>NC_141540.1:129667500-129980000 GCF_021556685.1 Rattus norvegicus
AAAGTGCAGTAATTTAGCTACTTAGGGAGTAGCTAAGCTGGAGACTGACTTCACCCCCATGGTCAAGCGGCTCCTGAGAGAGATCTTGTTGTCCGGTTCCCCCATAGCTTGCATAGCTCTGCCCAGCTCTGTTGCAGAAATGAGAATGCCAAGCCAGAGCTTGTATGGGGACAGGATCCTGACCCCAGAGTGACCTGGTCTGGGTCTCATGTCACATGGCGCCATTAACAAATGAACTCTAGCCCTTCTGAAACAGGGCAGAGAATCTGAGGAGAAATGTCTCCTATGAGCGTCTCCAAAACCTGAAGTCTTCTGAAATCTGAAAACATCTGAATGCTGACATGACTTACAAGCTTCAGAATTTTTTGCATTTCAGAAAATCTATAACCGATAATCTATATAAGTCTTGCAAAATGAAGAATAATAGAAGTATATAGAAATATAGCTCAGTTATATCCCAAAACAGGAAAAAAACTAGAAAATCTGAAACATTTCTGGACCCATACATTATAGGTAAGAGATACTCATAAACATATAAGACATCTAGATTAAGAATACTCTGAGGGCTGGGGAGATGGCTCAGTGGTTAAGAGCACCGACTGCTCTTCCAGAGGTCCTGAGTTCAATTCCCAGCAACCACATGGTGGCTCACAAGCATCTGTAATGGGATCCGATGCCCTCTTCTGGTGTGTCTGAAGACAATTACAGTGTAGTTATATATAATAAATAAATCTTTTTTTTAAAAAAGGATTACTTTGAGTTCAGTCAGTACTTGCTATGTGACCATAAGAAACTGAGTTCAGTCTCCAGAGTCCATATTAAAAAGCATGCCATGCCACAGTAGTGTGCCATGTTGTAACCCCACCACTGGGGAAGACAGAGACAGGCAGATCCTGGGGTGCATTAGCTAGCCATATTAGCCTAATCTGGTAATCCCTAGGCCAGAGAGACTGTTTGAAAACATCAAGGTTGGTGCACCTGAGAAGCAGCAGCCAAAGTTGTCCTCTGGCCTCTGCGAGTGTGTGTGTGTGTGTGTGTGTGTGTGCGCGTGCGCACGCGCGTCATCACACATGTGCACACACACGTTATGCTTATACACTTTGATTTAACTTTTTTAGGAACTCGAGGCGACAACTTCCAAGCTTCCTTCCGCAGTACCCAATACCAGACAGACTCAAAAAATGTGTGGAGCAGAAAATCGACATCCTGACCTTCCAGCCGCTCCTCGCAGAGGTAGGTGAACATCTGAAGGGTGTGGGGGGCTACGCAGTACTACAGCTCCACTCACAGCCAGGGTGAGTCCTTGGGTTCAGACCTCCTGTCAGGATTCTACCACAGGTAACCAGGAATTGGAAGGTGATTCAAGAGTCACCCTCAGGCCTCATCTGGTGTTCACAGTGCTCAGGAAGAGGAGCGGAATGGAGTGGGAGAGTCAAGCCAGCCTTCTGCTTTGCCAGGGACAGGAAGCTTTCCCCAGAACACTGCAGGGGACAGCATTGGTGCTAGGTGGAGGGGCCCAGAAAACCTGGGAGGACTTAGCTAAGCACTGACTCACTCTCAGGAACTTCTTCTGAACTCAGCAGCAGGGTAGACATGACTGGGGTCAGAGGTCCATTAGCTTAGCTCTACACAGAAGTGTGCCACAGTTACCCCCACAGCATCCCCCTGTGCTCTACGTTCCTGTTTGCTGATATTTTCTTCCTAGAAATACCAGGGAAGCAGGCAGGGAAAGAGTTGTACACTTAACCAAGACAGCTCAGTCAACAGGGTCTCAAGGGAGGGAGGGAGATTAAAGAAAGAAAAGACAATTAGACAACATTATAGTCTGACTCCAGCAAGTGCTGAAGTGGGTTTAATTTTCCCAGTGTGCTTTTATATCATTCTAGGTACATAAAGAGTATGGCCAGTTCTGAGGCATAAACAAAGTAGTCCGGGAGAAGCAAGGCATAAACAAAGGTCCCATGGTATCAGGAACTTATCAGGGTGATGAAGCTCTCCTTGTCCTAGCCCAAAGTCAAGTTCTCACCAGTATCCTTGAGGCAGCTCTCTACATACACTGCTTTCAAGGAAGGTGGAAGGCTACGTACTTCTCTGAGTTCAGAGGGTACAGAGAAGTCTAGAAAACAAAGGTTTAAGGTCTGACATTGTATGGGAAGCTTGCCATCTCAGCAAATATTTGCTGTCCGTTTTCTCAGTGTTTGAGGAACATCCAGACGCATGAGAGGGATAGGGGGTCTGTCTGTACAAGCAACACTTGAGCTTTCCACAGGTTTCTGCCGATTTCCAAGGGGATCTTGGGAATCTTAGCATTGGTAGCAGCAAGCAGTGCGTTCCTTGTGAGGCGCCCTCAGAGGGTAACATCTGAGCTCTGAGAGAAGCCGAGACTGTAACTGAAGGTTTAAGACTCAGATGTTTTGAATGACAATGTTTTTACTGTACAGATAAACTTTTCTGCTCTTAAGAAACATCATGGTTTTATTATGGGAAGCAAAGACTGTTAATATTTTTACCATCATTTCTTAGCAAATGTGTATCAAATTATTATGTCTTTGGATTGTATTGTGTTAGAATGTATTTGGTTTAAAAATGCTATTTGCGTCTATGACTTTAAATTCATTTTTAAAAAGAGGGCTATGTTTTAGGTAGGGTTTTATTTTTGTGTTGAAACACCAAAAAGCAAGTTGGTGAAGAAAGGGTTTATTTGGCTTACACTTCCAGATCTTAGTCCATCACTGGAGGAAGTCAGGACAGAAACTCAAACAGGGCAGGAACCTGGAGGCAGGAGCTGATGCAGAGGCCATGGAGGAGAGCACCTACTGGCTTGAATCGTCCGTGGTGTGATTTCTTATAGAACACACCATGGGCTGGGCCTCCCCCACTGTTCACTAATTGAAGACATGCCTTACCTCTGGGTCTCATGGAGGCATTTCCTCAACTGAGGCTTTTTCTTTGATGACTCTAACCTGTGTCAAGTTGGCACACAGAACCAGCCAGTACACCTGGGAAGATGGCTCAGAAAGTGAGGTATTTGCTGTGCAGCCATGAGGGCCTGAGTTCATTTCTCATCGCTCATTAAAACACAGATGTGGTGCCTAGCCAGACTGGAAATGGAGACGGGGATTCCAGGGCTCCCTAGCCAGTCAGTGTAGCCAAAATGGTGAGCTCTGGGTTCAGCAAGAACCTGTCTCAAAAAGTGAGATGAGAAGGCCTGGAGAGGTGCCTCTGCAGCCGGTAGCATTTGCTCTGGTGCACAGCGCCTGGATTTGGTTGCCAGCACCCACATGGCAACTCACAACCTTTTGTAACACCAGTTGTAGAGGCTCAAGTGCTCTCTTCTGTCCACCTGTCACTCCGGGCACTGCGTGAGTGCATCGTACCTGTATACCAGCAAGCAAACATCAAATAAAACCTAAAAACCAGGGTAGAAGAGTGAGGAAGAAGATTTCTGACATCATTCTCTAGTCTACATGTACTCAACACAGGCAAGTGCACCTACATGTGTACGTACGTGTACACACACACACACACACACACACACACACACACACAGTTGTCTAAGGGCCCAGACTTTGGCAGCGAATAGAGTTTTGTCCAGTGAGGTATGCCGATCTGGTTCACAACCCCTCATCCTGAATCGTGTGGTCAGCAGAAACTGTCTTGGACGTGGGCAGTGTGGACATCTGGATTCATGGGAGCCTGCTTGCTTTGCAGCTTTTGAACATGTCCAACTACAAGGAGAAGTTCTCCACACTGCTGTGGCTGGAGGAGATCCATGCCGAGATTGAGCTGAAGGAGTACAACATGAGCGGCGTTGTCCTCAAGAGGAAGGGGGAGCTACTGGTGCTGGAAGTCCCAGGGCTCGCAGAGAGCCGGCCTTCCCTCTACGCAGGTGTGCTCACACTGTGGATTAAAGAGTTTTAACTGGCCATGTACTTGGATTGTCCCATTTCTGTTCTTCAAAGCAACATTTATTACATGGGAATGCTCAAGAGTGTATACTATCCATGTTTCTCTGGTATACATTACCTTTAAGCAGTAAATACCAGAAATGTTATATTTTATTATACTTCATTAAGACTTGATTTCATAGGAAAATATGTTTGACACATGCTAATATTTTTTAACCTAGGTGACAAACTGATTTTAAAATCTCAAGAATACAATGGACATGTCATCGAATATATCGGCTATGTCATGGAGGTGAGAGGATAATTCTCAAAAAGTGAAGGTCAGATGGACTCCTCTACCTCCGAGGAGGGACTCCAGTAGCTTCGTCTGTATTGTGGGATATTTAAAGACACACTGGATGTTTGAGTAGACTTTGTTGTGTGAAGGGAACTTCCTATTTAAGAAAATCTATCGCTTTCCTCAATATAAAGCTACTTATAAGCCATGTTTGCATTCAGCTTTGGGCACTGTGTGCACGATCAGGACGAGCTCGCAAGTGGGAGTCAGGAGGAGGGACACACGGAGAGTGGGACCTTTAGTGGGCGCTGTGTGCTCCATAAAGTCACTGTCTCCTCAGTTTCAGCATGGCTTCCCTTGGTTCCGCCATCTGTTCTCTGTCCAGCACGTGGGGCGGGACACTCAGGCTGATGTAGGTTTTCAGTGGCCCAGACAGTTCAGTTGGAGAAGCCACACCTGAAATGAGTAGTTACCACTCTGAAACCTACTCTGCCACCTTCCAGCCAGCAGGGACAGGCCAGTGTAGGTGCCCTGCTAGGAGAGCCAATTTGTAGAGTTTGGGGAGAGAAGACGTTTGGCCCTTGCTGAGGGCTACCTACTTACAGCTGGCCCGCCCCTCACAGAGGATCTTCCTGCCAGGCACACACTAGGTGTCTTAATTAGGCTTCTGTTGTTGTGATAAACACCACATCCAAAAGCAGCTTAAGGAAGAGATGCTCTAATTGACTTAGAGGTTACAGTTATCAGAGGAAACCAAAGTGTAAACCTTCCAGACAGGGACCTAAAGGCAGGAAATGAGGCAGACGCTATGGAGGGATGCAGCTTATTAGCTCATGTCTCCTGGCTTGCTCAGCCTGATATCTTACTTTAAGCAGACACAGGGATGACACCATCTACAGTGGGCTGGGCCTTCCCAAATCAGTCATCAATCAGGACAGTGTCCTACTGACTGGACAGCGAGGGGCTTCCTCAGTTGCGGTTTCCTCTTCTCAAATGACTAACTTGGGACAGGTTGACATAAAGCCAACTCGGATTCTAGGGAACACAGTCCCACTTGCAGCCTTCCCTCTTGCCTTTACTTCTGAATAGTTTGTGGTTCTTTAAAGCTGTGTGATGGTTTTAAGTTACCTTGTGCTTGCTTAGATGTGCCTTTCCATTTTCTCATTTGCAGCTTTTTCAGGTAAAAGGACAGGTTAGTCCACAGTATCCTAGGCTGGTGAGGGCCATAGCCCTCAGTCTCAGTAGCTTGGCCTCAGTGTGTTTAGTAACCTTGGGTTGTGGATTCCCTTTCCGTTTTTGTACTCTCTGGGTAACTCAGAGGCCTCTGCTGGGCAGTCTTCCTAGTGAAGGGCTGTGGCAGCATCTTCTGAGAATGACAGGACTCTGTGGCTAGGGCCTTGGGTAACCTCAGCCTCAGCTGCTATCTACCTGACTGAGTATGTTGGGTTTGCTGTCCTGCTTCTCCTCTCACTGTCCTCAGGTTTCCTTCCTTTGCTATGCAGGAGAAAATATGAGGTATTATTTTATGAAGGATCTAGCTTTATTTATTCCCAGTACTACTCGAAAGGGAAGGCCTGGTGTGGCACTTAAATGACTTGGCGTGCAGCAGATTGTTAGTGTACTTGCCACAGGAGTGTCGCTGAGGAGACCCACTAAGGGTCGCTGATGTGAATGAGGCATCCCTCTGTTTGCATAGCTTAAGGATGATCTGATGCTTTCAGTTAATTTTGCAGATATGTAAGATACCAGATTTTGGCTCAAATATATAAAATGGTATTTTCATGTTGTCTTGCCAAATACAGATGCAAGGTTGTCCCAAGAAGGCTAGTCTACTGTGTAGAAGTTGATTCACTTTTTTTTTTTTTTTTTTTTTTTTTTTTTTTTTTTTTTTTTTAGATTCATGAAGAAGATGTAACTCTTAAACTTAATCCAGGATTTGAACAAATGTATAACTTTGAACCTATGGATGTGGAATTTACATACAATAGGTAAGGTTTAATGAGTTTCATGCAAATGTTTTTCATCCTCCCAGACAGCCTGTCCTTGAGTAAATCAGTTGAAGTCTTCATGAGCATGCAGGAGATGGCATGTTAGCCATCCTGTACTCCGTAGATGATCCATGTGTTAGGTCCCAATCCCCTCAAAATGGCAGTCTGGACTCGCTCAGGCTGGAAGCTGATGGGGAGAAGGGAAAGATGACTCAGCACTCCTCAGAAACCTGTGAAACTGGTCTGTGTGCCAGCAAGAGCCACTCCCTTATCTCCCCGGCAAATGAGGCATCTGACTCTTGTCTGCCTGTACCTGTGGTGCATATAAAAGCCACTGTGCTCTTCTGGCCTGCATTTCCCCACAGTAGCCTCTGGGCTCTTCTGAGAGATAGCCCTGGCAGTCACGTGTGCTACTCTGTCTGTCCCTGAGAGATAGCCATGCAGCAGTCTCATAGTCATAATAAACCTCTTCCTAACCATGGAGACGGCCGGCTTAGTGGTTTCAGTGCACCCTCACAGCTGGTGCCAAGACCTGGGAGAACAGGGAGCAGGGTCCAGCCCCTGCTAACTGAATCACTGTCTGTGAGGAGTTCTGAGTGATGGTGTTTATCTTGGCGAGAGTAGGAAAATTGCTACTGCCAGGATGTTGTCCTCTAGTTCTTGAAAACGTGCAGCTCTCCATTAGTTTACTATTCCTTGAGTTCCCTTATCAATATGGACTTCTAAGTTGGAGGTTTTACATGTTTTTGGCAGATTTGTTCCTTTGTTATTTTGTTGTGCTTTTGGTTTTTGAGACAGGGTTTTTTAAAACTCTGTGTAGCCCTGGCTATCTTGGAGCTCAACTCTAGACCAGGCTGGCCTTGAATTTGGAAATTATAGCCTCTGTATCCTGAGTACTGAAATTAAAGCTTGTACCAGCATGCCTGCCTGAATATTTTTATTTTTCAAGACAGGGTCTCACTACATAGCCTCATCTGGCCTGGAACTCAGCATAGTAGACCAGGCAGCCCTCAAACTCACAGAGATTCACCTGTGTCCACCTCCTGAGTGCTGGGATTACAGCTGTGCACCACTACTCCTGGCCATATTTTTTTTTAAGTTTAATACCATTGCAAACAATATTAACTTTAATTTCTAATAACTTGCTTTCAGTGTGTCCTTTCAGCAAGGAGTCCAAGGTGTAAATTCAGCTTTGCCTATGAGATGAATGGTACTTGGTCATGTTGTGGTTCCTTTTTATGTTTTTGGGTTTGGTTTGCTAAAATGTACTCATTTTTATACTTCTGTTCATGAGATATATTGGTCTACAGTAAACCCCCTACATACACTATATATTCTGGCAAACTTTGTATAGAATAAACATCATTTCTTCGTTAGATATTTGGTAGAGTTCCCTCTGAAGCCTTCTAGATCTTCTTTGTGGGACACTTAAGTTTTGTATTACATTGTCCTACTAAGAAAGGATCCTTTAGGTTTAGAATTAGGTTCTTTTTATTTGCTTACATGTGTCTGTGTACAGTATGCATACATGCATATGCGAGTGTATGATATATGTGATGTATGTGGCATAGTGCACGTGGAGGTCAGTTATTGTCTTCAGTCTTCACTGGAGTTTGGGAGTTGAACTCAGATCATCAGATGTGGGTGGCAAGTGGCTTTACCCTCTGAGCCATCTTCCTGGCCTGGTTAGCCACCATTCAGTGCTAGAACCCTAACTTTGATCCTTTGTAAGATCAGTCAGTGCTCTTAGTTACTGAGCCGTCTTTCTGGTATCGACCTTGTCAAAGACCCCAGTTGTGGTTTCACTGGTATGGTATTCTCTGCTGTCCTTGTGTTCCCTGGCGCATTGAGTTTTGCTCTGATCTTGTGTGATTTCATTTTTCCTATGTATTTCAGGCTCCATCTGCTTTTCTTTCTCCAGTCTCATCTGTTACGGGTGAAGAGCATAAACTGCAGGCCTTCCTTCTTTTTCTGCCTCATGTGTTCAGTGCTGCATGGGTATTGCTCTGAGTTCCTGTGCCACTCTTTCGTTTGCTGGTCATTTAGTCCCCAGTGAAATAATAAGGATTCTTTTCTAAAGATTGTGCATTTATGTATGTGGGTGTCGGGGTGCAAAGAACAGAGGATGGCAACCCAGTTCCCTGGAGGTGGAGGTACAGGTTGTAAGCTGCCCACCATGGACGCTGGAATCTGAAGTCTAGTCCTACAAGAGCAGAGAATGCTCCAAACACTGAACCACGTCTCCAGCCCCAAGATTCTTTTTATTTTGTACTAAGATGCTTAAATAGTCAGTTGACATCTTTGTAGTCCTCCTCTCGAATACTAGTTCATCCCTGGGAAGTTGGTTTTGGTGACCCTTTCTTTCTCACTTCCACCCTCCTTTGGAGACCTTGTTTATTCTCCTGTGCCCCCCAATACACACATGTGTAACATCTACTTAATTTTTCCTCGTTTGACCAAATCCTGGCATTACTGTCACACCAATTATCTCTCTTTCTATGGAGTTTATTGTCCCAAGAAATTATGTTGCAGAATGGAGAAAAGCAGGGCTTATACAGGTTCAGTGGACCTTACAGAGATAACACAGATGGATACACTCCCAGTCATGCACCACAGAAATGGGTCCCACTGTGACTTTAGCATCCACCCCTACCCTATTATGGCCGAGAATGGCCAAGTGCCTATGTCGTATCCCACTCCTGAGTTTTCAAGAAATCTGGTAAGTGTGTCTAAGAAGGTGCGAGTCAGCTTCTGTGCTTTGCTGACTGCAGCATCTTTTGTGCTTCGGAGAGTTAATCCTGTTTTGTTGAAAATTGTTTTTATCTTTTGTTATCTTCAACTTTAAAATGGACAAAACTTTACAGCAAACCTATTTTTTTCTCTTTACACATTAATAGTAATATCTTCCTTACTCTTCTAGAAAGGACGGCACCTGCTGTCCCGATACCTGAGTTGTCTCTGCTTAGACTTTCGTACAGAACTCATAATTACCTGGTGTGTTGTGTAGATGCAGGTTGTTAAAGCTCCCATTTAGTCCTTCACATTCCCTTCACACAGAGGCAGGGGCTGCCTGTACGACCCTGTGGTGCCTGGCCTTTGACTGGGTCTTTTATTTACAAGCCTTCTGTAAGAGTCGTGTTAGCGTGTGATTGCTGAACATTAATCATCTTGACGTTTTCTGTTGCTATGACAGAGACCACTGACTGGGTCATTTATAAAGAAAAGACTTATTCTCAATGTTCTGAAGGCTTTGCAACCTTGGTGAAGGCCTTCCTGCTGCATCGGAACATGGCAAGGGAGCACGGAAGGGAGCACTGGAGCAGGGACCAGACAAAGCCAGAGCAGGAGTTCAGACTGACTTCTTAACAAAGCCGTTCCCGCAGACCCAATCACCCGTTCAAGGGCAACCTCCCGGAGCCACCACAGAGGCGGCTGATAGACCACACCACCAGCACATACACAATTTCACCCAAGTTTCAGAGTTTGGAAAGAACATTCACAGTATAACATTTATAATCAAAATTTTGTAAATTCTAAACTGAACAAAGTTCATTACTTTGTGTTTTCTTTCTGGCAGGACCACAAGCAGACGGTGTCACTATGCGCTTGAGCAGGTCATCCATTTGGGCGTCAAAGGTAGTGTTGTGAGAGAGTAGTATTAAATCTTCCCAGAGCACATTTATAGAGTTCATGTGACAGCTCATGCTTTTTCCTCCCTGTTGAGCAGTTTCCCACCCACCCCCTCTTTGTTTTTACTATTTCACCTCTGAAAAGACAGCACACGTCAGTAGCTGAGGTTAGTTCACTGCTGTGTGCACTGTCCTCCTGGACTGTAGCTCCTGCTTGTCTCACAGAGATAAGTTATGGCTTGTTGCAGAGTCTGTGCAACACTACTTAATATTAAAACTAGGAGAGGGGAGTCTCCAGAAGGCAGAATGGAGAGTGAACTATTTCAGAACCAGCTATGGGTATTTACGTTGTCTCCATTCATTTTAAATGATACCTGTCCCTCCACTTTTTCTTGTTTCAAAGTTTTATTTCCAGAAGAAATCATTTTACAGTCTCCTCAGGTGACAGGGAATTGGAGCCTTGCACAGGACACCAAAAGTGATGGGCAGTCCATCACCAAGGTAACCAGAAATGACGGGCAGTCCATCACCAACATCACCAAAAATGATGGGCAGTCCATCACCAACATCACCAAAAATGACGGGCAGTCCATTACCAAGGTAACCAAAAATGATGGGCAGTCTATCACCAACATCACCAAAAATGACGGACAGTCCATCACCAGCATCACCAAAAATGGCGGGCAGTCCATCAACAAGGTAACCAGAAATGACGGGCAGTCCATCACCAACATCACCAGAAATGACGGGCAGTCCATCACCAAAGTAACCAAAAATGGCGGGCAGTCCATCAGCAAGGTCACCAGAAATGACGGGCAGTCCATCACCAAGGTAATCAAAGATGATGGGCAGTCAGTCCATCACAGACATAGTTTTCTGATGACTTTAATACATTTAATAATGTGAACTTCTCACTTGATTGGATTATTAGAGCAATATTATTCACAAATAGTCTAGATTTCAGTTAAAACTAAAAGAGCCAGGTGCGGTAGCTTATACTTTAATCCCAGCACTTGGGAGGCAGAGGCAGGTGGATCTCTGTGACTTAGAGGCCACCCTGGTCTACAGAGTCAGTTCCAGGACAGCTAGGACTACAATAAGAAACCCTGTCAAGAAAAAAGTAAGAGCCCTTGCTACTCTCCAGGAGGACCCAGGTTTGACTGAGCACTTGTGTGGCAGCTAACAGCTGCCTGTAACTCCAGTTCCAACGAATCTAGCACCAACTCTGGTCCTGAAAGACACTGTATACACATGGTACAGAGACATACATGCAGACAAGTCCATATGTGTGTGTGTGTGTAATAAAAAATAAAATAGTCATAAGCTGTATTTAGTTTAAACACGTATATAGTTATATGTAGGACCAGGATGCTGTAATATATTTAAGCAATGAAAAATTAAGATATAGTAAGGTATGTTTTTACTGAATTGTATTAAAATAGTGTGATTTTAGTTGGTATACTCCTTTAATCCCAGTGCTCAGGAGTGAGAGAAAGAGGAGGCTCTTTGTGAGTTTGAGCCCATCCAGGTCTATACTAAGAGATCCAGATCACCCAGGGCAGGTTAGTGTGGCCCTGCCTGAAACAACTGTTTGCACTCTTCTGTATACACTGGGGTAGGGGTTACAGTCATGTGATTGTGTCTGCACAGACGATGTCTGGAAGGACGCACATTCAGCAGGGTGTTAGCATTTGTAATCTGTCAGTGTCATAAAGACACCATTTTTTTCCTCTCTAATGGAGTCATTCTGTGAATGGAAACTCCGTGCCTTTGTGTTGGAGTCATGCACAAGGCTCATACAGCAGAAGTGGCCTTACTTATTTGTCACTGTGCCCCTAGTGACCTGAAGAATGGAGTTGGCAAACTGTGGTGCTACTGAAATGTGATTTCGTGGGGGTGTCTTAAGTGTATAATAATTTAAAAGTTTAAATTACATGTAATATTTAGAAACTTTTACTGTTCTGTAAGTATTCTGTAAAAATGCTAGAATTAGGATTCTTGTTGCTTCTGTAATTGTGTTACTGTAAAGTGGTTTAGCATAAGCATTCCTTATACATATTACTGGTTTCATTATGGCACTGTGATACATACACAGAATAGATTTTGAGCACAGTCACACCACACTGCTCTTCCTTGTCCTCTCCTACTTCTTTATCCTTCTCCCAATTAATCCCCCTCTACTTTCATATCTTTTATTAGGGTTGTTTACAGGATCATGATTGAGAGTTCATTTACAGTAGTATGAGCATCTTACCAGTTGCTGTACCATTGAAGAAAATGTCTCTCCCTCTCCCTCCCCTCTCAGTCATTAACTGCATGAATTATCAAGGGAGGTGGAGTCTATCCAGCTAGTCCTATGCAGGTGACCACAGCTGCTGTGAGCTGGGAAGTGCAATGCTGTCTCATGCCCAGAAATGTAGTCCACATGGAGCCGCACCTTCCTCTGGCCCGTATATACTTCCTGCCTCTATTCTGTGACACTCTCTGAGCCTTGGAAGTGATGACCCAGAGGCTCGACATCAAACAATTCAGACATTCATTTATTCTCAGCACTCTGACCAGTTATGAGTGTCTGTAGCCATCACTGACTACTGGTAACAGAAAACGAACTCCAACAAAGCTGATGACAACACAGTCATTTAGAGACCAAGGCCAGGGAGATGGCTCAGTGGGTAAAACACCTGCTGCTCAACAGTGAGGACTTGGGTTTGAATCTTAGACAGTGGTGCACTGTCCTCCCAGCACTCCCACACTGAGTGAGAGGAAGTATTGGGAGACTCCCTGGATGCTCAGAGGCCAATAGCACATAGTCCACAGTAGGAAGCAATAAAGCAGCCTTGTGTCAGGTGTTTCATGAAGAGTGACACCCAAGACTGTCCTCTGACCTACATGTGCACATTTGCACTCATGCAAACATGTACACACAGTCATATGTGTGTGTGTGTGTGTGTGAGAGAGAGAGAGAGAGAGAGAGTGGTGTGTGTGTGTGTGTGTGTGTGTGTGTGTGTGTGTGTGTGTTGGGGGAGGAGACAGTTACAGGAAGCTCATTCAGTCATAGAAAACACTAAATGAAAATTTTTTAAATGTTAGCCATTAAAAATCATCAGCTATGTATTTCCTTCTAGACGTTTTATTTTGATCTGAAAACAGAAAGAAGTCTTTGTTGAGCATAGGTAGCTTTGATCTATAAGCCTCTAAGCCCTTCGTTGCCCGGCTCCTGCTTCATTCTGATTGCCTGATTCTCAAAAGAGTTAGCTGGAGGAGAGAGACAGCAGAAGGGGTTGAAGAGAAGCCACTGCTCTTTAGTGAGGGTCCGACTGGCTGAAGTGCTGCGTTCTTGTGTGCAAAATGTTATTTCTAGCCAAGTTTAAGTAAATCCTAGCATTCCATGGTCAGTCAACCACGATGGATTACAGGGGCTGGAGAGATGGTTCAGAAGTTAAGAGCATCTTCCCAAAGACCCAGTTTTGACTCCCAGCATCCACATGGCAGCCCACAGCTGTTGTTGGAAGCAAATCAGGCTCCCTCTTCAGGCCTCCACATGTACTATACACTATGTGGTGCACAGACATACAGGAAGGCAAAATGTGTACATAAAAATAAATATTTTTAAAGATGAAAGTACATGAAAATAATTTTTTAAAAAAACAGAAAAGGATTAGAAATATAATTCCAGTGGAAGGAAGGCCTAGCGTGCTGGAGACCTGGAGTTCAGGCCCCAGCACCCTCTCCAAAAAATCTCCTGCAGATATGTAAAGCAGCATTGAGACATTGGGCATCAGCTGTACCGGAACTTATTCCTGAGTATGAGACAGAGTGAGGTGGACGGTGCTGTGTATACACTTAGAGAGCAGAGCACTGAAGTCCAGGAGAGACACTTGAGCTGAGGAAACAGAACGTTAAGGATGAAGTTGACAGTGCTGAGGAGAGAGCAGGTAACAGCAGACTCTCAGCACTGACAGAGTCCCTGGAGTTTCCACACTCAGTCTGTGAGCTTGTGAGAAGATAGGCAAATCTGGGAGGTAACATCTCCCAGGGTTGACACAGTACTGCAACCAGAGAAGCCCAGCCTTGGTCTCAGGGCTGTGTCATAGACCGACAGAACTGACAGGCGACAGCAAGTCTTAAAGCCAAGCTGTTGATCTGTATCAGGCTGTTGTCATCCAGTGAGTTTGAGGCTGATCTGGCCTGACAGCCTCTCTTGAAAAAGCAATCATCTGGCTTCGGCCTCCTGGGTGTCAAGATTATAGGCTTGTCCCACTGTGCCTGGCTTGGCTTGAAGTTTCGAAGTCAAGGAAATAAAAATAAGAATCTAGTTACTCCCAGAATGCAAAAAGTGAGGCCTGAAAAAAGACAAGTGACCACCACACAGGTACCCATGAGTAAACAACAGGGACAGCTATGTGAAACCCAGAGTCCTGACAAACACCAACAACAAAAGGGGGTCGGTGCAGCGTGTGTCTTAAGGACATAGACAAAGGGAAGCATCAGAGCTGGTGATATACATGTTATTATTCCATACATGTTCTGGTCATACACATGTTATTATTCCATGCATGTTCTGGTCATACACATGTTATTATTCCATGCATGTTCTGAGGCAGATAGCTAAGCATTTGCTTCTGCAAAAGTTGCCTGGCACAGAGGCATGCTGGGGAGGAAGCAGTAGGTGCTTCTAGACCTTTCTGCATGCTTACTTCTTACTCACCATGGCTATCAGTTTATAAATGTAGCCATTACCTAAGAAAGTTAGAAACATGCAGTTCTCTTTCTGAAATGAGTGACACTGAGTACAGACTCAGGACAACTTGAGATGGCCTCACACACTTGGTATTTGCATCTCAGAAAAGGAGGAGCAGAAAGAAAGTGTGCAGAAGCTTACTGGGGCCATGTGTGATGTACATACCAGTCACCTTAGCGCAGGCCACATAGCAAAATTATATTGTAAAAACCCAGGATTTTTTGAAAAGATGGTTAAAGTGGTAAACTGTAAGCCAGATTGGGGTCAGGGATACATATACAAATATCAAGAATGGTAAATGTGACTGAGTCCGTATCGCTGTGAGGGGGCAAAGGCATATTCTTGTGATAATTAATTTTACATGTTACCTTAACTAGACCAAAGAGTGCCCAGATGCTCTGTGAACCTTATTCTGGGTGTATCTCATCTTGTGGATAAAACTGATTTTGAATTTGTAGGTTGTAAAGCAGACTGCCCTCCCTGGTGGGTGTACGGCAGCCAGTCAGATGAGGCCTGAATAGGATAACCCCACAAGTGGTAAAGGGGTTCTTCTGCCAGTGTTCTGCCATCAGACTCAGACTTGGAGCATGGCTATTCTTGAGCCTTGCTTGAGACAGCCGCCATCTTGCTGAAACTCCCATCTACAGCAAGCTGGTTGGTCCTCATTCTTTAGCCTTGGGCTGGAACATCCCATCTGCCCTCCTGGTTTTAGGATTCCTCTGAGACATCCCCGATACAGTTTTGCCTCTCCCCAGCCCATCTTATATTGTTTTGTCAACATGCCTAGCTTTTGACTTGAGTTTTAGGAATTGAACTCAGGTTTCCATGCCTACATGGAAAGTATTTTCCCAACTGAACTATCTTCCCCATCACAAATCTGTAAATCTGTGCTTTCAAAGCAGTCTTAACATTCCAACTAGTTTATTGTTGTTTTCAGAAATTTAACTGAGTCATCCTAACATATAAATTAAAAATCTAATTAAAGATTTTATATATACATGAAATAAATATTACAATGTTCATATAAATGGTCACAAAAACCTATGTCAATATTAAAAAAAGAATACTCACCATCCTTATATTAAAGTGGGTTACTAGGCTGTGGTCAGACAAATACCATTACAGGGCCAAGCAGGTGGACCAAGACCACACCAGTTGTCCTCTACAGCACCAATGTGACAGTAGTGGGAGGTCACACTGGGAAAGGCAGTGCTTGTGTAGGCTTTGGACATGATCAACAGGCAATGCTGTTCTTTGTGTTCTCAGGAAGGCATGGAGATGTTCTATAGCAGAGGTCTTGGTGCCCTCAGGAGAGGGCTTCCCCAGGTTGTCTATCAGAGCTAAGCTCTAGGCTGTATTGTCAGCCTTTACTGCTTAGGCCAACCTTGGAAGAGGTGGAGTGTATATTAATCAAATAAAACTTATCCTCTTTGTTTCAATTTTGTCATGATGAGACTCAGTTTATATTTACTTTTCAAAGAGCTGAAGGAGAAACATAAACTTTTGGGCAGGTTTTTAACTGTCTGATGTTTGAATTATGTTTCAAGGGGTAGACCTGACCTGTTCAAAGAATTGTTAAGGTTGGGGATTTAGCTCAGTGGTAGAGCGCTTGCCTAACAAGTGCAAGGCCCTGGGTTCGGTCCTCAGCTCGGGGGGAGGGGGGCATGGGGGGGGGGGACGACAGAATTGTTAAATGTGACAGCAGAATGCTGTTGGTAGGTGTGTGCACTGTTCTTTAAAGTAAGCTTTTGTACACAAAGCTGATGTTATAACTGCTTTGTTCATGATCATTTCCAGAACAAGAAAACAGTGAAGGACCAAACTAAAAACACAACAAAGGAAAGGCACCTGAGTACCACAGACCAGCCAGAGAAGACGGCCTCTACTGCAGAGACTAGTGAGTGGTATACTTGTGTATAATGAGCTCAGAGAGGAAGAGTGAAGACACCTGTACCTGAAAGAAGGGTGCCCTGAGACGCTCCCTGTATTGGAGACGCAGCCGTGGACAGCACATTGTCCACAGAGAAGGCTGAGAGGACCCATCTGCTTGGTCCCGAGGGATGTCTTGATAGTTTAGATTCAATACTTTAGAAAAAAAGATTGTGTATTATTCTTGTTATGTGTGCTCTTAAGTTCTATACTTTTTTTTTTTTTTTTTGGTTCTTTTTTTCGGAGCTGGGGACCGAACCCAGGGCCTTGCGCTTCCTAGGTAAGCGCTCTACCACTGAGCTAAATCCCCAGCCCCAAGTTCTATACTTTTAATATTTTAGTCAGAGTCTTGCAAAGACACCTAGGCTGGTGTCTTAAGTTTATGGACTCAAGTGGTGCCTCACATAGCCACAGGCAGAGGCCAGCACGCCTGTCCCGCATCAACACCTTTAACTGACAAACACAAATACCGAGTAAACATTTTAAAAGGTTTTCAATGTCCTTAGCCACCAGAGAAATACAAATGAAAGCTATTCAAAATTGTATCTTACCCCAGTCAGAGAGGCTAACATCAAGAAGGCAGACAAACAATGCTGATGAAGAGTCCATATTTGGTAGTAAATCTGTCCTGAAGTTTCAAAAATAAAAACTAAGAGTAGGGGCTGGGGAGATGGCTCAGTCATCCCGGAGACCCACGTTCCGTTCCTGGCACCCACATGGGAGCTCACAACCCTCTGTATATTACTTCCAGTGGATCTGACACCCTGTTCTGGCCTCTGTAGTCACCGGGCATGCATGCGGTATATAGACAGACATGCAGACACACACACATCAAATAGATCCTTTTCAAAAAACTAAGACTAGAAGAAATGCTATATTGTCCAGCTATACTATTGGATATATAACCAAAGAAGTCCACATCAGTGTACAAAAAATGCTTGCAGTTCATACTCATTGTTAAACTAATCATGGTTGCTAAGACATGGAGCCCACCCAGATGTCCTCCAGCAGATGAATAGATAAAGTGTAATACATATACACAGTGGAATTTTAATAAGACAAAAAATGAAATTGTGACCCTTTTCAGGAAAATTGTAGAAAGCAAATTATTAACAGTTTCCTAGGCTCGGAAAGACAAGTACCAAGTGATCTTCTCTCACATGCGAATCTTAAATATTAGACATGTATGTGTGTGGGGATATACGTCATAAAGATAGAAAGGGTGCTTACTGTGAGAACGAGCGAAGGGGTATTGGGGAGGGAAAGCCCGGGCACAGAAGCCAGTGACGTGAAAGCAGACGGCAGGTGAGGGGGTGGGGGGGACCAGCAGGAGTGCAGTGGTGGGGACTGGGCGGGGCAGTAACCAGGGCCAAGGGCATGCGAAGGCTCCACTGACACGCACAGCTTTTGTCCTGCATGGTGACTGGAGAGAGGGATCAGCGGTTAGAGCCCCGACTGCTCTTCCAGAGGTCCTGAGTTCAATTCCCAGCAACCACATGGTGGCTCACAAGCATGTGTAATGGAGTCTGATGCCCTCTCCTGGTGTGTCTGAGGACAGCTGCATGGACTCACATACATAAACAAACAACCCTGCATGTGATGTTTTAGGCGATGCTGGAGCTATGAGTGCCTTTTCCCCTATTAGAAAGCTAAGTTACTTTTCCTAACTTTGCCTCAAAAACCGCAGTCAGATGTTTCTGGAACATGATCTCTGTCACACTGAAGGCTGTTGGCATTGTCACGTTCTGGTTGACCTTCATGGCATCTGTCCTGCAAGCTCTGTGCCTCTGACTAGGCTGTCTTCCCACTTCAAATGCAGTGGATGAAATTCAGATCCCGAGAGCAAGAGATAAGGAGTTCTTCAACCCAGTGCTCAATGAAAACCAGAAGCTGGCAGTGAGGAGGATCCTGAGTGGCGACTGCAGGCCCCTCCCGTATATCCTTTTTGGACCTCCTGGAACTGGGAAGACTGTGACAATAATTGAGGCTGTTCTGCAGGTAAGGACAGTAGTGCTGTGCTGTGCTTAAGTGCTTGTGTCTGGAAAAGTATCAGTTTCTGCTTCAGAGACATGAGTAAAGCACGTGGGAAAGAGTTAACTTAAAACATTGTGTATTTATGTGCTAGGATTAAGTTTATAAGTGTAAGAAGAAACCTCGTTTCTAGAGTAGTAAACCTTTGGTTCCATTGTGAAGCTTTACTGATGAAGGTGCCTGGACAGCGACTGAAGCCACCACTCTGCAGCAGGTGTTGGCGTCTCCTTCTATAGGTACCAGTACATTAAATCTGTGATGGTACTGTGTATGTGGTACTACAGTGTCATTCTGGATTAGCAAGCACACCATGAGTGTTTTGTGCCATATTGCAAGCTGGGCTTGTGATATTGGTACAGCTTGGTGTTATCTATGGAGATGTCTGTGGAGGTGTCTGGAGGGTTATGGGTAGCAGAACTGAGTATACACACACAAGGCTTTGGATAGCCCTGCATTCTCTGCACATCTCCATCACTACATCTGTGGGTAGTGAGGCAGAGTGGTCACTTTGACGTTGTAGAGATGCTCAGGGATTAGCATCCAAACCTGCCCCTCCCCTCATTCCCAGTAAAGGAATCTATAAGTTAGACATAGACTCAGGTTTCCACTCTGTGGCAGTAATGGCTAAGACCCCCTCTCTGATTTCTTAATGAAGGTACACTATGCTTTGCCGGACAGTCGGATTTTGGTCTGCGCTCCCTCCAACAGTGCTGCTGACCTTGTGTGTTTGCGACTTCACGAGAGCAAGGTGCTAAAGCCAGCTGCCATGGTCCGGGTGAACGCCACCTGCAGATTTGAAGAGGTGAGCCCCAAGCATGGGGTGGGCACCTAGAATCCTCCCATGGAGAGTACAGAGTGTGCAGGTTTGAGCAGGAGGCAGTAGCTGGGTAGACAGCAAACCCTCATAAACGTCGTCTGGGAAGACTGCTTTGTCTTGTGGTACAGCTTGGCTACATGGTGGGCTCCTATTCTTGAATATTTTATTATGTTCTCACCCTGTCTCTGAATTAACAATACTTTTGTGGACATTCCCAGTCAGTTAAATTTTGATGCTATGCTTTCACTTAATTCTTCAACTGTATTCTAGTTCCTTTTCAGTTGTTTTATTGATTTGATTACAGCTATCCCTTTTGGAAAATTACAGGATTCCAGTTTGCTTTTGAATAAAATATTGCTCAAAAAAGAAGTTGTGACTAGAAAATATATATTAAGCGTACTCAATTGTATTCAGCCTATTACATATATTGTGCTTTTCTGGGCAGATGTGAAGGGATATGGTATGCTGTAGTGTGGACTATTCTTGCTCTCAGAGTCTGTAAACGTGGACCATTCTTATTGAAGGATTCATCATCACTGAGAAGCAGCAACCGAGCGACGTTACTTTGTGGAACTCCTCCCAGCCTTGCTGTTTTGTCCGCTTTAAGGAGATGCTTCTAACTCTGAGCTCTTTGCCCCAGACTATCATTGAAGCCATCAAACCATACTGCAGAGATGGTGAAGACATCTGGAGAGCCTCGCGCTTCAGGATCATCATCACCACGTGCAGCAGCGCAGGACTGTTTTACCAGATAGGAGTGAGGTGAGCACCAGGTGACCGTGTTGGTTAAGGATAGAGTCACCAGACAGTTTGCATCCTCACACACTGACATCAGAAGAGGTTGACTAGATGGGGACTGAGTGGTGGAGGGAGGTGTCAGCCGCTGTGTAAGAGTGACAAGGCAGTGGGAACATCTTTTCTGATGAGACCCAAGAGATTCAAAGGGCTCAGCAGTAGCATGGACAAGCAAGTGGGCTGGCAGCATGTAAAGATCCTGTGTAAGAGAGCCCTGAGGAGGGGCTGGGGATTTAGCTCAGTGGTAGAGCGCTTGCCTAAGAAGCGCAAGGCCCTGGGTTTGGTCCCCAGCTCCAAAAAAAAGAACCAAAAAAAAAAAAGAGAGAGAGAGAGAGAGAGAGAGCCCTGAGGAGCTCAGAGGAGACCTCAGGTTGGGGGCCTGGTAAGCAAGAGGAGACAGGTGCTATGAGAAGAGACCTACCTCCCAGGGTTAGAAGTTCACCGAACCAAGTGGCTTAAAGGATCAGTGGTGGGCAGGCCACTTAGGAAAGAGCTGAGTTCTGTGAGATTAGTCCTGGGTGGAGGGGTGGAGCAGCTCAGGTGCCCACAGGCGGTAGCTCCTCATGAAGATGGAGCATGATGGTGCTGGAGTTAAGGGGGCTGCGGGGGTCTAGGGACCAGAGAGAAGTTCCCAGGAACATGTCCCAGGAGCAAGCGTCATAGCAGTACCTAGAAGTGAATAAGGGAGGCTGCAAGAAGAGGGGGTAGGGCAGGGCAGGCTAAGAATGGAGGGGGAGCAAGGGTCCCTGAGGGTACACCCCAGCTTTCGAGATCCTGAGAGCAGACAGCTTTGCAGCTCGGAGCAGAGTCGCCCCATCTGCAAGGATGACAGCCACAGGTGCCTCATTTTCTGGCCTAAGCTCTAGGCCTCTGAGAGCTGAGAGAGCCAAGTGCAGATAGCCACATGCAGGTTGCAAATTATTTCATATTCTTTAGTTACCCATTTTATTTGTTTTTAAAGTAGGAATATAATAAAATATTTTTTTTTGGTTCTTTTTTTCGGAGCTGGGAACCGAACCCAGGGCCTTGTGCTTCCTAGGCAAGTGCTCTACCACTGAGCTAAATCCCCAACCCCAATAAAATATTTTTAACATTCTTATTTTATTTTGAATGTACATAAGTATAAATAAAGGTCAGAAGATACCTTGAGGGACTTTGTTTTCTCCTTCCACTGTGTATGGTCCCAGGGAGGGAATTTCAGTCAGGCCTGGTAGTGTGGCCTTCCACTCCGAGCTATCTTGAGGGCACCATACTGTCATTTTATTGTGTATGAAATCATTAATGAGACAGTTTACATTTTCTTATGCAGAGTAGAGCCACATGGGGCTGCTGGACTGGGAGGGCACAGGTCTAAGCAAGGGCGAGGGATGCCCTAAGCTACCAGGACGCTCTCAGGCTTTGTCCAGAGCACCCTCCCACCATCCCCTGCTCCCAGAACACCAGCCCTGGTAGGGATTCATGTGAATGCCTTAGCAGACCTACAGCTTCTGTGACCCAGTCATGGGGTACCTATACGCTGCCTTCCTTGGAGAGTTCCACTATGCTCTGAACACCCCAGAAGAGAGCGTTGCCCATACATTAGGAAGCAGTTGCTAAGCAGTGTGATGGAATCACCATGGACATTTCTGACTCTAGAGTTGGCTACTTCACACACGTGTTTGTGGACGAGGCCGGGCAGGCAAGTGAGCCAGAATGCCTTATCCCACTGGGACTGATTTCAGACATCAATGGCCAGGTAAGATCTGTCTTTCTCTCTCGCTGTTTTCTCTTGGTGACAGTCACAGCCTTCGAGGGGTCAAGCCTCAGGGGTAGGCCCCTGGGAATCTGGGAAGAGCCTTGCTTACTACTGTTGACTCGTGTGTGAACAGAAGCTAAGAGCCAGTGTAGTCACGGGGCAGGCAGGGGACACAATGCAGAGTCAACAGCTGAAGTGTCTAGTTTGGGTGTTCCCTCCATGGTAGAGAGGAGAGGACAGCCTCATGCCCTGCTAGGGTCTGACTGTCCTTCCGTTACACTTCTCAGAGCTTCTCCCTCAGACCCCTGGCCCCTCCAACATTGTGTGTTCCTCGAAGATCCCCATCTGAGCTGCTATGTGGTGCTTTGTTCAGTGGCAGGATTATTATCTTAGAGAGTTTCTCTCTGTACCCCAGCTGAGAGGTTACCTGGCGTCCCTCCCTTCAGTCACTAGACTCTATGAAACAAGTACCCTTTGAGGGACTAAGGATGGAAGAAGGATCGATCTAATTAGAATACTTAGTGGTCAGTATGTATGAAGCCTTCTGGGGAAAAAGCCAAGGGTAGTTTCTAAGGCCAGGTACAGCAGAAAATTCCAGCACACAGGCTGTATCCCTGAGGCTTTCACTCACTCCACTGACTGCTGTGTCAGGACTGATAACAGCTGGCAGTGACTGCTTCATGGAGGAGCCTGAGTCTCAAACCCATCCAGTCATCTCTCCCACTTCTCTCTGTCTAGGCCATAGCCAAGTCTAGCTGTGTCCACCGTGGTCTCGCAGCCTCCCAGCTCATTCCACATAACCAGAGTACACAGTCCCACCCCCAAACCTATTCAGAAACACCTCCTGTCCATTCCCAAAGCTATCCTACTTTTATGGGACCTGAGCCTGTCTGCTGCCCACTAACCAGCATCCTGGTATCTGCTACAGATCGTGCTTGCTGGAGACCCCATGCAACTTGGCCCAGTCATCAAGTCTAGGCTGGCCATGGCCTATGGGTTGAATGTGTCCATGTTGGAGAGGCTGATGTCCAGACCAGCGTACCTGAGAGATGAAAATGCCTTTGGTGCTTGTGGTGCATACAACCCACTGCTGGTGAGTTCCAAACTCTGCTTTGTCACACAAATAGAAAAAGAGCAGAAATTTACTGGAGCAGACAGTGCTGAGGCCAGGCCAGCAGGGCCTCTGCCACACTGCTCACCTACCTTCCCTTGCCCATGAGTCAAATATGTGAGCAGAGACCTCTGCACAGGAGAACTAGATGCATTCCAACCTACACACACACACACCTTGCTCCTAGCTCTCCTCACCTTAGGAAGCATGCTCAGCAGAGTGGTCCACAGATACCTGGGAGGGTGGCAAACAGGACTCACGGCCTGGATCAGAGGATGCCAAGCAGCTTTACCACAGATGCTGGGGAGATTGGGATTCAAGACAGTGAAAGAAGTTAAATCCACCTTATTTTATGAATGTAGGAAGGCAGGAAATGGCATGTAACTTGATGTAAAGGAAGAGAAGGCCTGGCCCTGCATCCTGTGGGGAATGTTCCCTGTATTCTGCTGCTTGTGCATTGAGCACAGTTTCTGGGCATAAGTAAGAGCTCAAGGAAACATCAGACTAGACCACTGCACGGGTGGAAAAGGAAAAGCTTATTCAAACTACAAAGGAGTCACATGGGTGCCCCAGGATGAGGCGCAGCATGGTGTCCGTTGGCTCAGAGAGGATGTCTGAGAAGCACAGCATAGGAGACAACATCCTCACCCATCGCCTGTGCACTCTGGGACATACAGTTTCTTTGTTGAAAAAGAAATGGCTTCCTCTTCCTTCCCTTGTTCTCTGTACTATTCTGAGCTGGTATGACTCTTCACAGGGGGTCACATTCTTCTTTTTGGAGTAAGATATAGTTAGTGCCCTAAGGCTAGTGGGCATTTTTCCAGGATATTTGCTATTATACTTCAGTTGCTTGAACAGAATTGCCTAGAGGACAACTGTCAGGTATTTTCACAGGGAAAGGCTTTGTTTGGGCTAACATTTGAGGAGATAATATGACATGGCAGAGAAGGCATGGTGGCATGAAGCATCTGTCCTAAGGAAGTAGAGAAAGGCATGAATACTGGTGCCCATCCGGCTTCCTCCATGTTCCTTTTCATTTAGTTCAGGACTTCCGCCATGAGTGTGCCATCCATATTCAAAGGTTGTTCTATCTTAACCTCTTTAGAAACCGTCAGCAGTCACCCAGAGCTGTTTCCTCAGTGATCCCGAGTCTTCTCAAGTTGACAGTGACATTTGACCGTCACAGCCAGGAACAAGTGCAGGGGCTTGTATTGCACCAACTCCCCAAGCAGTTGGAAGTGAAAACCATTTTCCTCATATTGGTGCTGTCCCCATAACCAAAGAGCAGGGACTATCACAACAGCTCTTACTGCCTCCAGCACTAAGTCAGAGCTGTACAGGGCTTCATTTAAAGGCATCCACTCAGAGACACTCGACAGTCAGGACTAAGATGACTCACAAAAGAGGCCTTTATCCCTCCTTGAGATTCAAAGTCATCTGAGAAACTTGGCTTGGCATCAGATTTCAAGTTAATAGTGAGAACCAGGCAGGAGCAGGAGGTTACCCCATGGAGTCAGCATTAAGCTGGTTAGTTTCAAATATGCTTTGCAGGGACAACAGGGGCACGAGGTGGATGGGAACTGGATGACTGACTCTGTGTAGCCTCTGCCTGCCTCTTCCCCACAGGTCACAAAGCTCGTGAAGAACTACAGGTCCCACTCGGCTCTGCTGGCACTGCCCTCGCGCCTGTTCTACCACAGGGAGCTTGAGGTCTGTGCAGATCCCAAAGTAGTGACTTCACTGCTGGGCTGGGAGAAGCTGCCCAGAAAAGGCTTCCCTCTCATCTTCCATGGAGTGAGGGTAAGTCTGCCGTGGCTGCTGAGTACTTCTTGCATGAGGTGAGGCAAGAAGGGAAGGGAAGAAGAGGCAGCTTGGCTCAAAGCATCTCATGTGATTCTCAAGGTCGTGTGTCCCAGTCTGCACTGTATTATTAGCCGAGCATTCCCTATGAGCCTGAGGTGGGGAAGACAGGTGTAAAGCATCAAGAAGGGGCTGCCGCTGAGCTCTCCTGTCAGAGATTGCATACAGAAAGGACTTAAGAGTGGTTGTTTTAGGCCAGTATCCTTTGATGCTTACATTAGACAAATACTGGGTTCTGAGAGGAGACACAGGCCAGTGTCCAATAGCTAAAACCGTGGATTAGAAGTCTGGAGGAATGGCTCAGTGGTTAGGGGTGTGTCTCCCTCTTGCAGACCCCTGTTAAATTCCCAACACTCCTACCAGGTGGCATACAACCAGCTTTAACTCCAGCTCTAGGTCTGATGGCTTTAGCCTCCATGAGCACTTGCATTACTATACAGATACAGAGACACATAATGAAAAATGAAGATAAGTCTTGTAGTAGAAAAAGAAAGACTGAGATGTAAGGCACCTTGCAAGGTTTAATGTCCCAACAGTACTGGCCCCACCATCAGGATCAGAGTCTGTTGAGAGCCCATGAGAACCAGCCAGCCAAGCACTGAACCCCCAGATCCAGAGGTCAGGGAATGAGAAGTCTCCTTCCTGCAGGATCTCACAGAATGGGGTGTAGATGCTCACCAGCTAAAGTAAATTGCACATATCACTAAAGCAGTTTGTATTACAAATTTAGTTATCAGAACCAGAAATCAGGTTTTATATTCATCCTCTCAAAAGGAGAGGACTTGTGTTATGTTCCAGAATGGTGTCACACCCAGACGGGAAGATGGGTGTCAAATCGCCCTTTTCTCCCACAGCCAGGTTTTCTGTACACATTCTCTGCCTCATTTTCTCTCTAAACCTTTAGAAAAGAGGTGTCTGAACCTGTTAGAAGTGTCTTTGAAGAAGTGTGTGCTGGTGTCTCTGGGGCACCCTCTCTAAGGCTGTTGGTCAGTACTTAACCAGCCCTGGTGAGCTCCTTCCCCAGGAGACCCTCCTCAGGGTCTGGGAACCCGGCCCATCCTCAGGAGCCTGTAGTGCATCAGGAAAGACAAACGGCAGTGTGAGAGGAAGGGAGATGCCAGTGTGCGCTAGCGTGGGGCACGGCCAGTGCTCCTGTGCAGCAAAGGCATAAAGCTTTGCTTGAGCACATGAAGGCGTGATCACAAATAGAAGTTCAAGGTCTTAGAGATGTCAGTTCTTCCCAAATTAACATATATATTTAATATAGTCTAATTAAAGAAAATCACCACAGGTGTGCCAGACGGTGCGCACACCTTCAAGTCCAGCACTCAGGAGGCAGAGGCACACAGATTTCTGAGTTCAAGACCAGCCTGATCTACAGAGTGAATTTCGGGGCTGACAGAGATACACAGAGAAGAAGAAACCTTGGCTTTAAAAACAAAAACAAAACAAAAATCAGCACAGGCTTTTATGACAACAGTTTTACTGACAGTTCAAAATGTTTTATTGAAGAAATGACTATAGCTCTAAATTCAATTTTTAATATTGTCAAAAACTAATCATTAGACTTGGTATGTTACAAAACATACTACAAAGTTAAAGTAAATTAAAGTTTCCAGTATGCATTTTATGTAAAATATGCAGCTTGTTAGGAGAAATCCTGCCTAGCATGTATAAGATCCTGGGATCAGTCTTCAATACCACAAAGACAAAGTGTGTGTGTGTGTGTGTGTGTGTGTGTGTGTGTGTGTGTGTGTGTGTGTGTGTAGTGTGTGTGTGTGTAGTGTGTGTGTAGTGTGTGTGTATGTGTAGCCAAAATTGACTTTGAATGTTGCATTCTCCTGCTCCACCTTCCAAATGTTTTGATTATAGACTTGAGCACCATATCTGACAAAAAAGTACTTTTCTTAAGGCCTAATTAACAGGTTAGGGGTTTTTTGTTTGGTTTTGCTTTCATTTTGCTTGGTTGGCTGGTTGGTTCGGTTGTTTGGTTCTTGTTGGTTGGTGGGTGGGTGGGTGGGCGGGCGGGCGGGCTGGCTGGCTGGTTGGTATCTCTTTGGATAGAGTATCCCTACGAGGCTCTCTGGCTGGCCTGGAAAGAACTGGCTTTGATCTCGCTGAGATATTCCTGGCTCCACCTCCTGGGTGCCATGACTAAAGTTGTACATCACTATGTCTGACCCTCATTTCTTTTTTTGTTAGGGCCTTTTGTTTGCTTTGGGTGTTTTGGGAAAGGGTCTTTGTAACCCATTGCAGAGGGTGGCTTTGAACTCCATTTTTATTCATTGTAGTTTGTGTTTTTGTTTGATTGGTTTGAGACAAGGGTCTCACCGTGGAAGTCTGTCTGTCTGGGCGTAACTCACTCTGTAGAGCAGACTGGCCTTAAGCTCACAGAGCTCCACCTGCTTCTGTCTCCCGAGTGCTGTGATTAAAGTGCTTTGTCTCCATGTCTGCCCGTTCATTGTATTTTATTTTGGGTTTTTCTTAAAAGCACCTGGATGTCATATTTAATCCAGTTTAGTCAAATCAGCTCTCTCTTTGTTGGGTTTTGTTTTTTCTTTACCTTTCTTTCTATTGTTTCCACATTTTCCTTATATTTGCTACTGATTTTTTTCTCATCAGCTTAAAAATTCTGAAGCCCAGTGTGGTGGTGCCACCTTCAATCTCAACACTCAGGAGGCAGAGGCAGGAAGATTTCTTACGAGTTCCAGGCCAGTCAGGACTACATAGTGAGATCTTGTCTTAAACAATAAAATAGAAATGGAGAGTTGGAAAGTTGGCTTGGTGGTTTTAGAATAGTTGTTCCTCGTGCAGGGGGTCTGAGTTTAATCCCAAACACCCACATGGCAGCTCACAATCATCTGTAACCAATTCCAAAACATCGGATGACTCTCTATGACCTCAGAGGGCACCAGGCACATGTATGGTGCACGTGTGTAAAATATCTTTTTAAGTTTTGCTGTAAGCTTTTTTTCTCATTAATATTTAAGATACTTATAAGGGTCATAGGTAACAAAAGGATGAATTATATATCTCTTAAAACACTATTCTGAAAAGTAATTATTGTAGCTTGGGCTGGAGAGGGTGGCTCAGCAGTTAAGAGCAGTCGCTGTTCTTCCAGAGGATCCTGGTTCAATTCCCAGTACCCACATGGTAGCTCACAACTCTCTGTTGTGAGTTCCAGAGTCTGACACCCTCACACCAATGCACATAAAATTAATAATTTTTCAAAACTTAGTATAGCTTTGGTATTTACTTTTTTGTTTTGTCGTGTTTTCTGAGACATATTCTCTCTCAGTAGTAGCCAGCTGACTTCACATGAGATCAAGTGAGGGGTTACAGGTGTGCATCACCGTGCCAGCTTTGCACACGTGTAAGATCCTGGTGAGGCACACATCACGGACTTCACTGTGCTAACCATTAAGTGTGAAGTTCAGTACCTTTGAGTGTATTTGTGTTTCTTAGCCAACAATCTCCAGAACCTTCCCATCCTTGCAAAATTAAAACTCTTACTTCCCCACTGGCCCTGCCTCTGGAAGCCCCTATGAATTTGACCACTCTGTAGACCTCGTTATAAGGGGATCATGCAGTCACATTCATCATCATAATGCCCTCAAGGCTTATCCATGTCATAGCATGTCAGAATTTACTTCCTTTGTTTTTTAAACATGTTTGTTTGTTTGTTTGTTTGTTTGTTTTGAAACAGTCTCACTATTTAGCTCTGGCTAGCCTGCAACTCAATGTGTCCACCGGCTGGCCTCAGTCATAGAGACTCATATTTTCTGCTACCCAAGTGCTGGGATTAAACACGTGTGGGATTAAAGATATATGCCACCACACCTGACTGAAACATGCTGGTTTGTCTATGCTGGTTGGCCTGTAAGCTCCCAGGAGCCTGCTGTCTCCGCCCCCAGTTCCGAGATTGCCAGCAGGACTGCTGTACAGTCAGCTTTTACTCCCAGGCTTCTTCAGAGACGCACTGCTTGGTCCTTACCTGTACTGACCGGTTTTACTGGGTATGTCCTTTCAGCACAGAAAGCATTAGTGTAGGACTGGAGTGATGCCCAGTGGTTAGGAGTACTTCCTGCCCTTGTGAAGGAGTGGAATGTGGTTCCCAGCATCTATATTAGGAATTTCATAGCCACCCGTCACACCAGTTCCAGGAGATCAACTCCCTCTTCTGGCCTCCATGGGCACCTACACATAATATACAGACAAGTAAAAATAAAAATAAATCTTTTTTTTTTTAAAGCTTTAATTTGAGGACTGGAGAGATGGTTTAGAGGTTTAAGAGCAGTGCTCTCTTCCAGAGGACCTGGGTTTGATTTCCAGCATCCACATAGCAGCTCACAACTGTCTGTAACCCCAGCCCTCTCTGTACTCTGAGGGCACCAGACACAGACATGGCACACACACACATGCAGGCAAAGCAAGGCCATGAAATAAAATAAAGACCTTTTTAACCATCATTTTACCATATATGAGGTCCATGTGTTCATGCCTCCCAAGTGCTGGGATTAAAGGAATGTGTCACTACTCCTGGCCTGGAAATGGTAGATTTGTGCAGTCAGTCCTTAATACTGGTATGGTGTATATATGCTTCTAGGGTAGGCATAGTGGCATAGGCCTTTAATCCTAACACTTAGGAGACAGAGACAATTGAATTTCTATTTGAGGCCAACCTGATCTACATAACAAATTTCAGGCCAGCTTTGGCTACATGGTGAAACCCTGCCCCAAAACATGTTTTGTTAGCCAGGTATGATGGCTCATGCCTTTAATCCCAGCACTCAGGCCAGGGGCATTCTGTTCTATGTAGTTAAGTCCCAGCCCAGCCAGGGCTGTGTACCAAGACCCTGTCTGAAGGAGAAAAAGCTTTATTTAAAAAGATGGTCCTAGCCCCAGTGTAGGGGAATGTCAGGCAGGGAGGTGGGAGAGAGTGGGAAAGGAGTGGTGGGTGGGTGGGGGAGCACCCTCATAGAAGCAGGGAAAGATAATAGCAGGTTTCTGGAGGGGAAACCAGGAAAGGGGGTAAATAAAATTTCTAATTAAAGAAAAAAAAAGATGGTCCTAATTTCCAAATTATTTAATAATTGTCCTGCTAGATTATATGTACTGTAAGGGAGTAGGGATGTTCCTTTCTGTAGTCATGTATTCATAGTTGAGGTGTGGCTGACCTCCCTGTGGCTGTGCTTGCACTTCTTGCTACCCACCCAAACGTTATGGATTCATGAATGAAAGACAACACACACACAGCCTTGTATTTAATGTGTCTTAAGCAACACAATGACTGACTACTTTGAAACCTCCCTGCTGTTAACACACTCTTTCTCCCTCCGGTATTCCTGAATATTACTTACTAAAACCTATTTTCCATCCTGGTCGCCACAAACCCAGGTCTGCAGCCCTCGTGGCCCCACCCCTGACTCTGCCATCTTGGCAATGTCTTTGTTTCTCTGTCCTACACTCCTCAAACCAGTACCTTTTCCTCCCCAGCAATGGCGATTCTCCTCTTCCCTAGAGTTCTTGCCTGTGAACCTCAAAGTCCTGCCTCTGTCTCTCTGCCCAGCCATTGGCCACCAGCAGCTTTATTACCAGTTAGAGCCGACTCTGGGCAGGGACTTTCAGTGTCTCACAGGTAGACATATGTACAATCCTCACGTAATGTGGGAACCTAGTTAACATAAGCTGTAAACCAAACCCATAGCCTACTTGATAAACATTACTGGGTAAGTGATACTGTATCCTCTCACTAACTCAGGGAAACGAGGCGCGTGAAGGGAGAAGCCCATCGTGGTTCAGCCCAGCTGAGGCTGTCCAGGTCATGCGCTACTGCTGCCTGTTGGCCCGGAATGTGTCCAGTCAAGTGTCTTCTAAGGACATAGGTGTCATCACACCCTATCGGAAGCAGGTAAGCCCACTAGGACTGTACCTTGTTAGACACAGCCACTGTGGCCTTGGTCCATAGTGTCTGAAGGGCAGAAACAAGCTCATTCTGAACAGCAGATTTTCAAAGAAGCAGGATCATGTGCAAGTGATGCTGGAGATAAGAAACTGGCAAACTGTACAGCTCAGGCCGGTGCTGACCAGCCACCTATCTTACTGTATGTAGCCAGGGCCGAGCATTATTTTTACATTTAGTTAATTACATCATAAGTATTTATAAGGATCTGTGGGATATCTTGGTATTTTGTCTCTTGGGAGGAGAAGCAGGAAAATCTCTGAGGACAAGGCCAGCCAGGGCTATATAGTAAGACCCTGTCTCAACAACAACAACGACAACAATAATAATAATGGAAAAGCTTTGTGGGTATAATAGTTCACATCTTTAGCAACAACATTTGGGACACTGAGCCAAGGAGGATTGCTGCTAGTTACAGAGTAGCCTGGGTTATTTGCTTTCTAGACCAGTCTGGGCTACCGAGTAAGACACTGTTTCAATAAATAAATAAATAAGTTAATTAATTAAAATGAATCTTGTCTACCCCAGCCCTCAACCAGTATCTCTCAAAAGTAGTGAATGCTGTTGGCATTTTCGAGTGTGACCCTTCTCCTTAGGATTGTAAGGCAGCATTGCTGCCCCTGTAAAGTTCTCTATAGATTGTGACAACTGGGAACTATCCTTGTTTATCTACCTGTTCTGAAGCTATGTTGTGAGTAGAGGTATTTTCCATACCAAAGACAAGTTTCAGCAGTTGAGTTTCTGCCCCCACAGTATACAAACCACCAAGTACAGGGAGGAGGAGCTGGAATGGAACGGTTACCTTGCACAGGTAATTGAGAACAAATGGTCTTTGTTGAAAGCGAGCTGATGAGTTAGAAGTCTTTTTTGTCTGAAGTGGAGCAAGAGGTGAGAATGGGTATTTCTGGTGGCACAGAGACAATAATATCTTGACTAAGAGCGCACAGCCAGTTGGTTCTGGGCTGCCCTTCCTCCTTGGTAAGCCTGGTGCCATTGCCACACCACTCTGGAAACCTAGCAACCTTCCATCTTGATTGCTCTAGTATAGCTAACAAGTCCGTGTGTTTTTTCTTTATTTATTCTTTCTTATATTACATCCTGACTGCAGTTTCCCCTCCCTCCTCTCCTTCCAGTCCCTCCCCTTACTTCCCCTTTGCCCTAGATCCATGCCTGTTTCCCTTCAAAAAGGGCAGACCTCCCAGGGATGCTAACCAAACATGGCATATCAAGTTGCAATAAGAGTAGGTACATCCCTCATATCAAGACTGGATAAGGGGCTGGAGAGATGGCTCAGCGGTTAAGAGCACTGACTGCTCTTCCAGAGGTCCTGAGTTCAAATCCCAGCAACCACATGGTGGCTCACAACCATCTGTAAAGACTGGATAAGGCAACCTAGTAAGAGGAAAAGGGTTCCAAAAGCAGGCAAAAGAGTCAGACACACCCCTGTCCCCACAAGAACACCAAGCTACACAACCATAACATTTACAGAGGACCTATGTCAGACCCATATGGGAAAACTCCAGCACAAAGATTAACTACACCTACGAAAACACAGGAAATAAATAATCTTACACCAGAAAAACCAAAAGAAGGGAAGAACAGACAGACACACACACACACACACACACACACTAACAGCAACAACAAAGTAACAGGAATTAACAGTCATTGATCATTAATATCTCTCAACATTAATGGACTTAATTCCCAGTAGAAAAACAGGCCTACAGAATGGATGCAAAACCCCATCCTTCTGCTACATAACAGAAACACACCTCAACATCAAAGATAGACATTACGTCAGAGTAAAAGGTTGGAAAAAGTTTTTCCAAGCAAATGGGCCCAAGAAGCAAGTGAGTGTAGCTATTCTCATATCTCACAAAATAGACTTCCAACCAAAATTAATCAAAAGAGATGGGGAAGGACACTTCATACTCATCAAAGGAAAAATTTCACCAAGATGATGTCTCAATTCTGAACATCTATGCCCCAAACTCAAGCGTACCCACATTTGGAAAAGAAACATTACTAAAGCTTAAATAATTCCTTGAACCGCACATATTAGTAATGGGAGACCTGAGTACCTGACCCTCACCAGTGGACAGGTCATCAAGACAGAAACTGAAGAGACCAATAAGTGAGCCAACATCCGTGAGGACACAGATGACCTGACAGACATCTAACGAGCACAGAGGAATACCTCTTCCTCTCAGCATCTCACGGAACCATCTCCAAAATTGGCCACATATTCAGTCACAAAGCAAGTCTCAACTGATACAAGAAAATTTAAATAACCCCTAGCATCCTACCAGACCCCATGAATTAAAGCTGGATTTCAGCAACAGAAATAACAGCCTACAGACTCATGAAAACGGAACAACTCTCTACTGAGTGACTGACTGGGTCAAGGCAAAAATAAAGATTTCCTCGAATTCAGTGAAAATGAATACACAACAACATACCCAAACTTATGAGACGCAGTGAGAGCTGTGCTAAGAGGAAAGTCCATTATAGTAAGTACCAACATGGGAAAAGATGCAGCGGTCTCTACGAGCAGTTCAGCAGCACAAGACGCAAACACACTCAAGTGGAGTAGACAGTGGAAATAATCACACTGAGGGCTGAAATCAATAAAACAGAAACAAAGAGAACAATTCAAAGGAAATTAAAGCAAAAAATTAGTTCTTTGAGAGTATCAACAAGGTAGACAAACCCTTAAGCAAACTAAAAGTTGGAGAAAGACTAACCACATTAACAAAATCAAAAACAAATCGGGAATATAACAGTAGACACTGAGGCAATCCTAAGAATTATTAGGTCATACTTCAAAAACCTATGCTCCACAAAAACAGAAAATCTAAAAGAAATGGACAATTTTCTTGATAGATAACACTTATCAAAGTTAAGAGCAAACGAACAATTCAAATAGACTTATAACCCCTAAGGAAATAGAAGTAGTCATTAAAAGTCTCTCAACCAAACAAGCCCAGGGCCAGATGGTTTTAGCACAGAATTCTACCAGACTTAAAGAAGAGCTACAACCAGTACTTCTCAAATTATTCCATAAAAATAGGAACAGAAGGAACATTGCCAAATTCATTTTATGAGATCACAGTTACCCTGATACTCAAACCACACAAAATTCAACAAAGAGAATTGCAGACCAATTTTTCTCATGAACAATTCATGCAAAAATATTTAAAAACCAAAACACATCAGTAAGATGACCCACATGATCAAGTGGGCTCACTCCAGAGATTCAAGGATGTTTCAACATACAAGACTCTGTCAGTGTAATCTGCCCTACAAACAAACTGAAAAACGGGGGAAAACAGAAAAAAACAAAAAACCCAAAACAACAACAAAAGTGATCATCTCAAGAGATGCTGGAATAAAAGCAGTGAGTCTTCCTAAGCTGCTGCTTCCGTCCAGGCTTTTTTGTGTCTCCTCAGTCATGAACACAGCCTTAGCCAGTAGTGTGTTCATTCCCACCTCCAGGAGTGGAAGGGCTTTTTGTCATTGTTGGACAGAGGGACCCAGCTGTGGGTACTGGGAACAACTCTTTATTTTCTGTTTCTTTTTTTTTTTTAAGATTTATTTATTATATATAAGTACACTTTAGCTGTCTTCAGACACACCAGAAGAGGGCATCAGATCTCATTACAGATGATTGTGAGCCACCATGTGGTTGCTGGGATTTGAACTCAGCACCTCTGGAAGAGCAGTCAGTGCTCTTAACCACTGAGCCATCTCTCCAGCCCAACCCCTTATTTTTCTTGTTTTTGTTTTGTTGGTTGGTTTGGGTTTGGTTATGAGCCTAGCTTTTAAGAACTGAACCATCCTTCCAGCCTGAGGGTATCTCTTGGTTCTCCATGGCTGCTTGCCCCTGAGGTTATAGTGACCGCCAGGAGGAAGAGCCCCCCAGACCACAGTACAATTCCCATTGTTCTTACTCAAGTTGAGTAACTTTAACACTTAGACTGTGGTCTATCCAGAGCACTGAGTGGGCAACTGTAAGGTTGCTTTGTGGGGATAGACTTGTCTGTCTGTCACCATCTTGCCTAGATCTTGTTTGGACCTAAAGCCCTTCACAGATACTAGTAGACATTCAGGGGGAAACAGCTCATGTGACATCAGGCTGACACAGTGCCACATGCCATCAGTCTATCCTTGAGGCTCACTTCAGTCCTTGAGACTGCACTGATGTAGGCTGAACAGAACTTTCCAGGCCTTCCACACTGATGTGGTCACTGCACAGCTGTTTAGCAGGTTAGTTAGGAGTCTCTCTGACTAATTTCCATGGGACTGACGAGCAGACAGAGACTCCTGTTGTTAGTGTTTGGGTTCTTTTGTTTGTGTATGTTAAAGGTTGGTTTTTATTTTATGTGTATGGGTGTGTTGCCTGCCTGCGTGTCTGTGAGCACTAGAAGAGCCCCTCAGGTGCCCTGAAATTAGTCCTGAGCCACTTGTCGGTCCAGGGAGTCAGTTCTGGGTCCTGTGGAAGAGCAGCGTGCTCATACTTGCTGAGCCCTCTCTCTGCTTCTGGGTTTTTAAAGATGGGGTTTCTCCATGGCTCTCATTTTGCAGCACAGGTCAGCCTCAGGCTCAAGATCATCCTGCCTCAATCTGTCACACGCTACTTTACCAAGCTTAAATGCTACAAGGTTTGTGTTGTGTGCGGGGGATCAAACAGGATCTTGTGCAGGGCAGACAAAGGCAGAGCCACTGAACTACATCCGTAGCCCTTCATGCTACCTTTTAAAGAATGCCCTCGGTAGTTTTCATCTCATTATTTTATGTTTTTTTTATGTATACAAGTATTTTGCCTACACATAAGTCTTTGTACCATATGATTATTTGGTGTTCAAGGAGCCCAGAATAGGGTGCCAGATGCCCTGGGGCTGGAGTTACACATGGTTCTGAGCTGGGGATTGAACCAGGGTCACCTGGAAGAATAGCCAGTGCTTTTAACCACTGAGCTGTCTTTCCATTCCTCTATCCTATGTATTATCCCCATATTCAGATCAAAATGTAGCACATACAGGCACACATAACTCCTTCTATAAATGTCACTTGTTTGGCAAGGAAAGCAAGTGATGTCCACATTGATGGTCAGATCTTTTGAAACCAGGTTGGCTGAGACCCACCAAGGATATCTTCTCTAGTCCCCAGTATTCCCATCCAGTGCAGCTCCCTTCCTACACTGCCTTCCACAGCCCTGTTCCCATGTCTCACCCTCTGTGGGGGACAACTGGCTAGGCCCTTGGAGCCTGGCGAGGTGCTGTGTTCGGTTACTTTTCTTTTGACAAAGCCAAGGCAGTTTACAAAAGAAAGTGTGTGATTGGGCTTGTGGTTGGAGAGCACAGCAACGGAGCCAAAGCCAAGTGGCAGGAAAACCAAGGGCTCACATCCTGATTCCAAAGTAGAAGGCAGAGAGAGCACACTGAATTACATGAGGTGTTTTAGAAGAACAAACACTTGCTGAACTGAGATGGATAAGACATATTGATAGATGTTACCAAAGAAGAAAATACATAGGGAAATAGTTGGCATTGAGAGCTCACAACTAAGAATTACCCAGACAGGTTTGAAAATCATTACTCAAATAGTCAACTTGTCACAAAGCTGGAGCAGCTGCTTCTGTACAGCCCAGTTGAAGGAGCCAGAAAGGCTGACTGACTCCTCCAGCACCCCCTCATGACTCCTCCAGCACCCCCTCATGACTCCTCCAGCACCCCCTCATGACTCCTCCAGCACCCCCTCATGACTCCTCCAGCATCCCCTCATGACTCCTCCAGCACCCCCTCATGACTCCTCCAGCATCCCCTCATGACTCCTCCAGCACCCCCTCATGACTCCTCCAGCACCCCCTCATGACTCCTCCAGCATGGCTGCAGAGGCACAGTCTGAGAGTGGTGTATATCACTGTGATCAAATCACTGTGATCAAGCAGCCGTAACTCAGGACACTGCCCCTCAAAGCCCTGCATGTCCCCATATCTGAAGGTAAACAGGTCAGAACAAAGCTGCTGAAGACGGAGACGCTTGACTGAGTTTGAGCCGCAGCAGAGCTTCCCTAACTTTAGGCTACTGTGGCAAAACCAGTGTGACAGCAGACAGTGGATGATGGACTAGTGGTGTCCCAGGCTCTGCATCCTAGGTCCCTGTGTGTCTTTCTAAGCACCACATGCCAGAGAGCTTTAGGGACTACGGTGGTTTGAATGAGAATGCCCCTAGGCTCATATTTTTGTCCCTAGTTGACGGAACTGTTCACATTGCGGCATTCTGTTCTTCCAGACTCCAGCAGTCATCCACTAAGCTTACAGCCTTCTAGCACTTCTGCACCTACAACTCCAGAATAATTCTGTTCCTGTGTAAACCAGCTGCAAAGGCCACACTTCTCCCACACAGACTTTCTGTTATATCCCCATGTCACCTTGAGAACACTTGATAAAACAACTCAGGCTGGGAGGAGAGGATTCGTGTTGGCCCATGATTTCAGAGGACTTCATTCATCACAGAGGGGGAGACATGGTGGGGTAGCATAGTCCATAACAGCAGAGCATGTGGCAGAGAATGCTCACATCCCAGAGGACTAGGACACAGGGCTAGAAAGGCCCTTGAGAAGCCTCCATGACCTACCTCTCCTGGCTGAGCCCACTCTAAAAGTTACACAGCCTCCCAAAATAGTGCTGTCAGCTGTGGACCAAGTACTCAGAATATGCGTGGGAAAGAGAGACCGTAATAGTATTTGGTTTAACTATAATAATAAATATCTTGATTTTTTAATGTTATTTTAATCTTTTAACCTTTTTTAAAGGTGGAGAAAATAAAAATCCTTCTGCGAAACGTGGACTTGACTGACATAAAGGTTGGCTCGGTGGAGGAGTTCCAGGGGCAAGAGTACTTGGTCATCGTCATCTCCACTGTAAGCACTCTATGGCCAGCCGCATGCACATGCCCTTGGAATTGCTGGCTATTTAGTGAGAGAGAGATTGAGATGAGTGAAAGAACCTGACCACAGTGTAAGACTGCACTACAGGCTAGAGGGGCTCCTAGACGCAGGTGTTTCCAAAAGTGCTGATGATCAAGCGTTGTTTAACAAGACCCAAGGATCCGGGGGGAGCGCCAGTACAAAGGGTCTGACCAGAAAGAGCCAGTCATGGAGGAATAAGAAAGGCAGGCGCGAGGGGTGGAAGCAGAGGTGGGGGGGTCTCTTTGAGTTTGAAGCCAGCCTGGTCTACATAGTGAGTTCCAGGGCAACCATGGCTACATAGTGAGACCCTGCCTAAGCAGGCAGGCAGGCAGGCAGGCAAAGACGGCTAGGGAGCAGAGTGGAGCGGGTGTCAGAAGACCCTAGTTCAGCGGCCTTCACAGCACCACAAGAGGACAGCTGCACTCGCACACCACTGCCTATTTATCTTTAAAACATCTCCATTGCTAAGACACGCTAACTGCAGATAGAAAACTCAGGTGCAAGAGAGAAAATTAACACCATCTAAAACTACTACCTGACATAACCTGTTCACCTCTGGGGGTCTCCCTATCTCTAGACTGAATAGTGCTGATATTAGCCCTGTCTCATTTAAAAATAAATAAGGTCATGTAGCTCCTTAACCTTTCTGTTTTCAAGTATCAAGAAAAATCCTTAAAATACCATTTTTCTTCCTCTTTGTGTCCCTAGGTGCGGTCAAATGAAGACAGATTTGAAGATGACCGTTATTTTTTGGGTTTCTTGTCCAATTCAAAAAGATTTAATGTTGCAATCACAAGACCCAAAGCTCTGCTGATCGTTCTGGGAAACCCTCATGTGCTTGTCAGGGTGAGCCTGCGGGACACTGGGCTGCTGTTGTCTTGATGAGCGAAGGGAAGGGAAAGGGAAGGGGAAGGACACACAGGTCTCAGGAAATGACTTCTTAACTCCAGCGTGCACCTGGCACCAGGAGCCTCTGGGCCTCTCTCACGTGTGTCTCTGGTTTTCCTCAGGATCCCTGTTTTGGAGCGCTGCTAGAGTACAGTGTCACCAATGGTGTCTACACAGGGTGTGATCTACCTCCTGAGCTCCAGGCTCTCCAAAAGTGAGCACTCCTACTACCTCCTAAAGGTGGGCTCTTTAGGACTCCCCAGCCCTCCCGCCCACACTGGTTCTCCCCCTGCACCCAAACCCACTGAAGCGTCAGGACCAGCCTGGATGCTTTCTCGACTCTTCCTGACCCCTGAGCTTCAGCAGCCACTGTCCTGGACTGTAGTGGCCAATGCCACCCTACCTTGTGTACCTCGACAGGTAAACAAAGCACCCATGTTAAAGCGCCATGGAGGAAAGAGTGTGGCTCCACGGGTTCACCTCAGGCAAGCTGTGGCTAGATGGCTGCCCCAGGATCTGTGGACACAGTACAGTCTGGCCAGTTGGAGACACAGCAGCCACAACAGGGAGACATGAGCCTCACGTATGGACCATTAGGTCCAGCCATGCTTCTGTCTTCTGTGACTCTTGTGGCCTCTGGTCTAAGACTGAATGCTGGTGTAGGTGGGACCGCTGAGTCGTCAGCTGAGCTGCTCCTGCTTCCTTGTACTGACCTTGGTTCATAAGAGTTTGTTTCTGCCAGTGGGCAGTCACTGCCACTACCCTCCCCCAAATAAACACTCCGGTAACTGCAGACCCCTTCCTGCCTCAGAGGGCACCTGTGTCTGTGGTAAAGGTGTCTTTCCTTTGCGCACTACGAGCCACAGTCTTTGGAGTTGGTTCCACCATCATCTGCTCTGTCCTGATCCAGATGTGTGCGACACAGCAGCAAAGTCCACCAGCCCCTCTCACCTGAGAACAGCCCGTGCTGGCTGTGTTGTAGTGCCTCGGACTGAGGAGGTCTTGAGGAACTAGGCCCACCTAGAACACAGTATTTCTAGAAGGGGCAGTCACTCAGTCGGCCTGTACTGGAGCCCTGCCTATCTTCCTGGGCTGTCCCTGAATTCAAGTAAATGCCAGCACAACCTTCCTAAGTTGTGTGAGATGGGCTCCTTGATGGACCAAACTGGACTTGCAGGTCTGTGCTCAGAGGCACTAAGCAAAGAACTAAAATTTCACCAAGCTCCCTCCCCAGCTTGGGGGGCAAGGCTAGCACAGGTGCTGTGTCTCAGCCATGCTCTACCGTAGGCCCTGCTGCCTACAGCACTACACTTAGGGGCTGGGCCTTTCAGAACCCAGGATGAGCAATGTGGTGAAGACTGTGTCCCTGAGGAGGGCCTTCCCACTCTGCAGACCTGCAGCACCTCTACTCTATAGGGTGGGACCCTTCCACAGGACTGACGGGGCTCATGCTGAGGTCCTGGGTGCATGGAGAGATCCCCTATGACATCATAGGACCTCCTGCTCAAAAACATGTACCAGTTCTATTATGGTGTTCTCTCTCCACACCCAGGGACTGGACCTAGCTAGATGGAGCCCAGAGATGAGGGGGATGGAAGGATCATCCCCTGAAGGAAATTTCAAGGGCCTTGGGAACCACAGAGGGCAAGGCACTTTCCTTAGGGCAGGGGATGGCGTGTCTAGGGTGGGCGGAGGACTTTGGATGGAATTGAGCAGCTTACTTGCTATCCGGCCTCTGGTGGCTGGTTCACCTGTGTCGTCCTTTGCCCCAGTCAAAATTCAGTTGCAGTGTGGCCACTCGGAGGGGCCTTAACTTTGGCTGTGTGAGCTAGTGAGAGCAGGAGCAAGGACGGCTACACAGGTAACTAGCAGGTCCCAGGAAGGCATCGGCGACAGGAGCTAACCTACCAAGTACCCAGCTAAGCTTAGTCATGAACCCATGGGCTTCAGCACCCTTCTGCCCAGAAACATCCGTCTATCAGGGCTAACCATACCTGCTCCAGCTTGAGCTAGAGGTGAGACCGGCCTAGGGCACACACATACCTCGGAATCTGTAGAATGGGAGTGGTGGGATCAGAGGCAGAGGCAAGATGGGCTAGGAGAAGCAGCATCCCAGTCAGGAACAAAGGCATAGAAGGCCCTGCTCTAGGGATGACAGTGCTGTCCAGACCGATGTGACCACCTGCAAAACAAGGGCCAGCGGTCCCTGGAGCCAGGTAGGCAGAGACCCTAGAAATGAAAAAAGTGTGTCTCCTTGCTTATTTTTAAGTTGCCTACATTTTTTTGAGATTTTATTCATATCTGTTGGGGTGTTTTGTGTACAGTGTCAGCAGACAGCAGAAGGTGTGGTATAGGGTCCTCTGAGTTACAGCTGATCATTAGCTGGTTCCTGTGGAAGAGCATCCAGTGTTCCTAACTACAGAGCTCTCTCTCCAGCCAGCCCCACTTTCTCACTTTTTAAAAATAACTTATTTCATGTGCATTAGCATTTTGCCTGAATGTATGACTCTGGAAGGGTGTGTCAGACCACCTGAACTGGAGTTACATTTTTGAACTGCCATGAGGGTACTGGGAATTAAACCTGGGTCCTCTGGAAGAGCAGCTGGTACAGGGACCGATCAGTGAGCCATCTCTCCAGCCCTGTGTACAATGTCATCCCAAGCATATTGTAAATGTTGCCATTCTAAAGCAAAGCAGAGCAGCGTGTGTCATGAGAGGAAAATGCACTAAAACTTACACCAACACTGTCCTCTAAAAAGGGCATCCTCCCAAACTAGGAATGGTGCCTTTTGTCTCTTGAACCTGTATTTTACTCTCCATGGATGGAACCCCAGTGTAAAAGATTATGCTTATAGGCCAGTATGAAAGAAAATGTGGATTTTCTTTACTTTTTTTGGAAAATATTTTATGTTCTATACCCAAAATGGAATTTCACATTCATCACCCATGGCCCCAGAAGACATGTAAGTGAGCTCTTGCCAAGGAAGCCCAAGCAGATGCTTGATGCAGAAGCTTTAGGCTGCTGTTGACACTCCTGACCCTCCCAGGCACCTGGCCTCAGGCTGAAGTGGCTGATTGTAATGGACGGCAGTTCATTAGTGGGAGTCATGGGATGGGAACAGAGCCACTGCTCTTGGCCGGTTGTGGGTCTCAGTAAGTCAACCCTACCACAAACAGAAGGCTCACGGATAAAGGTATAAAGATCAGTTCCTTACTCCCGTTAATACTGTGTTCATCTAGCAAAATAATAGTCATGAGTCCTCCCACAGAGCATGTGACCCATCTAGCCAGAGATTCTTGGCCCAACAATGTGGGATCACCTTGTGGAGTGGGACTTAAATCCAATCAGAAATGGCCGGCCACTCCCTCCTGTGATGTTTATGCCATGAGGGATACTAGAGCAGTGGTCATAACCGGCAGGATTCCCAGCTGCGTGAGACTGTCTGAAAGTTAGCCAGTAGGAATGGATGGCGCTTCCAGGTCGGTGCTTGCTTAGTTTCTCCGTGTCCCATGACTCCAGTACGTGGTATATTCAGCAGTAGTCTCACTGTCAAGTCTGGAGGGTAGCCAAGAACAATGGCAGTAGCCTGTAATATTTTGCGATATAGGGAAATTCAGTGGCCAACAAATCTTGAGCAAGCAGCCAATTCCTGGTACTAGGCTTTTTATTTACTAGCCTCTAGTGTCTAGAGGGGCATTGTTGCCCCATTATTGGGCAACTGTATTTAAACTTATATTTTTGACTTTATTTTATGTATATGGGTTTTGTGCCTGCATGTATGTCTGTGTGCCACATGAGTGTAGTGCCTGCAGAAGCCAGAAGGAACCAATCCTCTGGAACTGAAGTTGCAGACTGTTGTTAGCACCCAAAGGTCCTGGGAAAACTCCATGGAACTGCATTCAATTATCAGCACCCATATAACAGCTTATAATACCTGTAATCCCAGTCCCAGGGAGTCCTGGCCCCGTGGCCACTGCATGTTGGTGGTACACCCATGCCCAATTTTTTAAAAGATTAAGACCCTCCACTCAGAGGAGATGGGTAGAGCCCTTAGGGAGGCATGCACAGCTAGTTAACAAAGGAGACAGCATTTGCAGGTGGGGTGCGGCAGGACCTGCAGGTCAGAGAAAAACCAACCCGCTGAGAAGCGGTCAGTGCGCAAAAGCTCTAGGAAATCAAAGAGCAAAGTATGGGACTCTGAAGGTGGGACAATGGAGTGTGAACAGCATAGCCCTTCTGAGAAGCCAAGGAGGGTGCAGGAAGTACTCCTCCGGAAGCTTTGGGAAGCCTGGGGTGAGGGCTTGTCATGGGTAAAGGACATCTCAGCCAGGAATCCTAGGGATGGGGAGTGAGTGGCCGTTCACCACCGCAGGGGAAGGGCGAGGGTAAAATCTGTGGAAGCAAGAAGGCACCACAAAGGGTCAGGTCAGACCAGACCTCGGCCACTCCAGGTTTTGCCTTGGTCTGAGATGTTTCCGGATAGCTATTGGATGTTGAAGTTACTATCCACACACAGGAAAGGCAATGGAGGGATACTGAGCCAAGGAATCCTGCAGAAGGCTTGGTCACAGAAGTTTGTGTACAATAGCTCCTGGATGGAGAGAACGTGGGTGGCCCAAGAGGTCAGGTGACAATCCTAGAAGCCCCCACGAGCTGACACAGCTCCATGAATGCTGACAGTGGGTGAAGTAGTGGAAATGCTGGGTTAACAAGCATATCCTCACTGGCTGGTCCCATCACAGCGTTTAACTGGGCGCCCCTGGGTCCGGGACATGGCTGCAGTGAAGAGGCATCCGGGAGCTTTGGAGAGGACGCCCCACAGCATTTATGTGCAGGCACTAGCCTGGGAAAGAGGGTTCAGGCTTCCTTGCCCTTGTCTGCAACACCTCACAGGGCAGCCTCTGCGCCTATGTGGAGCCCGGGTCCCATTGAGGAACAAGAGAACTGAGGTGTAGAACTAGAACCCTCTGGCTACCAGACACGATCTGACCCCAGAGCAGGCGATCCGCCTCTTTCCATGCACAGGGCTTGGGGGCCAGGGCTTGGCCAACCCTGATACAAGGGGATGATCAATATGAACTCGGTTCATTTCATTTAAAAAAAAAATTTTTTTTTCTGCAAAGTCATCGCCAACGCCGCAGCTACGTGGAGGGTGGGAAGGCTGGGGGCGGAGCCACGCCGCGGAGTTGCCGCAGGTAAACAGCCCCCCTCCCAGGCGGGAGCGGGCCGCGCGGCCCAGGCAGGATAGCCGCCGCCGCCCCCGGGAGGGACGCAGGGCGCGGGCCAGCTACAGCGCACGGCGGGGGCGGCGGCGGCCCGGCGCCCTGGCAGCTCGACCCCTCTCGCGGGGCGGCAGACCCCCGAGCCCCGCCGCATCCCCGCTGACATCCCTCTTCCAGCGCCCTGCGCCCCGCGCCCCCGTGACCTCGGTCTCCGTCGCCCCCCGCCGCCCTCTCTGGCGCGCGGCCCCGCCCGCGCCCCCCGCCCGTACCCCGCCGGGCCGCGCCCCCGCCCCCCATGCACCACCTCCTGGAGCAGTCGGCGGACATGGCGACCGCGCTGCTGGCGGGCGAGAAGCTGAGGGAGCTGATCCTGCCTGGCTCGCAGGACGACAAGGCGGGTGCGCTGGCCGCGCTGCTGCTGCAGCTCAAGCTGGAACTGCCGTTCGACCGCGTGGTCACCATCGGCACCGTGCTGGTACCTATCCTGCTGGTCACCCTGGTCTTCACCAAGAACTTCGCAGGTGAGGCAGGGCGCGCTTCGGCAGGTGTTGAGCGCCCAGCGCTACGAGCGCGCCAGGCAGCCAGTTCAGCTGGACCGCACCCACCTGGCCAAGCGTTGAGGCACTGCCCGCGGGTCTCATCACAGACCTTGGGCACCACCTCAGTCTGGCATGAGGGGTTGAGACAGGGCCGCCTGAGAGCCTCCTCTGTTTTATTGTTGTTTGGCCTTCCATTCCTTCAGCTTCAAGCCGGGAGGAGAGTAGGCCTGACCTACACTTGCTAGCCCTCGGTATGAATGGGATGTAGGGTCTGTGTTGTAGAATGTCACAGGGGGAGGTGGGCTAAGGCTTGATGAGGTCCAGATGAGAACTGGAGAAGGATGGGTATTGAGGGCATTGCTCAGGGATCGTGAAATACCCCATGATACAGCATGGGATTCTTGGGGCTGATGGTGTAGGAAAGTGAGGGTACTCCTGAAGAACTCTGAAGCGCCCCTTTCAAAAGGTCTTCTACAGAGGAAGCCCAGACAGGAGCTGGTCCTGCCGGACATCAAGCAATGTTGGCCCAAGAAGCCAACCTTGACGGGCAAAGGCAGTGTAGGTAGAAGGTAGGGCAGATCAGGGAAGAGGGAATAGGTTGAGAAGCTCAAGTGTTAGGTCAGTAGAACTGGGCCTGCTATCTGAGGGAGCATGTGGGTACACCTGTGGTCATTCTCAGGAGAGTACACATGAATAGTGGGCTCTGCCTAAGGTGACATGAGCTGATGTGCGGCACTAGGGAGCTGACTTCTGGAGACACACAAAGATGGGAAATGGCATCCCCCACTTGGAGCTGAACTGAGGCAAGGACTCGGCCCGGGTATCCATAGCCACAAGTCTAATTCGTGGCCAGTTTCATAGCAGGAAAAAGACTGTGAGGACTCCAGAGTTCCTCTGGAGGTGCAGGTCGCTCTGCCCTCTGCAGCTACTGGGCAACAAGAGCAGGTATTTTGATACCCTCTTCTTCACCACCACCCACAGGTGCCTCACCTTACAGGAGACTCCAGGACCTAGAGATGTCAACCTGAGGGCAGGCATCCTTCAGACTGCTTAATACCACGACAAAGCTGGAGGACATTCTCCTGGTCTCCATCCTTGGACACCAAAGGCCCTGACACTCAGTCACACCCAGGTGTGTGCATAAAGAGGCCTTTGGCCATGCTGATCACAGTACCAGCAACGGGTGACTACCTTACAAGACACGTACCCTACAGTTCCAGGAGCCAGAAGTCCAAAATGTAGGTTTAGGGAGGGCTGAGTTCTCTCAAAGGCCATTTCATTCTGAGGAGTGGTAGCTAGCAGCAGGCCTTCCCTGATATTCCTTGGCCTATGGCTACACCACCCAAGCTCTGTGTCTGTCCTCTGTTGGGGATTTCCCCACGCCTGTGTCCCTCCCTAGAGTCACAAGTATATCATAAGGTTGGGATTGTTCTACTCTACTCTACTCTCAGTTCATTTACATCTACAAAGGCTGCTTCTGTCAGTCCACAAGTACAGGGCTAGGACAACAGCAGACATTAAGGAGAACACAGCTCTCTCTATGACAGACACAGTAAGGCAGCCTCAGGTGTGGGTATACACGTGGACTGGGCCATCTTCGATGATCCCTTGATCATCTCAGACACTGCCAACCCAGCTTGTCACCTGTGAGACCTCCAAATACCCTGCATCTACCTGGGCCTGGAACCACCAAGACGTCCCCCCAAGTTAGCCCTGATCCTGGACCTGCTGCTTCAAACCCCCTGTGCTTTCCCACAGAACTTCAGGTGCCCTCCTCAGACCCACATGTCCTCCTACCCATGCTGAGTTAAGCCTACCTCAAGGTGAGGAGGGGTCCTAGGGCCTACACAGCACAGACAAGGCCCTACACAGCACAGACAAGGCCCTATGCTTGACCAGTAAGCCTGCTCAGGAGGGAGAGAAAGGGAACAGTCAGCCTTACTCCTTCTCCCAAGGCCCCATCATTTCTTGGGGACCACTTGGTGAACGTATAGAAGGAAGGAAGGACAGAGATATCTAGGACCCTGTGCCAGGGCTCTCAGTTGGTGACTGCCTGCCTGAAAGATTTTGGTCTTCTGGCCTTCAGGTGTGTGAGGTACATGTCTGCTGTTTTAAGCCAACCACCCCACTTCTAATACTGTGACCATTGTGACCAACGACCCCTCCTTTTCTGCATACACCTGGGTCCTGCCTATAGGGGCATTGAATCCTGAATGTCAGAAGAGGTTGCTGTGTGGATACCCTTGAAGAAGGAGCCTGCCCTTCTATCGTGGGTTATGCTACATTCCCCCGCCCCTGAGCCCTGGTGATCTCCACCCAGCAGATCTAAAGGTAGAGTTCAAGTTTTAGGGGTGGCCCAAGAAAACCTCGGATGACTCCTTTCCAGAGACCGGCTGTTGATGGAGCCAGGGCTGCTGTGAAATAATTCTCCTGCCACTCAGGCAGGAGTGGGGAGTCAGGACACAAAGGCCAGAAGTGGGGGAAGGGGAAAGAGGCAAAGAGCCTCCAGATCTCTCAGACCCAGGCTGGGAGGCCAGCAACGGCTTTTTCTAAAATAGTCAAATGATCAGGTCCCATGTACTTGGGGATATTTCTGGATATCACCTGGATGTGGGCGTCCAGCTCACAGAAGTTGGGTGTTACCCAGTGTGTGTCCCCTCTCAGTACTCTTTCCTTAAGGAAGGAAAGCCAAAGTGCTCTATACTGAGGAGCATAGGTGGGTCCTGCCCCCAGCTGCTGTCCCTTCCCACCCAGCAGGACAGATCTGTAGGGTGGGTCTGTGAGAAGTGAAGGCAGTCAGATACCAGCCCATCTCCTTTTTTATTGTGGTCCCTGAAAGTCAACCCTTTGTCCCAGGCATGGGTCCCCATCCCTTCAAGGCCTGCAGCACTCTGAAGCATCCACCCATACCACTGCAGGAGGTATCGGGATGGAGTGCTCCCCCCACGCACATACACACATGAGACAGGCAGCTCGTAAGAAGCCAGGGCCACCTGTTATCTGCCCACACTCCTGGAACAGACTAGCACAAACTCTGGCTCTAAACAATGTTCAGGACTAGGGTGTGGCTTGGCGGCAGCATGCTTGCTTAGCATTCTAGAGGTCCTAGGTTGATCCCCACCACCTTTCACAGGCCGAAAAGCAAGCAAACAAAGCTGGTGCAATAGCTGGACAAACAAAGATGCTTGCCCCCAAGCCTGACTACGAGATGGGCAAGCTATAGGCAGAACTGGTCCAGAGGGAGCTTCCAGTAGCACGTCTGTGTGTACCTTCAGGACCAAACTACAGCGTGACATTTGGCTCAGGCCTTCTCTATCCATCACTACCTTCCTTCGAAAGGGACCCTTGTGTTCCCTTGTCCCACTCAGATAATCCAGAATCGTCTCCCATTAAGTCCTCAATCCCAGCTGCAGTCACAAGGTCCAGAAGTCAGGATGTGGAGCTGTCATTCCATTATGAAGGAGTTGGGGAAGAGTTTGGTCCTGACCTGGGGCAAGGAGAGCTGAGAGCGGAGCTGGCTGTGAGCTAGCGAGAGGCCACAGGCTTGAGCTGGACTGTGTGCAGGCTGGACCCATGGGGTGGATTAGAGATGTGTCTAGGGCTCAAGTTCAGCTCCAGCCCTGGGCAGAAGTTGAAGTAAAAACCCTTTGGGTCTGTGCTTTTACTGTTCAGACCTGCTCTGACTGGAGGCTGCAGCAGTGTCCTGTGGCTACTGCCATCGACTTCCCTGCTGCCACTGTGACAGCAGTCTCGGCTTAGTAAGTTCCTTGGCTAGAGCTCTCCATTTGCTCTCATGAGCAGTCAGGTGCCCAGCAGCGCAGGTCTAAACTGTCCTGTCCTGTGGGGAAAACACCTTCCAACAGCACTCTGCAGAGCTAGCCCCATGTGCACTGAGATGGGTCAGCTTTCAGGTCCCCTCCTCAAGTACCTGTACTCACCTAGACAAGAACTCATCACCCTTGGGAAATCCCAAGACAGGGGCCTCAGACAGAAGAGCTCCAGGCAGACACTGTGTCTGGGCAGGGCATCCAGGGTCCGGGTACCTGCCATCCTGCCTAGTTTAGGCTCAGCACAAGTCTACAGCATCAGCACCCTATGGTAGCCACCCGCGCTTAAACACCTGCCCCTCTCTAGGTCCTTTGGTATCTGCCATGTCATCAGAAGTACCATGTGACCAAGGAGGAGGTCGGGCCCCACTGAAGGTGCCCATGGGAATATGGGGATTCTCTCCTCTTACCTAGTTTTTCAGCTTGGCTGGGCAGGTAGGGATGGGCTTGATTCAGGGTGGGAATCAAATTTCCTGAGAGAAGGCCACTTACACTTCTGTGACTTTAGGTATCAGCTGTAAGGACAAAAAAAAAAAGAATAAAATTCAATTTTTTTTCCAACCAAGAGAGCCAATTCCTTTGCTTCCCCTGTTTGCTCCTCTCAGAGCCCAGCCTATGCTGCCCTGGACACCCATCCTCCAGGACCTCAGGTTAAAGGGATCCTGACTACCCCTAGCTTCCACTTCCACCCCTGGGCATGGCCAGGTGCCCAGCTCTCATGTGGACGTGGCCCCAACTTCAGGAAGTCCCAGTACCTGACCATCTAAGCAAGGCTCACTCTTAATTCTTTCTAGCCCACCCACACCTCCACTGGAACCTTCCCAGGACCATATGAGGAAGACCAGTAGCCACATAGCCACTGGTCTTGGGGTTCCCCTTGACTGGGTTATGTTCTGATAGTCCTTGAAGCCTGTCTTAGTTAGGGTTTTACTGCTGTGAACAGACACCACGACCAAGGCAAGTCTTATAAATGACAACATTTCATTGGGGCTGGCTTACAGGTTCAGAGGTTCAGTCCATTATCATCAAGGCAGGAGCATGGCAGCATCCAGACAGGCATGGTGCAGGAGGAGCTGAGTTCTACATCTTCACCTGAAGGAAGCCAGGAACAGACTGAGCATCCTAGGAGGAGCTAGGAGGAGGGTCTCCAAGCCCACCCCACAGTGAGACACTTCTCCAACAAGGCCCCACCTTCTAATAGTGCCACTCCCTGGCCAAGCACATACAAACCCTCACAAGGCCTAAGGGTCTTTGACTCTGTGATGAGAGGGTATGTGGGGAGATACCCCAAACGGTGACCAAGGTCCTCAGCTAAGTTAGAATGGGGCCAGAACCCACTACATGCTGGTTCTACAAGAAGAACATATAGACAATGAGGTCTCTGTCCCCTGCCTCTTGGGCCCCTGAAGACATGTGATTAATGTCTGTGTTGGTTACTTTTCTTGTTGCTGTAGTAGAAACAACCTAACAGAGGAAGGATTTGGTCTGGTTTACCCTTTCAGGGAATACCACATGGAGAGAAGACTCCCGGTTAGGGTGGCTCCGCCCATGACGAGAGCTCCTGGTGTGGTTCATTCACACTGAGGTGTACATAGACCCTCCCTAGTTTCATGCTATCAGCCAGAACTCACCTCCCAAAGATTCCACAACCTACCAAAACAGTGCCACCCGCTGGGGCCCAAATGTTCAAACACATGAGCCCATAGGGGACATTTTGTTTTCAAATCCTCACATTAGTCTTCCAGCTAGCCTGGGTCGCTGTCATCTCCCTGTCCAGAGTATCCAATTAGACCCAGTTACTTCCTGATCTTAAGACTGTGATGAAGGGCTTGAAGGCTTTAAGCTGGAGCCAGTCTTGAATGTGAGCGAGATGGCTAAGGCCGAGTTGACTTGGATTAATGCCAGGGGAAACTGTGGTCTGGCACCTAGGGCTCATGACCCAGTCTGGTGGACTTTGAGCCTCCAAGTTTTCTGGAAATGAACTGAAAGCATAAGATTGCAAAACAAGGCTGTGCACAGCCCAGTGCAAGCATGTGTGACATCCTCAGCTTCCGGGTGTGTGTCCACATAAGCCAAGTGCAGACAGGTCCTCTGCTCATTTTCAGTGGCGGATGTGGCTGGCCAGTGAGCGTTCCCTCACACCAGCATCCAGGGTCCCCACATTTCCCTTCCTCTGGAACAGGGGGACCTGAGAGATCCCTTACACTTGTCACAGGCAGGTTTTTCTTAGAGTCTAGGCCTCTGTGACTGCCTCTGGCTAGATAGGAGCCTCTAGGCCAACAGTCCTGGCAGTGTAAAGTCAGTGGCAGAGACTGGTCTTTATTTGGTCCATATGGGATGCTAAAAGAGAAACCCTGGCTGCCCCATGGTCTGTCTTGATCCTCTCTAGACCTTGGTTTGTCCTGTACATACAGTCTTTATGGCTTTTCTAGACTGAGATAAATAGTACAGGTCAGTTCCTCAGGTCTTACATTCGGGTCTTAACCCCTGGCTAACCAACCACTTTGTAAGTGGTACTCAGGATCAGAACCCTAAACACAACACTGTAGTCAGGACATGGTGAGGGAAACTAGCCTGAGAGGAGTGGGGGTTCATTTGGGGAACAGCAGTCCTTGCATAAGGCAGGCAGCTCTATGGGGAGAGGGGGTTTTAGAGTCCATGGACATGAGAGCCCAGCCACCTGCATAGGGAGGGTGGCTGAGCAGAGCCGGGATCAGGTCCACTCCATGCCCTTCATACATCCCGAGACCTGGTCTTAATCAGGCTAGTCCCACCTCTTGCCCTAGCCCGTGTCTCCTCTCTACCCTCAGAGGAACCAATTTACTGTTATACTCCGCACAACTTCACCCGTGACCAGGCGCTGTACGCCCGTGGCTACTGCTGGACAGAGCTGCGGGATGCCCTGCCCGGCGTGGATGCCAGCCTGTGGCCATCGCTGTTTGAGCACAAGTTCCTGCCCTACGCACTGCTGGCCTTTGCCGCCATCATGTATGTGCCCGCACTGGGCTGGGAGTTCCTGGCCTCCACGCGCCTCACCTCCGAGCTCAACTTCCTGCTTCAGGAGATCGACAACTGCTACCACCGAGCCGCCGAAGGTCGCGCCCCCAAGATTGAGAAGCAGATCCAGTCCAAGGGGCCAGGCATCACGGAGCGCGAGAAGCGGGAAATCATTGAGAACGCTGAGAAGGAGAAGAGCCCTGAGCAGAATTTGTTTGAGAAGTACCTGGAGCGCCGGGGCCGCAGCAACTTCTTGGCCAAGCTGTACTTGGCGCGGCACGTACTGATCCTGCTACTCAGTGTGGTGCCCATCTCTTACCTATGCACATACTACGCCACCCAGAAGCAGAACGAGTTCACCTGCGCCCTGGGCGCCTCGCCTGACGGGCCGGTGGGTAGCGCCGGGCCCACGGTGCGCGTCAGCTGTAAGCTGCCCTCCGTGCAGCTGCAGCGGATCATTGCGGGTGTGGACATCGTATTGCTCTGCTTCATGAACCTCATCATCCTGGTCAACCTCATCCACCTCTTCATCTTCCGCAAGAGCAACTTCATTTTTGACAAGCTGCACAAGGTGGGTATCAAGACGCGCCGGCAGTGGCGCCGCTCGCAGTTCTGCGACATCAACATCCTGGCCATGTTCTGTAACGAGAACCGTGACCACATCAAGTCGCTTAACCGGCTGGACTTCATCACCAACGAGAGCGACCTCATGTACGACAACGTGGTGCGGCAGCTTCTGGCTGCCTTGGCTCAGTCTAACCACGACACCACGCCCACGGTTCGGGACTCAGGCATCCAGACCGTGGACCCCAGCATCAACCCCGCAGAGCCTGAGGGCTCTGCTGAGCCACCCGTGGTCAAGCGGCCCCGTAAGAAAATGAAGTGGATCCCCACCAGCAACCCGCTGCCACAGCCCTTCAAGGAGCAGCTGGCCATTATGCGCGTAGAAAACAGCAAGACTGAGAAGCCCAAACCTGTGCGCAGGAAGACAGCCACGGATACACTTATTGCCCCGCTGCTGGACGCTGGTGCCCGGGCTGCCCACCACTACAAGGGGAGTGGAGGTGATACAGGGCCCTCCTCTGCCCCGCCTGCTGCCTCTGAGAAAAAGCATACCCGGCACTTCTCCTTGGATGTGCATCCCTATATCCTAGGCAGCAAGAAGGCCAAGACTGAAGCAGTACCCCCTGCCCTACCAGCCTCCCGGAGCCAGGAAGGTGGCTTCCTGTCCCAGACAGAGGAATGTGGGCTGGGCTTGGCTGCAGCACCCACCAAAGGTAAGGACCCCCGGCAGGTCGGGGATGGAGCAGGATGTAGATCCCCAGGGAGCCCTGAGCAGGAAACCCCGCAGTCCCCCGTGTCTAGGACACAAAGAGGGAAAGCGTCAGAGAACAGTGTAGAAGAGGTGGTGACCAGGCTAGCTAGCTTGGTCACAGCAGAACTAACACAAGGGTTGCTCCTAAAGTGAGGGACAGGCCTAATAGGAGTCTAGACACTCCCATAAGGCAGATGAGGAGGAGGAAGGCAGCACCACAGCCACCAGGAAACATACCTCCTGCGGTCAATAAGGGCTTCAGGCAGATGTGAGCCGCTGGGGGTGAAATTCGGCAATTCAGCACATAGCATTGCTATTCCTGGGTCATTAGGCTTAGCCAGGCAGATTGCTAAAGGCAAGGGTGCCTGCCTTCCACGGAAGTTTGGGGCCCAGTAGGTGCCAGTGGGCGGCACCGGGAGGGCGGCCACAGTGAGTGAGCTGGATTGTGAAATGCCTGTGTTCCTGCCTGTTTTCAGATGCTCCGCTCCCTGAGAAGGAAATCCCATACCCCACAGAGTCTGCCCTGCCGTCTGGGGGCCCATTCCATGTGTGCTCACCCCCCACGGCCTCTGCTGCTGCTTCCCTGTCACCGAGCAGCCTGGGCAAGGCTGACCCCCTCACCATCCTGAGCCGAAACGCCACTCACCCCCTGCTCCACATCAGCACGTTGTACGAGGCCCGGGAAGAGGAGGAAGGAGGTCCCTGTGCACCCTCAGACATGGGCGACCTCCTCAGCATACCCCCACCCCAGCAGATCCTCATCGCCACCTTCGAGGAGCCGAGAACAGTTGTGAGTACTGTGGAGTTTTGAGGGGCAGGGCCTCCCAGGCCACCAAAACCTCTCTGCGAGAGCCAGGGATGGCCCAGCTGAGCCTAGGCATGAGTAGATCCGAACTCTGCTCACCCAGTACCGCCCACAACCCCCAGCCTCCTGTCTGCATGCCACGGGGCCCAGCCCTCCTTCCACCTGGCTCACCATGGCATCCACAAGTGCAGGCCGGGGCTCGAGCACAAGGTGGGAGAGGGTGCCTACCCCAGCATCAGGCACCCCCCTCAGCATGCTGGGCCACAAGATGAAGAGTTTATTTTTTTAGTGGGTTTTGTTGTGGGCTGACACAACTCAGCACACCCAGTTGGGCCCAGCCTAGGGTAAGTGAGGACGGTGCTGGGGAAGGTGGTACTGGCCTCAGGACAGACCCCAGGGGTCACTCACTTAAGGGCCTGGCCCCTACAGAGGGACCTGATACCTTCAGGTGGAGGGGGGACTGAGGGCTGCCCCGGGTCCAAATCAACATGCACTTTCTCCACGTAGCCTGACACACACTTTATTTTTACTATGACTACTGTAACTGACGAGACTATTTATCACCAGGAGAATTAGGGTGCATTTAAAGCAGAGGACGATGTGTGTGAGTGGCCTAAGCAGACGTGGGTGTAAAAGTGCCAAGTAAGCAGGTGTGGGTACAAGCACCTGCCCGAGTGACTGAGTTTGCCAGAGATGCACAGTGCCCGTGCACGAGTAAACAAGCGAGCAGGAGACAAGCCTGCTGTGAGTGAGCCTGAGTATGTGTGAGTGTGCGAGCGAGTGAGCAGCACCCACGTGAGCAGTGGGTGAGAGCAGGCGTAGGCGCCAGGGTACAAACGAGGGAAGGGATACAACGCAATAACCACATCCCCTTCCCGGGTCCCCAGCTGCTGGCTGGACCGCTTCCCATGGGAGTCCAGGCCCCACTGGCCCCACCCCTATTACCTCAGCCACGCGCCACGTGACCGAAGTATTAACAAGGTAGCACTGAGCATATCAATAAATACTATTCTGATAACTCCCTGTGCCTTGAGGCCCTGCCTCCTCGTGGTGGCGGTTCATGCCCAACCTGCAATGCCCATCAACGCCCGGGCATCTCTTGAGGGCACTGGGAAACAGCGGGCAGAGCTAGGCAGTCCAAGATGTGAGAACTGAAAAGTGTGGAGAGGGAGACCATGGGGTGCTGGGTTGAGGGCTGTGGGAGGATGGAGTATCCAGGGAGTTGGGGACATAGTCTTTTTTTTTTTTTTTCCCCTTTCTTTTTTTTCTGGAGCTGAGGACCAAACCCAGGGCCTTGCGCTTTCTAGGCAAGCACTCTACCACTGAGCTAAATCCCCAACCCCAGGGACATAGTCTTTTAGTTACTGTTCTGTTGCTGCAAAGAGACACCCTGACAAAGAAGAAAACATTTAGTTGAAGGATTGGCTACAGTTTCAGAGGGTGAGTCCGTGAACAGCATGTCAGGGAGTACAGCAGCAGGAAGGCAGGCAGACATGACAGGCCTGGCACAGGATGAGAGCTACATCTTGATCTGTAGGCAAGAAGCAGTGAGACTAGGTCTGGCATGGGCTTTTGGTACCTCAAAGCCCACCCTAGTGACACACTTTTCCAACAAGGCCACATCTCCTAGTCCTTCTTCAACAGTCCACCAATTGTAGTGGTTTAGTGGAAACCGAACATTCAAACTCATGGGGTGTCGGGGCCGGTCTTCCTCAAACCACCACATAAACAGCATGGCCCGGGGCTCCATTACGTTTGTTACCGGGGACCACAGAGCTGGCGGGATCCAGGAAGGGTTCTTAGCTGACTGAGGTCAGGATGTACTTATGTTCCTCAGAAAGTCCTCAGCAGGGTTTTGCCCTCAGGTCCAGGGCTCAGTGAGACAAAAACAGGCCCTGTGGGGCTACATGTCCTGCAAGCCGGGACAAGCAAAGCTGTGGGTCTGGATAAGAGACAGGTGGCTAAGGAAGCTAGGCCAGGAATTTAAAGACATTCAGGGGCCTAGGCTGCATATCAAAACAGAGGGTCTCAGCTGAGACCAGAGCAGCCACCTTTGCCTGGCTTGTGCCTCCTCAAAAACTCCTTAACCAGCTATGGGACAACCCTGAGGTGGTTAGGACAAAATACTCCCGTGTCCTCTGCTGCAGCAGCTGCCACTGCAGTCAAAGCCTTAAGCACGCTGCACGTGCTGACCAGACAGAGACTACGTTCTGGTTTTATTATCCGTTTAAAGTGCTGATATTATCCATCCACTTATGCTCAGAGCAGATCCCAAGCCCCCTGCCATTGGTTAGTGGGGGGGGGGTGCTGGGTGCAAGTCTCAGGGAGCTTATGCTAGGCAGGGGTTCCTTCACAGCATCACACCTCCAGCTCAGATTCCTGCCATAGGAAAGGCATTTATTGTTCACACAGGGCCACACTGGGGAGCACCAGAGTGAGGCACCGGCAGAGGGGGTAACGGGGGAAACAAAGCTATGGGCTCCCATGGGAAGGAGCGAGTCAGGCAGGTGAGAGGCAGAGAATCATCCGTATCGGTGCTGGACTCGCATCTGTGCCCTGGTTTCTGCCTCGGAGTGACTGGGGCAGGTAGAGAATGAGGCAGAGTGTGTGGAAGGGGAAGTGATGGACACTGGACAGAATGTCTGTCACCTGCCAGCTCTATGGAGCAGCCTGCCTTAGAAGGACACCTGCCCAGAGCCGGCAGAGCTCCAGGCCAGAGGATCAGAAGGCAGCAAATAGCGAGATAGGACAACACCACAGCATTCAATCCTAGCACGTGGGATGCAGAGACAGGCAAATATCCAAGTTAGACACCAGCCTCATCTACATAACTGTTCCAGACCAGCCAGGGCTACATAGTAAGACTGTCCCAGAGTCAAACCAAAGCCCCGAGTAATACAATAGAGAAAAGGCATGTTGTCCCCAGAAGGCACGCCCTACACTGATGCTGGACACTGCCCTTGTCATTCCACGCCGCATTCAACGTTTCCACACATTCTAGGAAGGGACTTCCGAGACCCAAAGGGACCCTGGGAGAAAAGCTGGCTGTGCTCGCTTCCCTGGAGAAGACAATCCCTGGTCCGATGGCCTACACCCACAAATTGGCCCCTACGTGATGATGAGCAGACACAGCAGCTAAAGTAACCCAAAACCCTCAGGGTGCTGGCCTCTTTCCTGCCCCCTGGCTCTCCCTGCTCACATATCCATCTGCTTCCTACACGTGGTCCATAATCTGCCCTTGCATGCATCGTGCCCACTTCCCACAGTTTGAGCTCAGCCTGAACACCCTGGGGCTTGGCTCAGAGGGGGAAAGACACCCAGACCCTAGGGAGCCACTGGTCTGCATGGTACCAAGGCCAGCTGCTATACTTTTTTCCATAGGTCCTGTTTCCCAAGTGCCACTGACCATAGACTATCCAGACAGTGGCTGCGTGCGTGCGTGCGAGCGTGCGTGTGCTGCCCCAGAACTTATACAGAGCTGAAGTAGACATGGCTAGCACACTGGATCCAGGGGGCCGGCTCTTTGGGAGATCTGAAGCCAATAAAGCAGCCACTTCTCGCCTCTGTTCTTGGATAAAGTCTAGAGGGACCTCTCAGCAGAGTCCTGCGTGGGAGAGACTGGGGTCTTGAGTCAGCACCACTGCATTGCCGTGTGGCGTTGACCTGCAAGGGCCCACTTCTGGGGAAGGGGCTCAAGTCGGTGTCCTGAAGAAGCGGGCAGCACAGTGGGCACTGGGCACACTGTCCCCTTACTCCTCGGAAGTGTCCTCTGGCTCCATGTCCCATTCTATTCACCTTCCCGGAAGCAGATGGCCAGGGGCCTGAAGAAACGTAGTTCCATCCCTGGGGTCAGACAAGGCTGAGCCCCTTGCTAACTTGGGGCTCTCTTTCTGGGTTCTACCCCAGCTCTACTTCTGTGGGGCCTTCAGGATGGTCTACGCTGTTCTTACCTGGCCTCTCCTGACCACACCCCTGATGGGGAACCTAGGCCTTCCTTCCCCTCTGTTTACTCCCAATGGCTTCAGATAGCTCCTCTCTCTTTCCAAAGACTCTGGACTCCTCTGGCCATGTTGAACACTTTCCCTACAAGCCTCACCTGCATTGGCTCCCTGCATGGCTCACCTCAAAAGGCCCCCTCCCAGCAGCTGCTCTGCTGAACGAAGGTGCATTCCACTTGGCCAGCTCTATGTTAAGTCACCCACTCATCCTGTGGCATGACAGGACCTGCTCGAACAAAGCAGGCTTGGGAACAGCTGTTAGAAAGCAGAACTCAGGCTGGTGTGCTTTTCTCCCAAGCAAAGCGTAAGGTAGAAGGGAGAGCTGATCTCTACCGGCTGAGATCTGCTGTAGTTTCCCTGCCGGCATGGCTGGCCGTGTCCTCCAGACTCCATTTCCTATTTCTGACTCCCGCAGACACCAGCAGGTTAGAGGGCAGCTCTGGTTTTCATCATCTGCCTCCCCGGCAGCCACTTAGCCAAAATAGAATTCTGGCACTTCAGGGTCAGCATCCACTTAAAATGTCATCCCATCCTTTGCCTCCCTCCCGCTTTCCGTAGGCCAGTGTCCTCAACCTATGGGTTGTGACCCCATTGGGGTCTCATATCAGACATCCTGCCTATCAGATATTACGATTTATAACAGTAGCAAAATTACAGGTATGAAGTAGCAACGAAATACTTTTATGGCTAGGGGTCACCACAGCATGAGGAACCATATTAAAGGGCTCCAACATTGAAAACCATTACTCTAGACAGGCAAACAGGAGAGGTGGCACCATGATCTGCCCACAGTAAAAGGACAGGCTCAGGGAGAACATTGCCAGCCAACCAGAACTAGAACCCAGGCCCCTTCCTGACACTAGCCTATCACTGAGGTTTTCAACCAAGATGAACAGGGAGTAAGAGAGGCCTTACTGGCAGTCTCAGCTCTAAGCCCACCAAGTCTTCTCTTAAGCTACATGAATGTGGGGGTTGGGGATTTAGCTCAGTGGTAGAGCGCTTGCCTAGGAAGCGCAAGGCCCTGGGTTCGGTCCCCAGCTCCGAAAAAAAGAAGCAAAAAAAAAGAAGCAAAAAAAAAAAAAAAAAAGGCTACATGAATGTGGCTGAGGAGGCCAGAAGAGGAGAGGTAGCCACGGAACACACACATTAAAGTAGTGGACAACAGGGATGAATCCGAAACCCCCCCGAACAAACATGTGCTTCACTAAGGAGCAAGGAAGGTGGAGGTCACCTTGAGGTCAGGTCCCTTGGGGACCAGGAAGCTGTAAGAAGAATTGTGGCAGCAAATTCCTGCCAGTAGTCTCATAACGAGCCTCTTGTGTAACACTGCTGGAGGGAATCCTGCCTGGTGCGTGAAGAATTATCTTCCTCACAGTGGCCAAGTTCCAGGAGGGCCATTTAGAGAAATATCATCAAAGGCGGGGTCTGCAAAACTCAGGGTCAGAGTTGCAATCTCTTCTTTTGGAACCTGAAAGGGCTGGATGAGGCAGCCGGGAACTAGGCAGAGGTTACTTCCTCTTCGGAGGGTCTGTGCCAGGGCCTGCGGCGGGGAGTCACTGTCTGGCTCCCACAGTAGCTTATCTTGGGGTACTCAAATAGAGACATGTCCACTGCGGGCTCGCCTGGCTCCTCTCATCCACTCATCAACCGGCGGCCCTCTGCAGCCTGGAGACCTGGCCTGAGTGGGCCAACTGGCCTCAGTCCCTGCCCTGCTCTTAAGTTGTCCTAGGAGACTGGAGAGTTTGAAGCCTGGGTTTAGATATTGGGCACTTGTGCGGCTGTCACTGCGGCCCCGCCTACCCAGAAACCCTGCAATCTCCGGGCTCTCAGTCCCAAGCATGCGAACATGTAGCGAGGATGTCCTGGAGCTTTCGCTCTTTAGTCCTGCCCTTGAGCCTCTCCACTTGGCATGCGATTCTCCAAGGAAACCAGAAGGGCACCTCCTACGATCCCTAGTTTCTGTCTCTCTCCCGTGCCCTGACGGCTCCCTAGACTCCCGGCCATCCTGCGGACGCTTAAAGAACGCAGCCGAGTCGCACAGATTCGGCTTTGGGGCCAACACCCTCGAGCCTGCTCTCGGTTGCGCTCTAGGACCTGGGGGCGTCGGGCTGGTAGGCGGGGCCCTGCGCTTAGACCCCGGCGGGGGCGGGGCCTCGCGCGCGTGGCCCTGGGAGGTGTTTCCCGGCATGCTCCGCGGCCCGCACCCTCGGCCTGTCCGGCCCGTCCGGCCGCCCCGCCCCGCCCCGGCCCACCCCGTCAGCCCGGCGACGCGCGCATGGAGGCCGGCTGAGGAACGCCGCCGCCTCGCTCGGTACGCCGTGGCCTGACCGGGCGGGCGGGGGCCCCTCGCGCCTCGACGGCGCGTGCGGGAGGGCATGCGGGAGGGCACGGACTGCAGGTGGGGACTGTGAAGACCAGGGGCACGTATCCCACTGGGTCGGGCTGACCCAGGACGGTGTAGATTTTCTTGGGCTCTAGAGTCCCAGAAAGAACCCAGACAAGCAGAAGCGCTCCGCTGGCTTTGGGACGTCAAGAGCTTCTTTAGAAGTGGGACTGTCTCCAGGCTTTCGTGCTCCCCAAGCGGAGGGGCTCTAGGTCCCCTGGTCTTGTGAAACGCAGCTGTCCCTGGGCCTCCCTAGGAAGACTTCATCTTGCGGTGGCCGTGATACTGTGGGCAGGATGCCAGCAGGGCTCTGGCAGAGTGCACTGGCAGCCAGGAGCCTGCAGGCTCCTACAGGGCATCTCCAGGTGGACGGAAACCAGGTCTCTGGAGGGCTGACTAGGCTTCTTCATCTCCGGTTTCTTTCCTCTTCCGGTCCTCAGCTCTGCCACACTTAGGTAAAATATGTCCTGCTGGAGCGGGCTTTCCCGGGTCCTGCAGTGTCCAGGCTTCCAGAAACGGACAAGAGGAGGCCAGGGCTTTTGGATACCCTGTCATTTCTTTCTGTCTTGCCTAGTTTTGCCAGTTGGTCGTGGTCAGCTTTTGACCAGTGGTAGGAAGCAAGCTGCCATCTGGGAAACAGTTTGGTTTAGAGATTGTTGATCATGATGGGTGTGTCAGATCAGGGTGGTAACAGGGTTTTGTGGATTGAGAAACTTAAAACGTTTATTACTCATAGTGTAGTTTTAGAGGTTGGGAATCCTAGGTCGAATGCTAGTCTTTTGGGTTGCTGATGAAGGTTCTGCCTGTCTTGTTACCCATTGTCATTGTGTCCTCATAGCTGCTTAGTGTCTCTTATAAGGACATCTCATCATGGGTCCTGCCATATGGCCTCATCTGAGTTCAGCCGTCTCTTAAAACCTCTGCGTGTTGATGTAATTATTTTGAGCCTTGTGTTTTGAGTATGTGATTTGGGGTAAGATGCATTTAGTATGAATAGGACCCAGAAGAGAGATGGCTGTGGGGCCGGGAAGGTGGGGAGCTCGACTGACGTGGCTCTAGATGCAGTGCAGAACCTCTCTGTTATTTTGACCCAGTATGCCAGGGCTGTACCTCCTTGTGGGCCCTGACATGAATGGGCCTTTTCTGCTCTTTGCGCCAACACTTTCCCTCCTAAAACCACAGACTGCTGGGAATTTTCAGATGTCTAAGGCAAGTTCCCCTAGAAATTTAGCAGATGCTAAAAGTTCTGTTGTTTAGCATGTGGAAGCATCGTGCCTAGTTGGTAGCAGGCCTGGAAAAGTATCCAGACAGTCCTGCTTGTTAGGGAATGTTGGTTGACAGAAATCCCAGCTTTCTGACTTTACACTATGAAAATTTACAGTGTGGTCTTGGTAGGACGGGTCTGGAAACTGCTACGACTGGGCATTTATGAAGAGATTGTTCTCTGGGGAGGTTGGGCAGGAAGACACTTCTGTGTCGTGAATCTGTCTGAGAAGGGTGCATGGCAAATGTTGTGGAGGGTACAGTGGCTGGGTGCTTAGGCAAGTATGGAAGTGGAGGTCTGTCTCGGTTAGTTGCTCAGCCAGAAATAATGGTCAGGGGAGGAGGTATTAGCAACCTAAGGAAATTACATCTGACAGACAGGAAACCAAAGGATCAGGAAATTTGTAGATGTGATAGTGCCAGGTACCCAGAACCACAGACTTCTGGCTTGAGGCAGAGGCTGTCAGTAGCCTTCTTGCATGACCTCCCCCTCCAGCTGGGCCTACTGTGGATGAGAGGCTGAATCCCAGAGCTGGAAGCCACAAGGGGCCCTGGTGCTGTGTCTGATGGTCCAAAGGCTCAGGGCTTGTCTCCTGACCAGCCTGTGGACTCCTCCACCTACCACACAACCCAAGGTGAGACCAGTCCTGCTGTGGGCCAGCCAGGGAATCTCCAAGGCTATCTGGAGCCAGTATTCTAGCTTTTGTGGCCTCCATGCCCCTCAAAGGCTCAGAGGCACCCTGGACAGGCTTTGGAGGGTAGATCTACCAAGCCAACTGCAAACCTGCTGCAGCCCCACCTCTTAAAGGGCAGGGCAGGCAGAGCCGACGTGGTTCTTTCCCATTTGCTGGCTGTGCTGCAGCCTCTGGTTGGCCCGCCCACTTATACAGGATGTTTTAAGTTTGCATCTCATGCTTTGGCGGCCTGGTGCTGCTGTTAGTACTACTGGTTAGCTTCCATGTGTTTAGTTGCTGTTTGGGTTACCCTCCCTACACGTCCTGGAAGGCAGGTTCTCCTCCCCACACACTTCCCTGTTTCTGTTTCTTTGAAGCACCAAATTCTGTTAGTGAAAGGTAAAGGGTGAAGCTCTGTGCACAGGTGCCATGGTGCTTCCTGTCGACGTGGCTATGCACAGGCTCTGAGCCATGGCTGTTCCCAGATGTGCTGGCCTTTATATAAAACATCCAGACTGTGTTTTAGACTAGGGAGGAGGGGCCCCTAGGGCAGAGCAGTACGGTGAGTGAGCTGTGCTTGCCTCCATAATAGCCAGCCATAGGGCCAGGAACATAAGGTTTCAGAGGCTAACTCAGGGTCTCTGCTCTACCTTAGAGCCCATGCTGGCCCTGCCTCAGTTCCTCTTGTAGAAGAGTTCTTCCACAGTGCTTCTGATTCGCCCCCATTTTCATAGTGGACACAGCATTAGAGGTTTGATTATACACAGCGAGACCCCTAAGTCACATTTATACAGTAGGCCCAGAGGAGCCACAGAGCAGGCAGGAGCCTGGACCTTGTAAAGAGTGTGCTGACAAGAGTAGCAGGTCAGAACGAGCTCAGACTGTCCCCAGGGTCATCTTACCACACCCCCATTCTGACACAGCTCTTTCCAGAACACGTCCCACAGTACACATCAAAACAAGAGTCGTCCTTTCTTGCTGTAGCTGAAGGAAAACTAAAATACTCTCATTCCTTAACATCGTAAAAGCTTAGAGGTTATATACCGCCCACCTGGTTTTGTTTTGTTTTGTTTTTTAATTTTCAGGACACAGTTTCTCTGTGTAGCCCTAGGTGTCTAGAACTCACTCTGTAGACTAGCCTGGTCTCAGATGCAGAGATCCGCCTGCCAGGGCTGGGGACTTAGCTCAGTGGCAGAGCGCTTGCCTAGCAAGCACAAGGCCCTGGGTTCGGTCCCCAGCTCCGAAAAAAAGAACCAAAAAAAAAAAGAAAGAGATCCGCCTGCCCCTGCCTCCTGAGTACTAGGATCAAAGGTGTGCACCACCATTCCCCACGTGCACTGCTTTTAGAAAAGCTAGTGTCTGAGCTCTGCTGGTGTATAACCACCTGCAACTGTGGCTTCAGGGTGTTTCTCCCCTGTGGGCACAAACACACAAATATTCATGTTTGGTCATATAATTTAAAAAAAATTACTATGCCCAGGGGTCAGAGTTTTCCAGCAGACTTGTCATTTTTAACGGGCTTTCTTCAGCCAGGACCATTGTGTCTGCTGAGTGTGCCTGTCCTGACCGCTCAGTTCCTGTGGGCTGTATGATAATTACATATTTGGGACACACACACACCTTTGTTAAAGCAACATATATAAAACAAATATAACATTGTTTATAAGTGACTGATATGTTATGATTGATGATTTGATTTTGTTTGAGTAGATAGTTTTTATAATTCACGAAACCCACCAGCATGGAATTGAAATACCTGGACATGTTTTTGCTAAGACTATAGTTTGGGGAAGCTGGAGAGATGACTGGACTGCCCTCGCAGAGGACCTAAGTCCAGTTTCCCACACTTATATCAGATGCCTCGCAACCACCTGTCACTCCAGCTCCAGGGTAATCTGTCCCTTGTGGCCTCCTCAGGTACCCAAACACAGATGCACATACACACATACAGACACAAATACATGACTGTGTGCACACGAGTGTGTGCACATATGTGTGTGAATGCATTTGCATGTGTATATGTATGTGTATTTGTGTGTTTATGTTCCTGCACAAGTGTGGGTATGTATGTGCATGCACATGTGTGTGTGAGTGTGTGTATGCATTTGCATGTGTGTGTATTTGTGTGTTTATGTTCATGCACACACATGTGTGTATGTGTGTACATGCACATATATGTGTGAGTGAGTGTGTATGTGCGTGTGTATTTGTGTGTGTTTGTTCGTGCGTGTGTGTGTGTGTGTGTGTGTGTGTGTGTGTGTGTGTGTGTGTGTGTGTGTGTTTGTAGCTGCCGAGTAGGCAGTGTCTCATCACTGGCAGATACATGACGTCTGTTAACGTTGCTGTTCCCTGAAGCTGCCTTCGCCCCCTTTGGTCAATGTGGTACTCTTTCTCTGCACCATCTGGCACTCTTGGCCCCCAACCCTGGAACACCCAGGGACACAGTAAAGATTGACAATGCCATGAACTGGTTACCAGGGTACCTCTTGTCAAGTTTCTACTACAGTTTCTTTAGTGTTCTGCTTCTTTGTCTTCTAAACTAGAAAAACTATCTTGGCTCCCCAGGATACGAGCTGTTATCTTGCTTAGCCTTCTTCTATCTGGCTGATAGCCAAGCATCTGTGGCCATCGTTATAAAAGAAATGGAGGGCTTCTTGAAGTGGCTTTCTCACAAAGGCTATGGCCTTCTTACCATGGGGGTAGCAGCCACAGCATGTGTCCTACAGTAACCCCGGAGGAGGTAGTACAACTCCTCAGAGAGATACAGGTTAGCTTTACTATGTTGTGGCCCTGTGTGCCAGAGACTTTCCCTACACATAGTCATCTGTGTGTGGCTCAAGGAGACTGCTGCCTCTCTCCAGTCAGGCACATCCCAAAAGGACCCTAGACCTCAAGTAGCACATACATACCAGGAGGCAGCAATGATACTGGGACAGGAATGCCGAGGTCCTCTCCTTTGGGTCATTCAAGACTGGCCAGTCCTGTAGTCACAGTAATCCCTGATCCTGCCTGTGGCCCCAGGTAAAGCCTTTATCTGTCTCCTCAGGCATCCTACACCAATCAGGAAGCTGCTGTCCAGCCATGGAGGGAGAGGAGAAGCCAGCTCAAGAGGTAAGGAGAACTGGGGCTGAGGGAACATCTTCCTAAACAACCTTTGTCCCAACCCAGTAATACCTGCTGCTGCCCCACACAGGAGGTTGAGGGTTCCTTGGGTCCCTTTAACTGCTTCTCTCTCTGCATATACTTAATAACTAGGAGTTTTTTAGAGTCCAGAAAGAAGTACCTCCATGGAAAATTCCTGAGGCAAATGGCCCTTGCTAAGGAGGTACAACAGGTCTGGAGTGTGTTTATGTTGGAGTGAGGCCCAAGTGTTTGAACACTTACTTGAACTAACTAACTATGTCTCTCTCTCTCTCTCTCTCTCTCTCTCTCTCTCTCTCTCTCTCTCTCTCTCTCTCTGCAGGCTGACGTGGAACCCATGGTAACATCAGGGGCCTCAGAAGCAGTGCCAAGGGTGCTTTCTGGAGACCCTCAGAACATCTGTATGTTTCCCTTCAGGACTTGGTATAGCCACAGTGCTGGGCCCCAGGGAGGGAGTGGGACTGGCAGTGACTGCCCAGCTGTGGGTAGGGAATAAAGACTGAGGATCCCCTCAGTACAACTTAGACCTGCACAGGGCCTCTGCTTGAGCCCAAGTGTGACCATATACCTACCTGACTAGACAGTTCTAGGGGTACTAGTCACCCCTTATTCCCCATCCTCAGCACTCTGCTATGACAGCTTGGGTCTAGTTGAGGATGATGAGAAGGAGGCCCCTCGGACAGTACTCCGTTCACAGATGTGACCAGCTAGCTTGTCTTGCATAAGCCAGTTGTGTGGAATGCACTGCCTGCCAGAGACTGAGTCTACTGGAAAGGGTCCGTCCTGTCGCTCCTGTGTAGGCTGCAGTGCCCTGGCATCAGGTCCCATCCATCACACTGTGGCTTTGGCTGTCCTTGCAGCTGATGTAGATGCCTTCAACTTGCTCCTGGAGATGAAACTGAAACGACGGCGTGAGCGTCCCAACCTTCCATGTACTGTGACCCAGCTAGTGGCCGAGGATGGCAGCAGGGTGTATGTGGTGGGCACTGCTCACTTCAGTGATGACAGCAAGAGGGATGTAGTGAAGGTAAGCACTGCCCCTCCCCTTTAAGATTGATTTATTATGTGCACAGCGTTCCGTCTGCATGTGCACCTACAGGGCAGGAGAGGGCACCGGATCCCATTACAGATGGCCGTGAGCCACCATGTGTTGCTGGGAATTGAACTCAGGACCTCTGGCAGAGCAGTCAGTGCTCTTAACCACTGAGCCATCTCTCCAGCCCAAGCACTGGGCCCTTTTATCGCTATGCTTCTGGCAGTCTGTACTGCAGGGACACAGGCCAGGGCAACCGGCAAGAACTATTCAGTAGGCATTTCTAGCTCTGGAGCCCCCAGGAATGGCGAGGGGTGCTTCCTGCTCCACAACTCAGAACCTCCTGCTTTTTCTTCATTTTACCAAGGGAAGCATCGCACAGCTTTCTTTAGTTGCTTTTTCTCTAGAATTTGTCACCGAAGCCACACAGGCTGTTAGCACTGACTGCCCTCCTTGTCCAGTGTGGAGCAGCCGGATGCAAAGCGGGAGGTTGGGTCTGTTGCAGTGTGGGGCTTGCTTTGCAGACTATCCGGGAGGTGCAGCCTGATGTGGTGGTTGTGGAACTCTGTCAGTACCGTGTTTCCATGCTGAAGATGGATGAGAGAACTCTGCTGCGGGAGGCCAAGGAGGTCAGCCTGGAGAAGCTGCAACAGGCTGTCAAGCAGGTGCGCATATGAGCAGGCAGTGGGCTGTGGGACCCGACGCTGCTGCCTCTCTCTGTGAGAAGCCAAGACTGAGAGCTCAGAGTCCCCTCTGAGCTGCTGACAGGCTCCTCTCTGGGCTGGCCTTCTGATCAGTGCCCTGGTTGCCTGCCCACTCCCTCCCCTGGGAGAGAAGAAAGGCTGAAAGAGGAGGCAGGTAAGGTTCCACTACCAGGCAGGAACAGGGCAGAGCTGAAACCTCTGCTCTGATGCTGAAGTGGGGGTCTGAGCATTGTCTGGGCCACCACATGGCTGTATGACTTTGTCTTCCACACTGCCCCCGCCCTCCTGGGCGAGGAGACGCAGCAGGTAGTGGTAGCCCATCGTTGTATGTAGTGGTAGCCCATCGTTGTATGTAGTGGTAGTAGTGGTAGCCCAACGTTGTATGTAGTGGTAGCCCATCGTTGTGGCCTCAATGTTCAGGAGCCACAGGCTGGCTTGTCTTGCCTCAGCTGCAGGGTACATCCTCTTTTGAAAGAAACAAGTGTTAAAGACTCATGTGAGTGTCCCAGACATGCTGAGCACTTTCACTGTAGAATCTCCCAGATGAAGGCTGAATCCATAAACCATTTACTTGGTACCCAGAAAAGGAAGTCACCATTTCATCAGATGTGATTTTTAACGCCAGCCGTGTGTCGCCCTTGTCCCTCTCCCCACCCCCACATACACCCTCCTAGAAGCATAGGGTCCATACTCTACTGGAAAAAGAGCCACACCGCTGGCCAAGCCATGTGCTCATTGCTGGGCCCATCCCTGAGGGCAAGGGAAAGGTCAACGAAGGGGAGAGGCTGGCATCTGCTGCCCTCATCCCCTCAAGGGGTCTCCAATGGCACCAAGTCCTCCCAGCAACTGTGTGTGACAACATCCACAGGTGCTGCCCACCGGGAGGCCACTGGTGTCCAGTTTTTTTTTTTTTTTTTTTTTTTTTTTTTTTTTTGGTTCTTTTTTTCGGAGCTGGGGACCGAACCCAGGGCCTTGCGCTCCTAGGCAAGCGCTCTACCACTGAGCTAAACCCCCAACCCCTGGTGTCCAGTTTTTACTGTGGGTTGGCCATGTGGACACAGCTGACCTCATCAGTTCTAGTCCCTACAGTAACAAGTTGGTACTGCCTGACCCATGACCCCACAAGTCAAGTGTGGTGGCACATACATTTTATCTCAGCACTTAGGAGGCAGTGACAGGTCATCTCTCAGTTCAAGGGTAGCCTGGTCTTCTAAGCACGTTCCAAGCCGAGCAGTGCTGAATTTTAAAACAGACAGTATTGGGGCTGGAGAGATGGCTCAGGTTGGAGCACTGACTGCTCTTCCAGAGATTGTGAGGTGCTGGACTCCAGTCTGTTTGCCTGTGCCTTGGCTGCCTGGGCAGGCAGTCCCAGCAGGTAGCCCCTTTCAACATCTTTGACAATCCTGTGAGGAAACACATTTGAATGATTCTTGAGGCCAAGATGACCTGCTGTTGTGACCCTCCTCATGTACCAGTATGCCCTGCCCCTTGCCATTGGAAGGGACCTGAGAGCAGTCATGGGCTGAGGCCTGGCTCAAGGGCACCCTGCTGTCTGCATACTGCTTTGTCTTGCTTGCTCTATACAATGTAGATGACACAGCTCCTCTTCCTGCAGAATGGGCTCATGTCTGGACTCATGCAGATGTTGCTACTGAAGGTGTCCGCTCACATCACTGAGCAGCTAGGCATGGCCCCTGGTGGCGAGTTCAGGGAGGCCTTCAAGGAGGTGGGTGCCAGGCATGACTGAGGGATTTGCGGATACGTTGGTAGGGACTGGTAGGATCTACCCATGGCATCACAAGTCCTAATACCCACCTCTTCCTTAGGCCAGCAAGGTACCATTCTGCAAATTCCACTTGGGTGACCGACCAATCCCAGTCACCTTTAAGAGGGCCATTGCTGCACTCTCCTTCTGGCAGAAAGTCAAGCTGGCCTGGGGCCTATGCTTCCTGTCAGACCCAATCAGGTAGGATGGCCTCCCTGGCCTGTCCATGGTACATTCCACACCCACACTGCTGTATGTCCTGACCCAGACTCCTCACATGTTATCCTCCCACCATGAACTCTAAACACACAGTGCTGTGCTCCCTTCCCTGAGTCAACAACACACAACTTCCCATGTCTCCATCTCTATGGTCTGCCACCAAGTCCCTGTGCACCCACCCCCACGCCCAAGCTAGCAGCGTGCCCTCTGCCCTCAGCAAAGACGACGTGGAGCGCTGCAAGCAGAAGGACCTGCTGGAGCAGATGATGGCAGAGATGATTGGGGAGTTCCCTGACCTGCATCGAACCATTGTCTCAGAGCGCGACGTCTACCTGACCTACATGCTGCGGCAGGCCGCACGGCGCCTCGAGCTTCCCCGCGCCTCTGATGGTAATGGACAGGTCAGGGTGGGAACTCCCAAAAGTACTGGTTCCTGTGCCTGCCACTGGTTTTTGTCTTCCCCTGACAGCTGAGCCCAGGAAGTGTGTCCCATCTGTGGTCGTGGGCGTCGTTGGCATGGGCCATGTGCCTGGCATTGAAAAGAACTGGAGTACTGACCTCAACATCCAGGAGATCATGACGTGAGTGCCCCCTCCCCACATCACACCCAATACCTACACATGGCAGTGACCTTGGAAGTACATGTTCCAGCTGGGCCCACCATGCTTCTTCCTTCCACAGAGTTCCCCCGCCATCCATCACAGGCAGAGTGTCCCGGGCAGCTGTGAAGGCTGCTTTCTTTGGTCTGCTGGGCTACAGCCTGTACTGGATGGGCCGTCGAACCGTGAACCTGGTCCTATCACTGCCTGCTGCGCAGTTCTGCCTCCAGAGGGTGAGCGAGGCCCGGCCAGGTCGGTAGGAGGACCGTGCACGGAAGGACCGCACCCGGAGCTCTACTCCTCTACATGGTGTCTGGTGCTCCCGAGGAGCTGGCACCGCCTGTCTGGGGATGTCCCTGGGTACAGATTTGTCCAAGCCACCCCCTATGGGGGCCTAGGCCAGGATTTCCTGCCTTCCCCATGCCCAGCCCACCCAAATAAAGAATATTTAACTGTCTGAGCCCAGGCTTCCCAGCAGCCCCACACACACACTGTAGGGCCGGCCACCTATGGGCATCAGGGCCATCCACAGTGTCAGGACCCAGCGGCCTAGTTCCAAAAGGACCAGAAGCTGAGGGGGAGGCACTGAGGCACCCACCCTCGGCCCAGGTGGGTCTGGCAGGTTGTGGCTCTACCTACCTCACTGTGCCTTGTGGTCTGGCTGGCAGGAGCAGGTGGCCCTGAGTGCATCTCACTGTGGGTTTGGGGAGCTGGGTGCCCATGCACCTCCTCCCTGGGTGTGTAGGGCCTTTGCCTGACCTGGACATGCATGTGGCATTGCCGGCCGCATCTCTGCCTGCAGAGAGTCTGTGCTTTGGTTTTGTGGGGTTTTGTTTTCTGTTTTTGTTGTTTTTGTTTTTAATGTCAAAAAGTTTTTTACTCAGGTAATTTTGATGTCAAAGAGAAAACAAACTGAAGCAAATATCAGGAAATACAAGCCTTAAATCCAGTGAGGTCAAAGAAGTCATCTTTTTATTTGTGTCTGTGTGCCCTGCGTGGGCCGTGTATGTGAGTCAGTTTAGGGGTCCAGGCCAGCCCCTGCTAGACGCCACTACAGCTCAGAGTGGTGTGCGGCTGCCTCAGATATGAGCTGCAAGGCTGCCCTTGGTGCTGGTAGGGCGCTGGCCTGATTGCTGTGAGCTAGGTGGGATGATGCCCAAACTGCCCTGGGGACAGTAGGCACCCACTACCTAGGACCATGGCTGGTTTGTGTGCATCCAGCCATTCATGTGTGCAGGCTGTGGCTCCTGGCACACTGCACAGCTGGAAGATCACATTGACTGTCCTTGTGTCGGCTGCCGAATCAGGTGAAGCACTGAGCTGGGGGTACAGGGGGTACAGGGCTTGTTGGGCTGCGTACTTCTGTCTCACACTCGTGCATTCATTCCCTAGAAAGAAATAAATTTTAATTTTGGAAGCTCCCGCTTTGTGAAGTGTATGGAAATGGGATTCAGGTGATGGGGGACTGGCTTCCTCTTTCGTCATCTGTACCCAGGTCTTCAGGATTCGGGGTACCACCCACCTCAGCAAGGGACCCTGGTGCTCACTAGTGCCTAGCAAGGTTATCTGTGTCAGGCGAGCTGAGCCATACATGTGCTCAGCACCTGTGCACTCTGGTTCACACTTTACTGCCTTGCAGTGGGAAAGGGGGAGAGACACAGGAGTGGACCAGAATATCCTTAAGGTAGGTTGTTCTTGCCTATGTTAGGAGCATTGAGGTTGAAACACTTGTATATCGTTGCTAAGCCAGAGCAAGGCAGACCCTGAACGTAGTCAGTGAAGTCTGTGTTAGTGGCAGCAGAAAGAACACAGATGCTCTGGCCAGGGCTAAGGTGCTACAGGCTGCTGTCACAGGAAAAAAACAAAACAAAACAAAAACGTGCCCACCATCTCACCTCCCATGCAGTGGAGATGGGTTGCACTGATCACACAGCTCCAGGGGCACACTTAGGCTCAGTGCTGGGTTTTGGTTTTGTTCTATGGTGGTGGTGGTGGTGGGGGCTTGTTTTGAGTTTTCTTGTTTGTTTGATTTTTGTTTTGTTGAAATGGTTTCTGTGTAGCCCAGGCTGTCCTAGAACTCGGATCCACCTGCCTCTGCCTCTCAAGTGCTGGGATCAAAGGCATGCGCCAATACGTCTGGCTTCATTGTAGTTTTAGAAGCCCACTGTGGCCCCAGGAAAAGCTCCAGAGGTGATGGTAGAGGCAGAAAAGGAGAGAGACACAGCCAAGAAGGAATATGTGCATTTGTCTATGCTCAGTCTCCTGTTTGAGACTAATAGGTTTCCCTGGCACTGGACGCTATTTGCCTCTCCATTATCAAGATTCATATCCACCTAGATTGCAAATAACAGACACACAGAATGGAGAGATAAGGAAAGAAATAGTGCCACTTCAGAGGAAAGTGCTGTGTGTAAGAGAAAAGGTGCCAATAGGGAAGCACTTGGGGGCAGAGGACCTAGTGTACATGCAGAGCCAGATTTCAGGTAGGCTCAGAACCACGGCTGGAACAATTGTCCAATTTCTGCTCTGCCCTGGTACTATTGCTGACCTAAATTATTCCTGTATTAAGTCTTAGGTGGCCAATTCCCGCCTGAGCCACAGATTCCAGGAACATTGCCAGGACTTCTGGCCCTTCTCTGGGCAGAACGAATGAAAAACATAGTCCTAATGGCAGGGCACTGCATATTCCACATTATAAGAACATACTTGTACTTTATTATAAATATGGACTCTGCATACACACGTTAATAGTGTACTCTGAGTTAAGCATAGAAGTCATTCAAACAGCTGACTCGGGAAGAATGCAGAACTCTAGGTTCTAGCAAACCCTGCTACAGAGAGGAGATGATGGAGAGAAAAGCATCAACATCATAAATCTGAGACAAGATTGACCAGAGGAGCAAGACTAAACTTTGAAATGACTACCTTTGTTTACTTAGCTATACAATCGGCTAGATAAAGATGAGATGAAAGACATCTTTAGGATGCTAAACTACTGTCTTAGATTGTTGAATAAAACAGTCAAAGATTCCATTTCTGTTTCTATGCATGTGATAGACAGAACCAGTCAAACCCACAGCACCCGGGAGAGCTAGGAAAGACCTTGGCTTCACACTGAGAATACGGTGGGGAGGAGGGGCGGTGGCTTTTTAGGGACATCATTCAGCCTGTAGGCACACTTGGAGTAGTATAGTTTGGCATATATAACCTGGATGGGAGCTTCGCCGCTCTGCTGTCCTGATGCACGGGTGCCAGAAGTTAAAGAGAGTCTCAGGTCCACCCTCTGCAACGTCTCGGAGAAGGGAAGTGGACAAACGAGAGGCAACCAATCAGAACCAAGCTTCTGGGCATGCCTCCCACCAACCCATAATTGGGCGGAGGTAAACTTCCGGTCGGGGTGAGCGGGCTTCCGGCGACGCGGCGAATGGCCTCTTTCAGGGCCGCGTTCGGGGCCTCGCTCGCGGTTGCCCGAACCCGGCCACAGTGTGTCGGCCTCGAGCTTCAGTCGTCCGCGCCCTGGTCCGCCTGGGCTGCTGCCATGGAGCCCACGCCGCGTTGGCTGGCGAGGCTGCGCTTCGACAACCGTGCCCTGCGTGCGCTGCCGGTAGAGACGCCACCGCCCGGGCCGGAGGACTCCTTGTCCACCCCGCGTCCGGTGCCGGGAGCCTGCTTCAGCCGTGCACGGCCGGCCCCGCTGCGGCAGCCACGTCTAGTGGCGCTGTCAGAGCCCGCACTGGCGCTGCTGGGGCTCGAGGTCAGCGAGGAGGCGGAGGTCGAGGCCGAAGCTGCGCTCTTCTTCAGCGGCAATGCGCTGCTGCCGGGCACCGAGCCCGCCGCGCACTGCTACTGTGGACACCAGTTCGGTCAGTTCGCTGGGCAGTTGGGCGACGGTGCCGCCATGTACCTGGGCGAGGTGTGCACAGCGGCCGGCGAGCGCTGGGAGCTGCAGCTCAAAGGCGCCGGCCCCACGGCCTTCTCCAGGTGCGGAAGTCCCGGGAGTTCCCAAGCGATATACCCCTCTGCGCGCGTGGGGAAAAGGAAAGGTGCTCAGTGGCGTTTTTGCCCTTGTTGGGGCAGCTGAACGCCCAGAAAAGCTCCGTGAAGGGATTAGGACCTAGGCGGAGCGTCTTTGCAAAGGATTTTGTGGAGGAAGGCAAAGAAGCAGGCAGGAAGTGCCGGTTGGCAAGATGGAGAAAACACGAAGTTAGGGCCTGGGCTTACTTTCTAGCTGACACTCAGAGAGATCTCCATCTACCAGTTCTGTCAGGTGGAGGGGAACACACTTCTAATGGCTCTCCGTTGTGTTTTCCTAAACACACCGCGGACTTTGGAGCCAGTTCCAGGAACGATACTGTTTGCTGAACATCTTGCCCAGAGACTGGTTTTTCAGAAGCAATGTGTTCAACTGGTGTCCAGGCCTATTTTCTGGAACCATACTTAAGCAGTATGCTTCCTCAACTTGCCCAACCTCTAGAAGACCCTTTTTATGCACCGTCTAGGGACTCGGGACACAATCTGTTCCCGTACCCACCTTCTCTGTGACCATTCTCCCAAGCCTGCCAGGCGTGTGTGTGTGTGTGTGTGTGTGTGTGTGTGTGTAGTTCTCAGGTTCCAGTGGGGAGTATCACAAGTGTCTAAGACGGCCCTGGATCCAAAACCATACAGGCCCAAAGGAACAACCTTCCTCTTCCTCATCCTCAATTTTTTGTACATTGGTGTTTTGTCTGCATTTGTGAGAGAGTTGGATCCCCTGGAACAGGAATTACAATTGTGAGCTGCCATGTGGGTGCTGGGAATTGAACCTGGGTCCTATAAAAGAGTAGCCAGTGCTCTTAGCCACTGAGCCATTTCTCTAGCCCCAAGGAACTCTTTTTTTTTTTTTAATTTATATATATATATATATATATATATATATATATGTGTGTGTGTGTGTGTGTGTGTGTGTATATATGTATATGTATGTATGTAAGTACACTGTGGCTGTCTTCAGACACAGCAAAAGAGGGCATCGGATCCCATTACAGATGGTTGTGAGCCATCATGTGGCTACTGGGAATTGAACTCAGGACCTCTGGAAGAGGAGTCAGTGCTGAGCCATCTGTCCAGCCCAAGCAACTTAACTAAGTCCTGCCACCCAGGTACAGACAGCACTTAGGGGACTCTGTTTTACACTACATGATTTATATTGTTTAGATGCTGGTTAGATGACTAAAAAACAGTACGTTTGGCTTCTCATCCTTCTGCTAGCCACTAACATGCCAACCATGACATGTTGCCGCCAAGCTGTCTTCATTTCTCAGAATAGTTCTTCTTTATCTTCCCACCCCCGAGCCAAACTTATGGTCTTATCTGGCACCCTGCTGCTCACCTGGACCAACCTTCTCAGAGGCTCTTGGAAAGGAGCAGATGCCATACATTCCAGAGCTCATTTTGTGAGCAGCCTTAAACTTGCATTTTGATAATTTATGTTCACCAGTTACCAAAGGAAAAGAAAAAAATCCTTGTTAGGATAATTTGTTATTGAAAGGCTTTCTTATATTTAAATATCTTGGTGCTAAGAATCAAATCCAGAGTCTCATTTGTCCTAGGCTACTACTGAACCACATATCCAGCAGTGAAAGGTGCTTTTTTAAAAATGTCATATGCATCAGTGATTTGCCTGCATGTGTGTGTGTGAAGATGTCTGTTCCCTGGAACTGGAGTTACAGTTGTGAGCTGCTGTGTGGGTGCTGGGAATTGAACCCGAGTCCTATTACACACAGCAGTGCTCTTGACCGATGGGCCATCTTCTCCAGCCCAAACAGTGCTTTTTATAATTCTTGAGTTATTCTTAGTTGATCAGCTAAAATGTGTGCTTGAAGTCAGGGATCCCTTTGACCCTTGCTTAGGTCTCATCCTTGCGTGTATGTCAGGGTCTCTCATCTCAACACTGTGCCAAGATTTGAGGCTGGGGTTGGAGGTGGTTGTAGAGCCCTGAGATGGGTAAGTGGATTCTGCTCTTAACGAGACTCCAGCCAGGTTAGCATAGACTATGTTGTGCTGTTTTCGAGACAGGGGCTTTCTACATAGCCCTGGCTGTCCTTGAACTTGCCATGTAGGCCTTGAACTTACAGAGATCCATCTACCTCTGCCTCCCAAGTGCTGGAATTAAGCACACATGCCTCCACACCAAGCTTGGTCTTAAACTTTTGATCTTTCTGTCTTCCATGTACTGGGATTACCAGGCTGTATGTAAGCAGCGTGCTCCATGAGTTCGGTCAGTTCCAGGCAAGGTCCTCTATCGGTTCGGGTACCTAAGACATTATTACTCCTGCAAGGAGGAGCTATGGATACAGCCTGGCCAGGTAGCCACTGTGCTGGGCATCCAATGTTATACCATATTCTGCTAAAAACAAAACAGGTCCAGTGCATAGGAAGAATTCAAATACAAAAACTACCCATAAAATGTAGATTTCTTTTGGGGATTTAGCTCAGTGGTAGAGCGCTTGCCTAGCAAGCACAAGGCCCTGAGTTCAGTCCCCAGCTCCGGAAAAAAAAAAAAAAAGAAAAGAAAAGAAAAGAAAAAATGTAGATTTCTTGCTTTATCTTGTTCTCTAGGTCCCTGTGACTGGTGGCTCAGACCTTACTGAGTCTACCAGCCAGACATAGGCATGTGGTCATGTAATTTTGTTTCCTTTAGGGTTGTGACACGTGCAGCATGTCCAGGAACTGCTTGTCACAGCACTACCCACTGTGTTCCCCTTTGGGTTTGAACAGCCTGTGTGCTCTGAGAACCGACGGTGTCTCCTTACTGCAGATAGTGCTGGTGGGCATGCTGCATTAATTGCTATAGGAATTTTGTACAACACCTGTGAGGACAAAACTGCAGCCTTAAGGGAGTGAGGGTAGGGGGGACTTGAGGAGGGACAGGGAAAGTGTCTCTTCACCTGGCCTTAGTCATGTGATGGATACACCAAAGCTCTTGGGAAACTTGGTACAGAATAACCTCTTCCTGACCAGCCCCTTGGCCTGTGTTTGGTTTCAGACAAGCTGATGGTCGCAAAGTCCTGCGGTCAAGCATCCGTGAGTTCCTGTGCAGCGAAGCCATGTTTCACCTGGGGATCCCCACCACGAGGGCCGGGGCCTGCGTTACGTCTGAGTCTACAGTGATGCGAGACGTGTTCTATGATGGTAATCCAAAATATGAAAAGTGCACGGTTGTGTTGCGTATAGCTCCCACTTTCATAAGGTAATGCTGGGGGCCATGAGGCCTGTCTACATGCACTTGCTCACAGATCAGACAAGGTCCATGCTTGTGCAGTCAGAATGTTGAGCCAGCTCCTAAACAAGCAGCAGCACCTGGCTGTGATCAGGAGTTAGCCCCAGATGCTTCCTAATGCCCCTTGACTAAGAACTACCTAGAATTTCCAAAAGGAAATGGCTTCATTAGTGTCACCATAAGTGGGCTCCTGTAGCCTTTTTCTTAATCATGCAGTGACTAGCTCATTAGCCTGGTCCTTTCTGCACGCTCCTTCCTGTCTTGTCATCACCTTAGCTTAGTGTCTAGCCCTGCAGGGGCTGTGTGAACAAGGAGGTGGCTGGTGTGACCCTAGGAGTCCCCATCCTGTGCACCCAGGCTAGTCTGCCATCAGGTACTCACCACTCACACCACACATGGCCAGCAAGAATGGAAAGGGGTCAAAAATGGTAACTGCTGCACTGTAGAGGCCCTTTCCCCTGACCCAGGTGACTTTAGAGGTCATCGGGTGCCTTTGTACAGCATCGATAGCACCACTGCCCTCTGCCCTCTGATGATTGCCAGCATCAACCCAGTTACAGTTTTTAAAATATGTCAGCTGGATGTGGTGGTGCACACCTTTAGTCCCAGCACTCGGGAGGCAGGGGCAGGTGGATCTCTGAATTTGAGGCCAGCCTGGTCTACAGAGTGAGTTCAAGAACAGCCAGGGCTACAGAGAAACCCTGTCTCAAAAGAAAAGGCTCCATTCATGACTGATGTCCCTTGTGGGATGGCCAACTTGCTGGGACACTGACACTTGTACATACTTCCTGTGGTAGAGCCAGCCTTGGTTGTCCTCACAATGTGTGGAGTATACACAATCCTGTGTGGAGTTGGAGCTGGCAGAGTAGACAATCATGGTGGTTTCTTGGCCTGATGACTCTCCCAACATCTGGAAACTGGAGGCTGACAGTTGGCCAAATTGAATCCTGTCTGTCACTCAGATCTGGCAATGCTCTCCCATTCTCTGGCCTACAGTCTTGTGGCCATGGTGATTTTCTTTTCCTCACAAGGTGTGATCCATTGAACACTGGGGTCTTTCCTGCAGATTCGGCTCCTTTGAAATTTTTAAGCCTCCTGATGAGCTCACAGGGCGTGCAGGCCCTAGTGTAGGACGAAATGATATCCGAGTGCAGATGCTTGACTATGTCATCAGCTCTTTCTACCCTGAAATCCAGGCTGCCCACACCTGCGACACAGACAACATACAGAGGAACGCTGCCTTTTTCAGAGAGGTAGGCAGAGGTTCCCCACTGGCCATGGGTTGAGTTCGCCTTGCAAATATAATCACGATGACCAGGGACAAAGGGTTTTATCAGGTGTCCCTGAACTTTTCTGTTCCTTGTTCCTACATCCAGGGCCCATGATCTCCCACAGCCGCATGACCTGGGCAGCCTGGAGGTACTTAGGGGCTTTGTTGTTTTCAGACAGTTTTACTTAGTAGCATTGGAACTTCTATATGTAGACCAGGCTGGCTTCAGACTCAAAGATCTACCTGCCTCTGCCTCCTGAGTGTTGGAATTAAAGGTGTGTGTCACTAAGACACCGCGGTGCTGAGTGGGCTAGTCTTAGAAGGAAGGATACACAGACAGAAGCACTGTTGAATGTGGGTCAGTGACCTTAACCCAGCATACTCACCTGCTATCTCAACTTGGGGGGAAAAGAGCTGTGGACTTCCCCAGCAAGAGCTAGCCCTGTTTCTGTGTGGCTTGTATTCTAATACACGTGACTGCTGCTGGTCAGCAGACTATCCCAAGCACATGTCCATGCGGTTGCACATGGGTCCACACCAGGTTACTCCTATTTCCCACCTCTGGCCCCAGGGGCTGAAGATGTGGTGTGACAGCAGCCACGGAGCAGGAGGAACTGAGGCTGAGCTCTATGCTCGCACACAGAAACAGATGGGTGATCTGGTCAGCATACACCATCCCTGTAAGCTTCTGCTTTACAACTATACTACCTGGTCCCTGGGAGCTCCTATGCTCCTTATGAGGTGAGGCACAAAAGGCCACTTGCTTGGGCAGTGGGAGCTGTGATTCAGTTCTGTACTTGGGACTCCTGTTCTCCAGGCTACACTGGGACCTTATGTTCAGGGGCTGTCTCTGGTTGGGTCACTGGATGAGCAGTTGTTGGCATTACCCTGTATCTCCCAGGATGGAGATAGACTAGCAGGTCTTAGGAAATATCATTCTGGACCAGGCTGCCTAACAGTGTGATGTTCCCCCAATATTGTTATCAGGTCTTCTTCCTGGGACTTAAGTCTGTGTTGCTGGTTTTTATGGCTTACCCAAAATTAGTAGTGTTGAAAAGAATAGTGGTAGAAATGGGACTTAAGCCAACTCACCCAAAACATATTCTGAAACACTGAGTGGTGAAGGGATCTCAGAGGGCCCTGCACTGAGGACCACTTACAGAAAGTCCACTGGAATCCAGGAGGTGCACTGGGGTGTTCTGGCCTGAGTAAGGGCAGGTGGGCAGCAGCTCTGCTCTGCTCTAGGTGACAAGGCGAACAGCACGGATGGTGGCTGAATGGCAGTGTGTCGGCTTTTGCCATGGAGTGCTCAACACTGACAACATGAGCATCGTGGGCCTCACGATCGACTATGGACCCTTTGGCTTCCTGGATAGGTAATGCCCCCAGGGTTGGAAGTGATGAACCTTCTGCTTGTTGGCCACCTAGGAACTGGTCCCTGTGAGGGACAAATAACCAACAGCAGGGGGTCATGGGTATGGGAGAGGAACAGGGAAAAGTGGGGTCTGTGTGGTGCTTGTGTCTCTTTTTAATGTTTTCTTCTCAGCAGCGTCTGGTCAGCCAACCCTACAAGCAGAAATCAAGTTTGTTTTGGAACTTATCATGTAATCCGGGCTGGTCTTGAACTTGTGATCCACTTGCCCCAAGCTCCCTGATTTGATAGGTTTATAGGAGCACGCTATCATACTTTGCCTCCCGGAGTATTTTGAACAAAAAAGTGACCTTTTAGCAAGTTAGAACAAGTCCCTCCCCTGCCAGGCTCTAAATGGATTAAAGAAGTGGGGTGGGGTGATGGCATGGAGGAGAGAGGACTCTACCTGGCCTAAGGCAGTCTGGGTCTCAAGCAGTTTCCTCCCTGGCCTCAAGGCAGAACTGTTATGTAGGCAAAAGCCACTCTAAAACACAGCGACGGTGTTGCCACAGGGGAGGTCACCAGCCCTCCTGCAGCCTGCTTTCTCTACTCATCCTCTGATAGCACTTCTTTGTGTGGCAGGTATGACCCTGACCATGTGTGTAACGCCTCTGACAATGCTGGGCGCTACACATACAGTAAGCAGCCGCAGGTGTGCAGGTGGAACCTGCAGAAACTAGCTGAAGCCCTGGAGCCTGAGCTGCCGCTTGTGCTAGCTGAGGCCATTCTCAAAGAGGAGTTTGACACAGAGTTCCAAAGGCACTATCTACAGAAGATGCGTAAGAAGCTGGGCCTTGTTCGCGTGGAGAAGGAAGATGAGACACTTGTGGCCAAACTTCTAGAGACTATGCATCAGACTGGTAAGCCACAGAACCCTGTCACTGTGGGAAAAGACTTAGTGTTCCCCCTGTCATTTCTAGGTGTATAACTCAGTGGCACTGAAGGCAGTCCCAGTTCCCCAATTGAAATTCTGACTGCTCTAAATACTCTCCATCTACCTCCCCCAGTGCCACCATTCTGATTTCTGTGACTCTGACCACTCTAGGAACCTCAGTAGAGAAACTCCATAGGATTCATGTGTGACTGGCTTATTTCACTACCCAGAGGATTCCTAGGTCCTTCCATGTTGTAACATGTGTCTGAATTTAACTCTTTTAATACTGACTATCTAGTTCATAGTAGCCCCTCAGGGTTTTTAACTCTTACCTACAGTGCTACTTTGAACTGTGCACAGTTACAGTCTGGTTTGAGCCCTGCTTTCAGTCCTTACAGCACAGAGTTAACAGGATTACTAGGTCATTTTCCAGCTTCCCTCTGACCGCTCTGGATTCAGCACTGTATTGAGTAAAGTAGCTAACATGAGAATCCGTGCATGGTTTGTTCCTGGAGACAATATAGCCCAGGCTGGCCTTGAACTTGTGCTCTTCCTCCTGAAGGCTGGGATTACATGCCCAGCTTGGTTTTTGCCTGTGTTAGCATGACTGCCTCAGCCGCTTCCTCATGAGGTAGGGTCTCCAGGTGGCTCTGGTTGTTCTAGAACTCAGCATACACCAAACTGGCACTGAGCTCAGAGATCGGCCTGCTGCTAGCATTAAGGGCACGAACTATACTGCCGGAGCCGCTTTAGATCCTGTTTGCATGGATGTTTTTCTCTCTTCATTTCCCACACTCAGATCTAAAGCAGGCCTTTCAGAGACAGCAGTAAGGCTGAATCACAGATTTTTTTCCACCTGTCAACCTGCTTCTCCATTGCTGGTGGACAGAATCCATTTACAGCAGTCACAATTCCTGACAAGTCTGCTTTTTGTAAGCTGTTTGGTTTGGTTTTATTTTTTTGTTTTTCAAGACCAGGCTGGCCTTGAAATTCAAAGATCCAGCTGCCCCTGCTGCCCAAGTACTAAAGGGGAGTACCACCACCGCTAAGAATGAGGCTGGGCTGTAGTGACACACTTCTTTAATCCCAGCTCTTGGGAGGCAGGAGCAAATACATCTCTGTAAGGTCAAGGCCATCCTGGTGTACAAAGCAGGCCAACCAGGGCTACCCAAAGAAACCCTGTCTTATAACAACCAAAAGAAAAGAAAAAGTCATTGTGTACACACTACAGTATACATTGTAGAGCTATAGGGGCAGAAGGACAACTTGCAAAGAACTCAGTTTTCATGATGTGTGTCTTGGAGATGAAGCCTGGGCCAGTACATGTGGCATCAAGCACCACACCCATCACGCAAACTCACCCGCCCTCGTTTGCGTTCCCTCCTATATACTTACTGCTCAGGAGGTGCACTGAGGATGGTTGCCAAGTCAAGCTAGTAAGAGCCACAGTGTATCACGGATGTGTCCAGAGGCCCTGGGCAGGCACTGTGACCAAGGGTCCAGTGTCAGTCCGTTTTCCAGGTGACCTACAAGGACCATCTAGGGGATGGGTGGGAGGAGTAGGGGCCAGCACGTGCCCCTGGTGCCTGAGCAGCTCACTTTTTAGGCGCTGACTTCACTAACACCTTCTGTGTTCTGAGCTCCTTCCCGGCTGAACCGTCAGACACAGCAGAGTTCCTGACCCAGCTGACCTCCCAGTGTGCCTCTCTGGAAGAGCTAAAGCTTGCCTTCAGACCCCAGATGGATCCCCGGTAAGTACATCCTCACAGTTGGTTTTCAGAAGGGGAGCAGCAGGGAGATTGGAGACTGCCAGTCAGAGTGCTCCCCAAGTGCACCTGGGGCCCTTGGCAGCTACTCCCTTCCTGGGCATGAAATGCAGTAAGGTCACATTTCTACAGCATTGAGGACCAGGACACTAACAAAAAGAAAGCAGGGCATAGGTGGACTGGAATGGAGATGGAAGCAGACAGTGCCTTCCCACACTCACTATAGCCTACAGGGTGTGCACACTATGTCCAGTGTGCTGCATTCATCTAAGAAGGGATATGGGAAATGATGGCTTACAGGCTTTCAAATAACAACCCAGAGGCTGGTTATGAAAAAGGAATTTAGTAGGGAATGGAGCAGTAACCATCAAGAGGAACTGGCACTTGAGATTTGTAGAAACATACCTAGGAGAGATGGTCCCCTGACCTAACTAATTTCCGGGTAGGTGTGTAGGAATTTGGGAAGTTGCCTCAGCACCTGAGTCATGTGCTGCCCCTAGCTGAGGCACTTCCCCGGCCACCCCTCCCTGCAGGCAGCTCTCTATGATGCTGATGCTGGCACAGTCGAACCCACAGCTCTTTGCACTCATTGGCACTCAAGCAAATGTCACAAAGGAGCTGGAACGTGTGGAGCATCAGTCACGGCTGGAACAGCTGAGCCCCTCTGAACTGCAGAGCAAGAACAGAGACCACTGGGAAACCTGGCTACAGGAATACAGGTAGGCAGCCCTCAGGGTCATCTGTACTGGCTTCTTGATACAATGGCCATCTTACAAGGTGGCTGCAGATGGCCCCGAATTGGGGGCATGGCACATGCTGTTCTTTGGAAAAATTTGATTCCAGAGAGCGTCTGGACAAGGAGAAGGAGGGTGTCGGAGACATTGCTGCCTGGCAGGCAGAACGTGTACGCATCATGCATGCCAACAACCCCAAGTACGTCCTAAGGAACTATATTGCACAGAAAGCCATTGAAGCTGCAGAAAATGGAGACTTTTCAGAGGCAAGCGCACACCTGTGCCTATTACCCTTCCTGTCATGGACATGCCATTAAATACGCTCCTCACCGAGTTTTCTCACCTATCCTCTAGGTGCGACGTGTCCTGAAGCTGCTAGAGTCTCCTTACCACAGTGAAGAGGAGGCCACAGGCCCTGAGGCAGTGGCGAGGACCACTGACGAGCAGTCTTCCTACAGTAGCAGGCCTCCACTCTGGGCAGCAGAACTCTGCGTAACATGATCCTCATAAAGGCCTCGGTGGCTCCACATGTCTGGAGTCTCCCGAGGCCTCCCCAGTGCTGCTGAGCTGCTGAGACCACTGGGATGCCTGTCCTCACGGTCTCTCCATGACGGCAGAGGTCTCCAGTCAAAACCTGACCCATCTCTGTCTGATACTACCTTAGCAGTACTGCCCTGGTCTAGCATTCAAGATGCCCCCAGCACACAGTGCTTCATGCTAGGATATCAGTCCCATGTTTAAGTAATGCAAACAGGCCTAAGTAAGCCTTGTGACCTGCTTGTGCATCTTGCCCAAAGGGCAGGGGCTGGGCCTCACACCTGTTGAATCTCCCAGGGCTCTAAATAAAGCAGCTTCCTCAGGTCTATCTCTGTCCACTGCCATGGTCCTGTCTGTCCTCAGGAGTCCTGGTAGTAGTTGTTGAAGTTGATCCGAAGCAAAAAGTCTTCCAGGTGGGGCTGATAGCCTCTGTTCACCAGCTTGGTCACTACTGGAGAGGCATTCAACTCTCAGGCTCCTGCCTGCCCTGTGCCTGGCCACCCCAGCAGCCCAGCCCAAAAGGAGGGCTTACCTTTGAAGAGGAAGTGGGAGTAGTACTTGAAGGTGCTGTAGGACTGCTGCATGAGTGGGAAGTTGGGGTGCTCGGCACCACGGGGGCCGGTAGCCGGGCCCCAGTTCTGAGAGATGAGCTGGCTTCGGAACTTGAGCACCAGGCTGAAGATGCTATGGATGATGTTCATGACGGGTGCTGCCTTCTCGGTCAGTAGGCCCCTAGGGAAGGGTAGAGCTGCTGGTGGCCTGCCCAGTCTGACCATGACACACCCAAGTCCAGGTGCCTGCCTGCCTGCCTGACTCACCTGAAAACAGCCCTGTGTAGGTACTCGGCATGGGCCCGCTGAATCTCCTCCAGGTCGCCCACCACAGCTAGACGGGCTCTGAACTCACACCAGCTGACGTGCAGGATCTGGTTAGCAATGTAGCCCTGGATGACTTTCACAAAATGCTGCATCTCATGCTTAAACAGCTGCAGCTGTCGGAACTGCACTGAGCCAGCTGTGTGGCTCACTAGGGCTAGGGAAGAACAAAGAGCTTAAGCTGCAGCCTGAAGCCACATATATAGGTAGGATTCACCACATATATAGGTAGGATTCACCACATATATAGGTAGGATTCACCACATATATAGGTAGGATTCACCACATATATAGGTAGGATTCACCACATATATAGGTAGGATTCACCACATATATAGGTAGGATTCACCACATATATAGGTAGGATTCACCACATATATAGGTAGGATTCACCACATATATAGGTAGGATTCACCACATATATAGGTAGGATTCACCACATATATAGGTAGGATTCACTTGGCCAGGCCAGGCCTCACCTGTGCGCTTGAGGTGGAAGCAGATGTCTTTGAGTGTCCACATCATGAGCTTCAACTGCAACAGGAAGGAGAAGATCCCACTGTACTTGTTCAGGCAGCTCTCGGTGATAACAATGTTGAGGGGCCAGTCGACCTGTTCAGGAAGCCCTACTTAGTATATACAACTTTAGGATACACCTCCCCTATACACCCATGGCAGGACACTGCTGACCTTGTACCTGAGCTCCAGGCAGCTCAGCACATCTGGGGCATTAGGGGCAAACACCTCAGGCAGGTACTTGAGGGCAAAAGACAGGTTGGTAGCATGTGGGGTGTCCCCGTGGAGGCTATACTGCAGTGCCTTGCTCAGGATGCTGTTAAGGACCAGTGGGTTGAGCAGCTCTCCAGGCGTCTGCCCAGCCCCTAGCTAAAGAAGTCAAAAGAAAATGTTTCAAAGAGTCCCAGGTTTGGGCCCTGCCCCTCCCTACTTGTCCAGCAACCCATGTTCTGCCTGAGCAGCACTGTGTCACCATGTTGCTAGGGACTATGACATGTTTGGGTAGGTCTGAGGCCAGGAGCCAGCCACATCCTACCCACAACACCTCTACTGGCCAACCTGATCCCAACTGCATGTCTTGGAACTAACTACCTTCTCAAAAAGCAGGTCACTGAGGGACTGAGCGAACTCTCCATCCTCCATCAGCAGGAAATGCCGCAGTGCCTCAAAGTGTGTCTCCAGGTGCAGCTCCACAAAGAAGTAGTCGACGGCAGCTTTGTTGACCAAGCTGACACTGGTGAGGGAGAGCTGGAGTTAGGGTGGAGGCAGGAGAGCAGGCTGCTGCAGTTGGGCAGTGGAGGCACTCACTGGGCAGCCAAAGGAGCCATGAGGGAGCGCTTCATAAGCACAGGCAACGTCAGCAGCTCACTCAGCTGCACTGCACTCTCATCCACTGCTGACTGCACTTGGGGGTCAACAGGGAAGGCGAAGGCCCGGGGAAGCATGTGGTGTACCAAGTGAGCCATGGGAGGTTCCGCTGTGGGAAACAAGACTGGAGCTCAGGGACACTGCCCAGAGCGTCCCAGCTCCACCTGCCCACTGTGCCCTGCCCACTCACACATGGACTCGTAGCTGTCCGGGTACTGCTCCAGGCGGTACAGTTTCATGAGATCTGCCAAATAGGCTTGCTCCTTGCCCCAGCGTCTGGCCTCCTCCGCTTCTGTGCTTGGTACCTCCTCACTAGGACCTGGGCTACTGGGGAGTGTGTCTTCCTAAAAAGAAGCCAGCCTCAAAGAACTGCATCCTTACACAGTACACTACTCTCCCCTCTCCTCCCCCACTTTGCTTGTGCTGAAAAGGAAATAGGCAAATGGAAACCATGTGGTGACGTTTCATGCGTACTCCCCTAACCTGTGGGCTTGAAGGTAAACATGGAGAAAGGTCTTCAGCATCCCTATTCCTCCTTGGGCCTAAATAAACAGAAAATAATGGGGAAGAGGGCCATTAGTAGCCAGTGTCTGCTTGAAGAGACCTAGTGAGACTGGTCCAGAGAATCCCTCCAGCCCCCCATCCCCACCCTCAACAGCAACTCGATCCAGGCTAACAGACAAGGATCACAGAGGACAGAGTGACACTGCCTCTCCTGTATGCCACCGTCCCACCCTGACCAGCACTGCCCACTCTGACCTTTCTCTTCAGGGATGCCATTTCCCAGCATGCTAGGCTCAGTCACAAGGGTCTTGGTCTGGAGGCTACCTTCCTCTGTACTGCCAAGGCTCAAACAGATGGTAGGCTTCATTTCTTCAGGTAGTTGAGGCTCACATTCTTGAGCAGGGCTCTGTGCTTCCACACAAAGGACTGTCTGAGACACATGATCAGGGGGACACTGATGGGACTTGAGGTCAGGCTCAGCTTCTGGGAAGGGCTCCTCCAGAATCAAGGGAGGCTGAACATGTCCATGTGGCTGAAGATCCACATCTGACACATTCTCCCCAATCCTAATACTGGCCTCTGACACATGTCCGTGGACATTCCACCGTGGCCGAGAAGGAGCCACGTCTGACACATTCTCCCCAACCTTGATGCTGGCATCTGACACATGTCCGTGGACATTCCACCGTGGCCGAGAAGGAGCCACGTCTGACACATTCTCCCCAACCTTGATGCTGGCATCTGACACATGTCCGTGGACATTCCACCGTGGCCGAGAAGGAGCCACGTCTGACACATTCTCCCCAACCTTGATGCTGGCATCTGACACATGTCCGTGGACATTCCACCGTGGCCGAGAAGGAGCCACTTCTGACACATTCTCCCCAACCTTGATGCTGGCATCGGACACATGTCCGTGGACATTCCACCGTGGCCGAGAAGGAGCCACGTCTGACACATTCTCCCCAACCTTGATGCTGGCATCTGACACATGTCCGTGGACATTCCACCGTGGCCGAGAAGGAGCCACGTCCGACACATTCTCCCCAACTCCAATGTTGGCCTCTGACACATGTCCATGGATATTCCACCGTGGCCGAGGAAGAGCCACGTCTGACATATAATCTCCCACCTTGATGTTGGCATCTGACACGTGTCTGGAAATGCTAAGTTGCTGGCAAGGAGCCATTCCAGAAGCATGGCTCTCTGTAGCGACAGTAGTCTCTGACATGTGTTCAAGGAGCTGGCCCACAGGCTGGAGGCTGCCCTCCGCAGGAGTGACATGACTGAGTGGATGTAGGCAAGGCAAAGTCTCTTGCATGTCATGGATACATGAATCTGGTTTTGTGGGCATATCCCGCAGTAGATGCTGTTTTTCACTGTCTACACTATTCTGAACATCCCGGAAGGGTCCCGGTAAAGGGGGGGTAGCCATAGCTGGCCTCAGTATGGTATTGAAATCATACTCTGACTGGGTAGGCTGCAGGCCACCTGCTGTGAGTGCCGGTCCAGGGGTTATAGGGGATAGGTCTGAGCAGATGCTCTGCAGAGCCACCTCTAAGAAGGGAGCTCCAGTGTCACCCACAGGCTGTTCATCTCCAGAGCCCATGGGCAGAAAGTCTGTGATGCTGAGACCAGTTGAGAATGGCCCAGCTTCCTCTGCCTGTCCAGCCCCAGACTTGAGGACCGATGGTGTTGATGCACATGGTTGGTTTGAACAATCGCAGCGCAGTTCTGTGGACTCCAGATCACAGCTATGGCCTTCACCTTCATGCTCGGGACCGAGAGACGTGACCTGAAACACAGTGCAGACTGAACCCCTCCATCACTACCCCCGACTCCCCAGGCTGAGCTCAGCAACAGCGGTCAACACCAACTAAGTGCTGAGGAACCTAAGTACAACCAAGACAAAGCAGAGACAAAGACAAAGACAGTGCAGAGACCCAGCAGGAGTCCCAAGATCCTCTGGGGCTTATTACCTGAGAGCATGTGCTTGGGAGAACACTCAGTGGCTCCTGGGGCTGGTGAGCCTCCATGTCTCTCAGCATCTCCTGAAATTCAAGCCAACAGGAAAAGAGAAGCTCTGCAGAGAGACCAGCAGGGCTGGCACACACCACAGCCTTCACACAGCACCCCTCACCCATCACATATGCCATTACCCTGCTGCCCACTCACACTGTCCAGCTTTGGCAGGAAGCCTGAGCCGCAGCCAGTGCCATCTGTCCCTTATGCAACAAGAGGACAAGAGGACATGACTGGGTGCAAGAGCTGGCAGCTACCCTACGGCCATACCTGAATACACTTCTGGTCTTCCAGGAGAAAACGAAGTCGTGCACTTTCCAGCCGATGCCTCCGGATTCTCCACAGAGCCTTCTGCTCTCGACGAGCTGCCTCTGCAGACAACTTGCTATAGTGATCAACCAGCGCCTGCCTGAAGCCACATGCAGAGGACATGGTCACTACAACCACTCCCCGTGTTATCTCGTTGGCATATACTCAGGCTAGGATGGCTCTCCAAGTAGGCTCCCTCCCCAGACTCAGGTCCTCCATCTTCCCCACAACACACTGGGTTCCCAGGGAGGGCCTTGTTGCCCCTTAGGCTAAAAGGCTCCAATGGACAGATGCCCAAATGGGACTTGGCAACTGTCTGTAGGACAAACGATCAGAAGAAAACTGTACATTATACCCAGGGACAAGAGAATAAACAGTGGCTGAGGACCAGCCCTCTGGAACCAGGCCCCATTTTCTTCACTGGAAGTAGACATCTACCCATTCTGCCAATTCAAACTCAAGAGAACTGGAGACTGAAAAAAGGACCAAAACCAAAGCAAACCCAGGGATTCCAAGCCTCCAACTACTGGTCATCTAGGCCCAATTAGCCATCTCCAATTTGGTGGGTCATAAGTCAGAAACATGGTTGTCTATGCCTGGTTTTCCACTTATGAGAACAGTGTATCTACTCACATGTGTATGCACATATCTAGCACATGTAAGAGGCAGACCCCTCATTTGCTCTGTAAATAATATCTAAAGCTGTCCCAGCTGTGGGACACCATGCAGGATGTAGCCAGCCATTTTATAAAAGCCTCCCACTGAAACAATGACCTGTTTCCAGGGCAAGCTAATGACACAGAAGAAACAGGCTGGAGAACCATGTTAGATTAATGACCCATTACTCATCTGGGCAGGGACAGGTTTGAAATAAAAAGCAAACCATGGGTGTTTAAGATAAGCAAAAGCAGGTGTGGTGGCATATACCTGTAATCCTAGCACTAGGAAGGCTGAAACAGGAGGATTGTGGATTTAAAAGCCAGCTAGGCACACAGCAAGATCCTGAGGGTATGGTTCAATGCTAGAGTGCTTACTTACATGCATGCACAAGGTCCAAAGTTGGCTCCATAGCACCTCAGTAATAATATTATTATGGACTAATAATAAATAACATTAATAGATAGTCAAGACATCAAATACACTGTGTGTATCAGAACTGGATCTCTAACTCCTTAGGCCAGGACAGCACCTGGTCTAGCAGACTAGGAGTTCTGTCTTGACATATGCCTGGTTTTTCAGATTAAAAACTAAAGTAACGGGGTTGGGGATTTAGCTCAGTGGTAGAGCGCTTGCCTAGGAAGCGCAAGGCCCTGGGTTCTGTCCCCAGCTCCGGGGAAAAAAAAAAAAAAAAAACTAAAGTAACAAGTTAGGGCTGTTGCTCACTGGTAAAGGTTGCCTAGCAACCTTTGGGCCTCGATCCCTAGCAGCAGAGAGAATGACAGAAAACAACCATCACTAGGTTCAAACCAGCACCATGGCACCTGCAGCCACACAGCCCTACCTGGCCTTCCTCTCCAGTTCTTCCTCCAGGGCCTTTAGCCTCTTCTCCCGGGCACGGAGTTCATGGGCATAACTGAAGTCATCACCGAGCTCTTCTTGTCTGGCTGCCAGGCGTCTCTACATGACACACAGTCTCATCTGCCAAATCATGGGCTCCAGGAGCCAGACCACCTAGCACCCAGACCACCCAGAACCCAGACTACCCAGAACCCAGACCACCCACCTCCTGATCCTTCACAAACTGTTCCTTCAGTCGCTGAAACTGCTCTCGCTTCCGGGTGTCCAGAGCAATCTGTTCTGACATCTGCCGGTCTTCAAGAGAAGATGAGAGGCACATGCAGTGGTGAAGAGCCCAGCAGAGGCCCCAGCACAGAGAGGAAAGACCTGGGCCTGCACTCACCACTCAGCTCACTCAGGACCCTGGATGCTGCTTCCCGGGCATGGACAATTAGTTCTTGTTTTGCAATTTCCATACGTAGTTCCTAAAGACAATAAGCAAAACATCTTAACACCTTGCCCCTTCTCCTAGGATAGTGTGGAGACAAGTGGCCATCCAGAACAACGTGCTTCTGGTCACTGTTAACAGCAGATATCCTTCCCAGCCTCCACAGAATGCTCACAGGTGATGATGCTTCACCACAGGAAGGGAGGAGAGGGAGACCTCTGGCTTGGAAGAGTGACAGGTGTACCACAGATAAGTGAAGGGTTCGAGGGGCATTCCTGCTCCTGCATCTGTCCTTGCCTGGGTCTCTTCTGCTGCCCATTAGACACCAAGTCAAGAAAAAGCTCTTGAGATTGGCCCAGGCCAGTCACTAATTTCTCCTCCTGGAGTGTACTAGAGCATTAGGGTGCCGCTTCTAGCCACATACCCGGTGTGTGTAAAGGCTACTCAAGTAGAGGAATTTTAGGCCTTGCTGCCTAGAAATTCCAAATGGAGCCACCCATGTTGGTAAAACTTGCAGTACAGGCAAAGCTAACCCCCTGAAAAAAAAGCAAGGCCTCTGCCCTAGACAGCTGTCATCAGATTTGTTCCAAGTCTCCTTGGCACACAGCCAAGCAGCTTAGGGGTCATAACCTAGACATACTACCACGACAGAACACCAGAAAAACTGCTTTGCCTTACTGACTGCCTACATCCTGTCCTTTTTTTTTTTTCTTTTTTCCTTTTTTCTTTTTTTTTTGGAGCTGGGGACCGAACCCAGGGCCTTGCGCTTGCTAGGCAAGCGCTCTACCACTGAGCTAAATCCCCAACCCCCATCCTGTCCTTCTTGCTCCTCAGTCTGCCTGACTACCCACTAGGCACCAGGGGGTAGTTATCCACATTAGCACTGGCCCACCCTTGGGGTAAGGGAACTCCATCAGCCCAGAACCCCCAGAGGTGAAAGGAAGTACAGAGAAAGTCCAAAGTCCTGCATCCAAGTACCTTTTCCTCCTTGCTGATAGAACTATAACGTGCAACTCTCTCCATCCGCCCAACATAGACGGCACAGTCCTTCTCAATCTCCTTCAATTCCTCGAGAGAGAAGATCACGGAGATCCGAGGCACAGGGACATCAGACCAACAAAGGTAATGCTGCCCAAAGGAAGGGCTTCAGTGAGTACACAGCCAAGGCCAGAAACAAGAACCAAGCACTGCCTTGCTACTGAGTCTTCCGTGATGGATGCAGACAGCCATTTTTTTTTCCTTGAAAATTTTATTCCTAAACCTGGGAGCAGCTGAAACTGTTGATGGTTCCATAGAATAAGTACCCCAACAATGGAGATACCATGTGTGGGGCAACCTATAGTAGAGGGGGATCAGACACTGAGGAGCACCGTGCGATCGATCTCATCGATTACGCAGAAGACTATGGTAGCAAACAGGCTAGCACCAAGACTCAGTCCCTGGACAGACCTAGCCTCCCACAGTACACAAGCCCCTCCCTCCACAGACAGCAGGCGCCTCTCACCCGGGGACAGCAGAGCTTCAGTAGGTTGATGGTCTTTCCACAGACATACACATCGTGAGCAATGTGTTTCAAGAACACAGGAACACAGTCCTCTACCTCTTTGGAAATGAGCACGTAGCCATGGGTCCAGTAAAACTTGTCTGGACAGAACAGATAGAAAATGATGATCTGCAGTTATAATAGCCTGACCCCAGGCAGAGGGCACTGATAAGTTCCTTCTCTGTCAGTGAAATGAGCCAATTCAAGCCAGATCAGATTATATTACATGCAGGATTATTGGGAAGTTGCTCTCAGGTAGGTGAGTTCCCAAGGATGAAGGTCAGAGCAGTCATTATGAGGAGGAAAAGAGGGGCAAGGGGGAAGAGAAAGAAAGAGCACATGCAGAGAGAGAAGGGGATGGGGAGACTAAAATGTCTGGATTGTAGAAGGAAAAACCTCTGGGGGAAGAGCAGCCCAGGCCGAGCTGGAAAGTTCAGGGTGTGCTAGGTAAGAACTGAGGGATGCTGGGAGCCTGGAGACCAGGTCCACTTTGATATGCAGACTATATACTCAGTCCTTGTCATGGGGTCCAAAACCTGACAGGCACAGCCTAGCAGTCGTGGGTACTTACCTCTGAAGCTAAGGTACTCGTGGTTAACTTGGATCATGAACTCCCCATAAACATCTCTGAAGACACCACTGTACACCCAATCATGGATGAACCTTCGGAGTAATGGAACGAGGATGGTGTGGGTGGTTTGGGGATGTATGGGAAAGAGGAGAGCTAGGCAAGTGTGGAGTGCTGCTAGGTAGGTGTGGCCAGTCCCCAGAGTAGAGTGAGATACTGCCGGCTGTGAGTGTGTAGTCTCCTGCCTAGTAGGTCCTTTACCCAGCGTGCTTCCCCAGCACACTCAGTGCATCTTGGATAACAGGAAACTCAGATACATTTGTGGTCTGAGTGCAGCCTTCCTCTATCCACTATAGGGAGAGCAGGTATAGCCAGCACACAGCACTCAGCACCTACCGTGTGTAGGGCTCACAGCTGGTTTTCAACAGGGACAGCAACACAGGATAGTGTTCATTACTGCAGTTATCTAGTGCTTCCTGGTAGAGGTAGGACAGAAGCTTCACCCCCTACAAACAGTGAGAAGAAGCAGGATGGGTACACAGCCACTGTACACTTGGCACACTGCCTGTCTAGGCAACATGGCTAGCAGACCACACCACCACACTCGACAAGAATGCACAACTCAAGGGAGGCCTGCAAGTTCACACTGGAGGAAGGGAGGGGGACTCACAGTGGGGAACACAGCCCTGGGTTCTCCACTGGTCGCCAGGGATACAGTGCCAACACCACAAAGCTCAGCCAAGTACCTGGACACAGAAACTGGATCAGATCAAGTGACAGGAGCTCAGGGTCCCAAGGACCAGATCAGACTGAGCAAGCTAAATGTTCATTTTCCCCCAAGTGACTGGTCTACACAGTCTTTGACAACCACTTGCACCAGATCTTAGCACCCTGCTGGAGCCCTACCCAGCACTGTTTTCTGTGCTGTCCTCCCAGATGGCACTGACACATCCACACTCAATGGGTGGGGCCACCTCCCACCTCATCCTTGACCTGACTCCTTAGCCCCACATTTATGGTACCATCCGACACCTCTGCCTTGGTTACCACCTTGCCTGACTACAATGAGCACCAGTTCCCCTCATGAACCCTCACCCTCTCTACCCCACTGCAGTCTGTGTTTCACATGACACCTCCCCAATTCCTTGCTGCATGCTACGTCTCCTCCCATATTATCTGCCACCAACTTCTCTCAGTGGACAGCGCCTGCCAAGAGACACTATGTCTGGCTGTTACTAATGAGCTCACAAGTGTCAGAGGCTGCCACTGCCTTCCCTCCCCTGCAGCACTATTTAGGCAGAAAGCCTTGGGTCTAGCAAGGCCACTGCTGCAGCAGGCAGTAGACAAATTCATTACATGGCGCATAGTGACCAGCTGTGCATGAAGTGTTCAGACAACCAAGGACTATTCTTCTGGGCCCTCCTTGACAGGGAGCAGAGCTGTCTCTTCACTGCCCTGAAAGCCCCACATCTGCTCCTGAGGCTCATGCAAGGCCACTGGGCTAAGATTCACCTGAGCTGCCGGCCTAGCTTCTTGAAGAGAAAGCCAATGGTGAGGAGACTTAGGGTAGGTGGAGTGGAGAGAACACAGGCGCGGTAATACTGCAAGTACCTCCTGAGGCCGCTGGTGAAGGCCTGTGGGAAGGAAGAGGAGAAGGGCAGCTGGGACACGGAGGCTATCATCGACTCAGGGTTTGGAAGGACACAGTCAAACTGGAAACAGAACTGTGCTTCTAGGCCGTAGCCTGGTGGCCCCATTTTCCAAGTAGTGGGAATTTATAGCTTAAGCCCACCTGAGAGAAAGATGCTTTACTGAAAGACATAGGTTACGGTTAGGAATCTGCCACAAATACAGCTTTGCCCTGCTGCATCACAGAGACAGAGTCGCCCCAGAACAAATCCTGCCCATCCACCTTGGCCTGTCTTGCCTACATGCCAGGAAACCAGGAACCACAGCCTCACCTGCCATGGATTCCCTTAAACCCATTCTATACCATCTGCAGCCTCTGTTCTTTTGCCATGCACCTCCTAATATGTTCCTGAATTCTGATGTGGGGTAGTCCCTCCCCCCTGCAGCTACTGACTTCCGCACATCAGAGCTTGTAGGGACAGCTCCTCCTAAGCTTCACCCTGCACCGCCACCCCACAGCTCCCCATGTTTCTGCACAACACTCTGCAAATCTGAATACCTGTCCTCACCTGCCCAGGCTGCCCAGATGCTCTAAGAGTCTACCAGCACACAAGCCAGCTGCAAGTCTTTCAATAAACAGAAAGTCCTAGGTACCTCAAGAATCAACTTATTAAAACAGGAGATCACTTTGCTGCACACCGTACAAGACACTAGGGCCTATGCAGAGCAGGTAGCTTTGATCTGGCTTACCCACCTCATAGCACTTGGTCCTTGCCCTCAAATTCCCTAACTGTTCACACCTGCCTCCCTCTGCCTTTGCTTAAACACAACTTACACAAGGTTAACAGATGAGGTTAGACAATCTCAAGTCACCCAACTTCTTTAGATTTGGACTCAGAGGTTCTGAACCCCTAATCTGAACCCGTGATTCTTTTGTGAAGGTACACGGTTCTCCAGAGGCATACCTGGAACACGAGGCCCCTGCTGCACAAGGAGCCTACCACAGGCTGCAGAGAGAAGTGGCTCAGGCGTGTATAACAGGTCCCATACTCCGCCACCTCTGAAAGGATGCTGCTGATGCTTTCAGGAGATGCACCTGACACGTGCACGCCCGGCTCCACTACAAAAGCTTGAGTCGGCTATGGAGGCAGAGGGAGGAGTTTGAGGACAGACACCAAGACCCTACTGTGGTGCCATCTCTTTCTACCCATGTTCCCACCTCCCACACAAAATTCCCAAATTTCCCCCAAGTTCAAGACACACAAACAGAAACCAAAACGCAAGCCAAGGGGCTGGAGCGATGGCTCAGCAGTAAGAGAACATCCCGGGGAGGACCTGAGTTCGGTTCCCAGTACGAACACTGGGCAGTTCATAGTCACCTTTAAGCTCTGCTCAGGGAATCTGACACCTTCTTCTGGTCTCCCCAGGCACCTGCACTCATGCACACATACTGACAAACACACAACCTAGGTACATGCTTTTAATCCCAGCATTCGGAGGCAGAAGGAGGCAGATCTGACATGGAAGCCAGTCAGCCTGGTTTACAAAGTAAGTTCTAGGACAGCTAATGATTCCTAGAGAAACCCTGTCTCAAAAAAAAGGGGGGGGGGGGGGGGGGGAAGGGGAGGGAGAGGGAGAGAGAGAGAGAGAGAGACAGACAGACAGACAGACAGGGAGACAGACAGAGACAGAGAGACAGTTCCAGAACCTGAGTTAAGTTCCAAGCACCAACATTATGTGGCTGATAACTGCCTACAACTCTAGTTCTAGAGGACCCTATACCCTCTTCTGGTCTCCATATACTGTGTTCACGTGCACAAACCTACACCCAGATACAGACATATACACATAATTTTTAAAATAAAGAAAAAAAAGAAACACACATGGACAGCTTTCTTGGAAGATGCCTGCTAAACCTGAGGTACTGGCTCCACAGATCGTTGTCCAAAAAAACTCTCTGTGTAGACCAGGCTGGCCGTGAACTCATAGACATCTGTGTCTGCCTCCTGAGTGCTGGGATTAAAAGGTGTGTACCAACATGCTAGGCTGGTAAACTAACTTTAACTGCTGAGCCATCCTGCCTCTCCCCTCCACGTTATTGTCACTTGTTTGTTTGATTTTGTTTTGTTTGAGAGTCTCACTGTGTAACTCTGTACGGCCTGAACTCACTCTGCAGACCAGGCTGACCTTGAACTCTCAGAGATATGCCTGCCTCTGCCTCTGAGTAATGGACTCTAGGCATTTTTATGTGAGTTCTCCTTGATTGAGGATTAAAACTCAGGCTCTCATCACTTCACTATGCCATCTCCCAGGACTACTTTTGGTCTGAGAGACTTTTATGCAGCTGGTCAGAACTATGTAGACAAAAGAGAACCCTGATCTTCCTGTCCCCGCACCCAAGGTGGTGGGATTAAATTGTGTGCCACCACACCCACCTCAAATTCTCAGTAGGGACGGCATGCTCACTGAACAGAGGAGAGGAAAATCTTCAGAAAGAAGAGGCAAAGGATCAGAACTTCAAAACCAGCCTAGGCAAACCTTCCCTCAGTAAACCAACAATCACATAAAAGTAAAGGGGCAGAAGGCATCGGGGAGTCTTAAGTTTCTTTCTTTTTTTTTTTTAAGATTTATTTATTTATTATAGAAGTGCACTGTAGCTGTTTTTAGCTACACACCAGACACACCAGAAGAGGGCATCAGATCCCATTACAGATGGTTGTGAGCCACCATGTGGTTGCTGGGAATTGAACTCAGGGCCTCTGGAAGAGCAATCAGTGCTCTTAACCACTGAGTCATCTCTCCAACCTTTAAATCTCTTTTCTTTTTGAGACAAGATTTCACTCTGTAGCCTAGGCTGACCTCAAAGTTGCTATGCCCCTGCCTCTGCCTCCCAAATGCTGGGATTTCAGGTATGAGCCATCATCCTCAACTAGGATGACTTTTCCAGTAAGTGGTGTAGTACAACTGGACACAGGCACAGAACAAATGTGAACTCTCTCATCCCAGGATGCAAGTGGGAATACATGGAAAACTTTTTTATCTCCCTGATCATGATAAGTTCTTTTGTTCAATAATATAAAGGACATCATTAAGTCAACTCTTAAAATCTAAACAGAATTTCTGTTTTGTTTTCTAATACTGGGGATTGAGCCCAGGGCCTCTCACATTCTTGGCAAGAATTCTAACACCAATTGGCCTGCCCAGTCTAACCTGTGGCTCTTTAATCAGCCCCACAGAGCAGCCTTCTCTGGCACTCATGGCACTGCATCTCCAGCTGAGCGTGCCTGGGGAGGCTGTCCCACAGAGCGCTGGTCTCAGATAGCCCCGAACCCTCCTCACCTGACAGAGGGAAAATGTAGCAGAGACAACACCCAGCAGAACGTTCAGTGAGTCTTTCACCAGCTCGCTTTCCTCCACCAGCACAGGCCTTGGGGTCTGGAGGAGGCCCCCACTGAGGGCCTGTAGTTCTCCATGACAGAGCCTGCAGAACCTGTCAAAGGCATCCCTTCCTGCCTCAGTGAGGTAGGGCTCCTCTCGGTGACCAGGGGGACTGTTGAGGAAGACAGAAGAGAAAGAGGTGAACAGATTGGATGGCATGGTGTGCTTTCCCCAGGCTGCAACTGAGTTTCTCAGGCAAATGCCCTGAGGTCCCCAAAGCAGCACCCAATCGTGATCGACAGAGACAGGTTCATACAGAGTGCATTCTTCTTGTGTGCTGCTTGTGTATGTGTGCTATATGTATGTTTTATTTTAGTGTGTGTGGGGGGGGAGGAGGGTAATGTGTGTTTTGCTTTGCATGTATGTTTGTGTATCACACGCATGCCTAGTGAGGCCAAAGGAGGGTGTTAGATCCCCTGGAACTAGAATTATAAATGGTTGTGAACCACCTTGTGGGTGCTAGGAATTGAACCCAGGTCCTCTACAAGAACAAGTACTCTTACTTGCTAAGCCAACTCTCCAGCCCCATTGTTTTATTTATTTTATGTGTATGAGTGTTTTGCCTGCATGTCTGTGTACCATATGCATGCAGTCCCTACAGAGGCCAGAAGAGGGTATCAGATCCCCTGGAATTAAAGTTACAGATAGCCGGGCAAGGCCAGCCTAGTCTAAAGAATGAATTACAGGCCAGTCAGGGCTACACAGAAAAACCGGTCTCAAAACAAAACAAAAAATGTACATGCTAACTTAAAATTAAAAAAATAAAAAAAATTGGGGGGTTGGGGATTTGGCTCAGTGGTAGAGCGCTTGCCTAGCAACCGCAAGGCCCTGGGTTCGGTCCCCAGCTCTGAAAAAAAGAAGGAAAAAAAAAAAAAATTGGGGCTGGAGAGGTGGCTCAGCAGTAAGAGCACTGGTTAGTCTTCCAGAGCATCTGGGTTCAATTCCCAGCACCTGTGTGGTAGCTCACATCTGTCTGTAAGTCCTGTTCCACCGGAGCCATCCAACACTCTCACACTGACATACATGCAGGCAAAACACCCATACACCGAAAACAAAAACATAATTTTAAATTTTTATTTATTTATTTTATGTGCATGAGTGCACTGTAGCTGTCTTCAGACACACCAGAAGAGGACATCGGACCCCACTACATACAGATGGTTGTGAGCCACCATGTGGTTGCTGAAAATTGAACTCAAGACCTCTAGAAGAGCAGTCAGTGCTCTTAACTGCCAAGTCTTACACAATATATAGTTAATTAAAAATATATTTTTAAAAAATCAAGGGCTGGGCTGGAGAGATGGCTCAGTGGTTAAGAGCACTGACTGCTCTTCCAGAGGTCCTGAGTTCAAATCCCAGCAACCACATGGTGGCTCACAACTATCTGTAGTGGGATCTGATGTCCTCTTCTGGTGTGTCTGAAGACAGCTACAGTGCACTTATATAATAAATAAATAACTCTTTAAAAAAACAAATCAAGGACACTAGTACATATCCAGGCCTGGTGGTACTACTCAAAAGACTAAGGCAGAAAGATCTGTGGTGGAACTGATTCCTCACGGAGTAACCCAGTCATTAGACATCATGAAGCCTGGGCTAGGGTGAGCTGCACAGTGAGACTTTGTCCTACACAACAAACTGCCCATGGAAAACCTGTTTAACAGGTCTACGATGCTTTGGACCCAACGAAGGCATTACTCCAGTATTTCCTACCACCACCAGTTTCTTGATTCTTTTTAAAATTTCTTTTTATTTTATACATGGATGCTTCAGCACATGCATGCCTCATACCCTCAGAAGCCAGAAGAGGGCATCAGATCCCCTTCTGACATTTGTACAGTTAGCTGTCATATAGGTGTTGGGAATTGAACCTGGATGTGAAGAGCAGCCAGTGTTCTTAACCACTGAGCCATCTCTCCAGCCCCATTTCTTGGTTTCTTTTTCCTTTCCTTTTTTGTTTTGTTTTGTTGCTGTTAGATTTGTTTGTTTGTTTGTTTGAAGACAGAGTTTCTCTGTGTAGCCCTGGCTGTCTTAGAACTCACTCTATAAAGACCTTGTTTCAAGCTCAGAGATTTGCCTGCCTCTGCCTCCTGCTTGCTGGAATTAAAGGTGTGCATCACCACTACCTGATCCCTTTTTAAATTTACTTATTCCTGTGCGTGCGTGCGTGCGTGCGTGTGTGTGTGTGTGTGTGTGTGTGTTTATGTGCTGCCTATGTATGGAGGATCCCATGGAGCAGACTAAGGCATTTGATCCTTTTGATCCTCTAGAACTGGGGTTAGAGAGGACTGTGAGGTACCATGTGGGTGCTGGAAACTGGGTCCTCTGGAAGAGCATCCAGTTCTCTTAACCTCTGAGCCATCTCCCCAGCCCAGTGTTCTTCATCTTAAGACCCTCCATTAGGGGCTGGAGAGATGGCTCAGCAGTTAAGAGCACCCGACTACTCTTCCAGAGGTCCTGAGTTCAAATCCCAACAACCACATGGTGGCTCACAACCATCTGTAAAGTGAACCGATGCCCTCTTCTGGTGTATCTGAGACAGCTACAGTATACTTATATATATATATATAAAAAAAAAAAAGACCCTCCGTTAGAACTCCTCAAATGTCAGGGGCAGTGATGCCTATGTATAGTACCAGCTACCTGAGAGGCTGAGGTAGGAAGAATCCTTTAGCTCAGGATTTTGAGGCTAGCTTGAGCAACACAGCAAGACCCTGTTTCAAAGTACACTTTTGGAACGTAGTCTTCCTTGCAGGAAACACTGCCGGAGTACTTTGGAGAACACCAAAAGGATGGAGTGTCTTCACAATGGAAGACAAATGAGCTGGTAGGTGACCATGCCTCCCAAACAATGACCCAGAAGAGTTACAGATGAGTAATACCATAAATATTTATAAATGAAAGGAACAGGCTGTAAGGTCAGTTTCTCAACATGTAAGGGATTGGTAGATAGGAGGAACATTTGCTTTATACAAACAAGACAGAACTAGAACCCTGCTGTGAAATTACAGGACAGAGAGGGCTCTGAAACCATCAGCACCATTTAAGCTACAAAGCATGGAGCTGGCCATCCCATGAGGGAACAAATGACCAGACTTAGGAAAGTTCCTCACATAGGGGCAGTGCCCTACACAAAAAAGCTTTATCACTCCCCAACCATGTGAGCCTCTCAGAGACCCTGTAGGGCACCAGAGGCTACATCAGATGGCACATGACTTCTCTAGCCCTGACTTTTTTTTTTTTTCTTTTTTCTTTTTTTCAGAGCTGGGGACCGAACCCAGGGTCTTGCGCTTGCTAGGCAAGCGCTCTACCACTGAGCTAAATCCCCAACCCCCCTAGCCCTGACTTTTACCTCAGTGCTTCTCATCTGTTTTCCCAGTAAAGGGTGTGAACAAATGTCTGTGAAGTACACATCCTCAATTCTCATTCTGGGTGTTTTCAAGGGTACCAACTCAGGCCATGAGAGGAACTAAGACAGAGACCCCATCTCCAGGCAGATACTGCAGAGTATGTAGCTCCAGGCTCAGTCAATGTCAGTCACTAAGGGAAAGGCTGCCATGGCTGATGCTTCTACCAGCAGAAGGTCCCACACCCACTGCTTCCACTCATGAATAGGTTTCTTGGAGCATTTTCCAGGCATTGACCACATAGCTTACTAGCTGCTCTAGGACACCTGTCTAACAGTCCTGGTGAAAAGAAAGACTGAGTAAGTATGAACTGCAGAGGTAACTCCCAGAGTGATCCACTGAGGTGATGGATGGATGTGTTCGCTCACGGATAAGATTGTACACTAGCTTACCTGAAATGTCAGCCTCTTAATCTCAACACTGCTATTTCTACAAACAACCGCCCGGGGTTCCAAGTTGCTGATATGGGCCAAAGGCACAGTGCATTTAAAGGCAAAGGAAAGGTCACATACCATCCAATACGCTCCCAGCACCTCCGCTTGCTGGCTTCATAAGTGAGCACAGCTTCCCAGAGGTCCAAATCCGGGGTCATGCTTGGTTCAGACTGGGAGTCGGGAGTTAAGTTGGAAGCTGATTGGAAACCTTCATCTTCCCACTGATCCACAATCTGTGGGACCTGAAGACCAGAGAAAAGTAATTCACTATCCATCTCCTTCTGTATGCATCTATTAAGTGTGAAAGAACACTCTAGAACTTTATCCACATCCATTTATTCCCTAGAGGGGCAGACCTGGCAAAGTAGTCTATTTTTCCTCAAGTTCCTATGCATTCCATAATGCACCCCTCCACAATACATCACATAAAGAATTAATATAGAGTTGGGGATTTAGCTCGGTGGTAGAGCGCTTGACTAGCAAGCGCAAGGCCCTGGGTTCGGTCCCCAGCTCCAAAAAAAAGAAAAAAGAAAAAAAAAAAAGAATTAATATAATCTGCTATCAATTTCTAGGCGGGTGTGGTGGTACTGAGGTTGCAGTAGAATTGAGTCTGGAACCAGACTGGGTTGCACAGAGTGATCTACCTCAAAACACAAAGTATTAATTTTATATTTAACATATAGCATGGCCTCAGCTTAGGGAAAAGAATCGTATGGAAACTCGAGCACCCTGGAGCTGAGACAGGAGGATCGCCATGTGTTTTGAGGCCAGCATGAGCTACACCGAAACCCTGTCCCTACCCGCCCCAACCCCTCAGTACTCAGGAGAAAAAGAAAAGTATACTAAACCTAGAGAAATTTATGTACACCAAGATTCTGCTGTACCACCATTTAAACTTGGAAATAAATATTTCATTAAAAAATAGAAATAATAACTGAGGGCCGGACTTGGTGCTTTAATCTCAGCATTCAGGAAGCAGAGGCTGGAAGAGCTCTGTGAGTTCGAGGCCAAACTAGTCTACAAAGCGAATCCAGGACAGTCAGGGCTGTTACACAGAGAAACCCTGTCTCGAGAAATCAAAATAAAATAAAGTAATAAAATACAAGTGACAACAACAATTTACTCAGTGGCTTGGGAGTGGTGTGGGGAAACCCATGGTGCAAGTGAGGAAGTATACAAAAAAGCATGCATGCCAGGCCTATCTGAAATGTGGCTTCTACAACTGAAGAATAGACTTCACTTCATTTTAACTAATCTGATTGTTTAACTAACAGCACTAGAGAAGCGACTTAACAAGCTCTTGAGGAAAAAAGATGGAAAAGTTGTGTTTTGCTTTTCTGCCTGCAGGCAAACAGCAAACACTTCCCTGTGTAAGAGGATGCCTGGAAGTCCTCCGGAACACCTCTACCTCATGACGGTCAAATTACCTGATGCTTGGACAGGAGCTTGCCGGCATTACCAGGTAAAAGTATTTTCCAAACCTCTAGGGATACTGAAGGGAAAAGAAATACTACCTTGATGGCCAGTCCAGAGAAGTCGGCGCTGTCTGGCACAGGGGGCAGGTCCAGTCGCACATCCATGTCATATGTGCGGCTATGCACAAGTGCACCGAAGAGAGAGACCCTAGTGTCTCTCTCAAACCTGTCACCACAAGAGTCACCAGTTGAGAAGAGCCCAACGGTGGTCAGGCCAGTGCCTGGGGCAGCCTCCATCACCTGAAGGGCTTCCTGGACCATGTTATGACACAAATTCTCCTCCCCAGAGATGAGTGACCGAACGTCCATTTCAAACACACTCAAGTCATAGCAATCGTAGCCGCTGTATGGTATGTTCCGGCCTGCGTGCTTGTTATTAAAGAAGTAATCCCGTTTCCTGCGCAGCACTTGAGGGGGGCCACTTCCTGCCAGCTGAACTAAGAGGTCCAACACTGATCCCACTTCCACAAAAGGACAGTCAGGGGCTGTTTCAAGTTTCTCTACAAGCTCCTCCAAACGGTCAGCCTCTGGCCCCAAGCCCCCGACCCTCAAATCGAAGGACAGCATGAGGACCTTGTTTTTCACAGGGAGCTTCGAGTCAGGCTGCCGCTGATGGGTGTCCTCTTGAAAAAGATTTGCGAAAAGAGCATTGTAGGCTACCCTTTTAAGACTCAGCTTTGCCTTTTTCCTGTTCACGCTGCGCTGGCCGGGGCGAGCCTGGGCAGCAGGTAAGAGAGCCTCACAGAGGTCATCGAACAGCTGGGTGATGCTGGCCATATTTACTCTCTTTTCAGCCCTGTACCCCTGACTGGGAAACTTTGCACATAGGAGTCACTTCATGCTCTCAAAGGCCAGAGCGACCGCAGGTGGGCCAGGGCCAAAAAGCCGACCGCTTCACACCCGGGAACTGTGCATCTCCGTCTCGGGTTTCGCAGTGCAAGAGGCCACACGCCGCGTCCTCCCAACCCTCAGCCGCCACCCGGCGCTCGTCCTCGGGTCTCCTGAACCATGACAAGTCTACCAACCGAATGCGTGGGTCCCATGACCTGCCTGCAAGCCCAGGACGCCAGAACTGGGACTCCCGCCGCTCTGGCGTCACACTTAGGCGACGGCAGACAACACCAAGAGACGCACCGGAAGTGCGTCATCATAGGCGGTCGTTGGAGGGGCGGGGCCGCTGCCTCAGTTTTCATAACTAGAGCTAAACCGCTCAGATAATTTGCCAAAAGTAAACTCAGTAAAGGAGGCAGAGGTGTGTTCTGTTTAGCCGATGTTTATTGTTCTGGAGGTAGGAAGCTGGGCCACAGACGGGACGTAGGTCTCGGGCCATGGGCGCCAGAGTGTGCTCTTCAACTAGGAATCGCCCTCTTTGGCCGATTTCAAGCGACTGGCGATCACGGTTATGGTGGAGGAGCTGGAAAAGCACAATTGGCTCGTCGGTGAAGCTGGCTCCACGTATTCTAAAATAGGGCCACGCCCTCGCCCCTATGTGCCTCACCAGCCACCTGCAGCAACTTCCACCGAGGCTCCAGCTGAGCTTTTAGAAACATAAGGGCCTGGATCTCCTCTGGAGATGCCATCGAGAAAGGGCCCAGACTGGGAGGTGTTTCTCCATGCAATACCTGTGCCAGGGTTCTTGCAAGCTGGAGTATGGATTCCTGGCTCAGGGATAGTAGGGTTTGGGGGACAATGAGACAACTGTTTCTGTCCACTTCCCACCCATACCACGTATCCACCCTACCCAGTTTACCTCTTCCACTAAAGCTAGAATTCGGCCCCCTACTGGGCTCCGAAGCATTGCAGCCAAGAGAGCAGCTTGGGCATTCTGCAGGCCATGGGCGGGCCCCAGGGCCATCAACACCATGTCAGGCTGGAAGCCATAGGCTAAGGGCAGTACCAGACCCAAGATGAAGCTCAGAAACCCTCCAGTTGTCTGTAGGGACAACAGCAGAGCCTCAGATTCTCATCTAGAGGACACTGCTGTTGGCTCCTGTCACCCCCCCTCCCCAACCTCAGGGACCCTGGGTTGTAAACAGAAGCCCCCAGAAAGATGGGGGCGCTTTGAGGGGTTGCGGGGCTTGGGGGGTATCGAGAACCTGTTCAACCACGACACAGCCACTCACCTGTGGCAGTGGAGTGGAGAAGTGGAACATGGACCAGATGTCTGCCTCCTTGCCCCGGATGCTGAGCCACAGAATTCTCCTTATCAGAAGAAAACACCATGGACATGTACACATGCATGAGACCCTGCTCACCCTTCCCAGAGCTTAACAACAAAGGACAAAGGGGAGCTTGGGGCCCGGCTGGGGGAGGGGGTGCGTAAGTGACTGTCAACCTGTTATGGCACTGCTTTCTGGGGCACCCACTCTCAAACTGCATCTATGGAAAGCCCCCTCCGCATTGTGAACTGCAGTGTCCTCACCCAACAGTAACCCTGGATTCCCAGTCACATGCCCGCTACCTATTCATCCACAAGTGAGATGTGTAAGCTACAGAATCATACCCATTGCCTGCAAGGTCCAGGGGTCGATCCAGTTGTCCCAGGGCCACACAGAGAAGCCTAAGAAGTTGACCCAGGATAGGCTGGGCTCACATTGTCCAGTATCCATTCAAGGGCCCTCCCTATGCCATTTGTGGGTACCCCCCATGTCCTTGGGGACTCAAGTCAACCAAGAAAAGTTTACCTCTGACCTCTATGGGCTACACATCGCTGAATGAGCACACCCAAAGTTGCTGCTGTGGCAAGGGCAGTTGTGGTTGCTATAGCACTTCTTATCTATCGAATTGACAACAGACAGGGGACCAAGAGGCTAGCACACATGCCCTCTTTGGAGCGCTTTCAGGAACCAATGCCAACTCCCAGACCTTAGGTTAAACCCATTTACGCTTTGTTGCAATCTTTTCCAAATGGCTGCTACTGACTGCCTTTCCCTACACTACAAGGTCAAATCGCACCCCAGGCAACCCTACCTGCCCATCCAGGATTCCATCTAAGAGGCACAGACTCTTCCCCAGTGCGGCAAGATCGTCGTCCTGAAACTGGGACTTGTGAAGCCTATGATGGGCAGGCCAGAGGGATACGTGGAAACCAAATTATCATTGTATAAGTGACACAGGTGCAAGGCATAGAGAGCCCCATTCCCCGATCCACTCTCCTCACCTGGCCCATGCCTCGGTCTCCTCCCTCAAGGCTGACCCTTCTTGATGGAGCACTCCAGGAGGTAAGTCCAGGGCAGCACCTGACACAGCCAAGGCAACAGCTGTGCAGATTGGGGGCGTAGGGCGGTGGCACGGTCTGTCCAGGCAGGGGCTCAGTGAATCCTCTGCTACTGTACATGTGGAACTGTCAGCAAGCACAGGCAGAGAGCTCCCTTCAGGAGAGTGGGTGCTGGAACTCAGAACTGGGGCCACGTCTAAACAATTCAGAGTCACAGTCACTGCAGGGAAGCCCAGGGTAGAGTCACCAACCCAGGTCCAGGCCATACTGACTTTGTTGGAGGCTTGTCCAGTGAGGGGTCTGGGCTGTCCGAACACTCTGGATAGACTCCAGGGCACTATGGGAAGAAGTGGAGTTGTAAGCCTGACTCCCCTCTCAGCCCTCCCCCACTGGCCCCTCAGCCTTCAAACCTCTGACATGGCACCATGAGCCCAGGAAGGGGAGGTGTGGGGTCACCAAGCAATGTCTGCACCATCATGCACACTGACTGTGCTAGGGACTCTAAGTGGTATCCACCCTAGGAAGAGAGTTGAAATAGGACAGTGGAGGGATGTCACTAGTGTGAATGGCTGTACCAGGCAGAACCTTGACTGACCCTCTCACATCTGGTGCCCTCCCCTCCCCTGGCCCTTGAGCAGTTACCTCCAACACAGCACAAATCCGGCCACCAGCCAGCACCTGTAGCAGCTGTGTAAGATGGGCAAAGCACTCAGGGGTGGCCTGCATCTGCCCCTGAAACACAGTAGGTATGATAAGGATCTGGGCCCAGGACCTTCCATTATCCCCAGCCAGGCCACGTTCTCACCTCAGGGTCCCCAATAGCAGAGTCGAATCCAGCTGACACCAGCACCAGCTCAGGGTCAAACTATAGGCAGGATCCAGTGGAAAGAAGCCAAAAAGAGCAGTAGCTCAGGTGAAGGGGAGGTCCGATCGCTACCCATTCACATAATGTCAGACTTTCTGAGGCACCTTCCCTACCCCCATATGTCTATTCATACCATACACTGATGGGATGGCTTTTAACTCTCCTGCCTTCACAGTGAGACTCAGGGTAAGCCTAGGGTCTCTTGCCCTGGGGGGGGGGCACCCACCACACAGTCACCTCAAAGGCCAACGGGAGCAGCACATGCAGGAAGGCAGCCAAATAGTCAGCATTTCCCATCCCAACCTGCAGCAAAAGCAAATCAGGCATCAGAGGACCAGCCCTACAAATGAGGACTTCAGGGTCTTTGCCCCTGAGATCCAAACTCTGGGGAGACTCTTGCAGAATACCCCAGGTGACATTCACAATCCCCCTGGAGCTAGGGAGCAGCTAGCTAGACTGGACGGAGGACGGGGAAGGGGGACTTGGTACCTGGTTCCAGGGCAAATTGACAGTGAAACCTTGGCCCCGCCCTCGGCCAACTGTGTCTGCATCAGACTCTGGGAGGAACGGCCAGAAGTTTCCATGCTCATAGCGGTGCCAGGAGAAATAAAGGACACTGTAGACAACTGGCCAGGTCAGAAGTGAGGTCCCTTAGCAACCCCACAGCTTCTCAAAGAACCCTGATTCTTAACACACATACCCCCAGTCTCACCACTTGAATTTCATCCCCAAAGTGGTGTGTTGCAGACAAGGGGCTGTGTCCACACCCCCAGCTCACCTGGGGTCATCCTCAAAGATATACTGGATGCCCTGGCCATGGTGGACATCCCAGTCGACAATGAGAATCCTAAATTCAGACAATGCTGGAGATTACTGAAAGTAACCACCTTTCCACCTTTAGGCCAGGAGCCCAGCCAGGAGTAGGGGGACCTAGGTGGGATCTCTTGACCACCAACTCCACCTCTGGCTCTTTAGCTTGGGTCCCCCACACTTGCAGCTCAGGCTCGGACACACCTCTGCAGCCCGTATTTCTGCTTGGCATGTCTGGCTGCTATAGCCACGTTGTTGAACACACAGAAGCCATTGGCAGCCGCCCTCTGACTATGGTGCCCTGGAGGCCTGGGGTGTAAGAGGAGGGCATGTCAGAGTCATTCTGTCCCCTCACAGGGTCACACACAGACAGCCAAGGGAGGATGGCGGTTCTCACCTCACCAGGGCAACGCCATTGTGCACAGCTCCTGTTAGCACAGCATCCACCAGCCGCAGTGCAGCCCCCGCTGCCAGCCTTGCACAGTGAAAAGTATCCTGTGGATCAGAGTGCAATTTAGCCTGCTACCCGACCTGCTTGTCCCAGGTTGCAGGCTTCCCACTGCTAAGCAGACAGAGCTGGGACAGTGGCAAGCAAAAACACGGCAGGGTATAGTCATAAAGCATGAACAAGAAGACACCGGCAGGTGGGCAGATTTGAGTGTGAATACACCTAGGCAGGCATACGGACATAAATCTGGGTGAATGGGTGTGTATGCTGCCTCGCACCGGGTGGAAGTAGACAGCATCATACTGCTTAGACAGTGTGTGGAGCTCCTCTTTGTCCAGGGTCTGGGTCTTCTGCACCAGGGCTATATATTCTGGGCTGCGGATCAGCAGGACAGGAAGGAAAGAGCAGAGATTCCTGATGGGAGTGCCCATCCAGTACTCCCTTTTAGCCCACACCACGGTGAACCCAAGGGATGCTAGCGGGGCTATAACAGGATCAGGTCGCTAGACCTGTCATAGTCTGACCTGTGCACCAGTCCCAACTCTTCCTCTGATGCCTCACAAACTGACAAACACTGGCACCTTTCTTCCAGGCCACGCTGCCGCAGGCCATCCAAGGCAGCTGTCAGGCGCTCTGGGCACTCAATTTCGCACTCAGGGCTGGAACAAACAAGGATCTCAGTGTTCAGAGTTCCCTCCCAGCCCCCTACTTCTGTCTAGACACACTTACTCATCCCAGAGCAGTCGGGTGGCTGTCATGTCCTCGTGGTACACAAGTGCTGTGCCCATGGCCACTTTGATCCGCTCTAACTCAACACGCCCTCTGCCGGCAGGTGGTTGCACTGCCCACTCTCACTTAACAGTATGCACGTAAACAGCCCTCGCTTGGGACAGAGCCGGGTAGTGGACACTGGACCTGGGCAAGAGGGAACCACCCCAAGACCAGGTCCCGGCTCAAGCCCGCCCGATAGTCAGAAGCTAACCGCTGGAAACTGAGCTAAGCGTGGCTCCAAACGCCTAACTTCCGGCTTCCTCTTTTACAGGCTCCGTCCCGCCCCCAGGCGAGATTAGGGTGGAGTAAAGCAGAAGGCTGAGCTTCGCTAGGATTTCGCCCTCGTCTCTGGATCTGGTATCTCTCTCAGGGGCTTCAGCTGCTGTGCCACCGCCAACAACGTGTGGCACGGATCCTGCAACCAGTGCCGCCTCCAGTGTCTCTCTTGAAAAGGGTGGGAAGACAGGGCTGCTTGTTCTCAGGCCATCGCTGCAGCTACAGTTATGCTCTCGTCTTGTCCCCAGCATCCTCCTAGTCTACCCTGATATGCCAACTGTCAACCACAACCAATTTGCCTGCTCCTGGGGTGAAGGATGGAGAGGAGGGAAGTGAGCAGGGTGTGTATGTGAGCGCATGCAGGGGCTAGCCTGGGCTGGATCAAGGCACGGAACTTCCAGAAGGGACTTCCATGGAAAGACCACAGGTGAACAAGAGGCCACTGGAATAGAAGGGTTATGTAAGACGCCAGGCCAGCCAGGAAAACTGCAGCCCAGTGTGAGGTTAGGAAGGGCAGAGGGTTCTGAGCAAGGAAGGGTGAGGAAGAGGAGGGGGCCTTGGGAAGGAGGCAAAGCAGACATGAGCTCAAACATGAACTAAGGCTGTGCATATTTGTAGTCTGTTCCATAGCCCAGGCTTGTCTCCAGTTGGAAAGTGAGTGCTGGGATTACAGACGTGTCCCATCATGCTTCCAAAGCAAGATGCCCAAAGATGGGGAGAGGGGACCAGACACACCCCCAGGATGATGAGGGGGAAGGGAGCAAGGCTGCCACTGACATCTATGATAGGAACACACACAACTATCATGTACAGGGGAAACCAAAGAGCCCTGGAGTGGTTAGGAGTAGGTGCCCACTGCACACTCAGGAGTTGGGAGTTCAGGCCCAGGTTCTGGAGAAACCTAAGGCTTCTCCATCTTCTAAAGGCCAAAGGCATCAAGCAGAGGAACTCAGGACACTCATGACTGATCACTCTGGATTATGTGTATTTGTGGGGTAGGGCATGTGAGCCACACCCCCATAATTGGGTGAAGTATTTGAAATCTCAGACCATGGTTATCACAAGGGTGCTCAGGCAGAGGGACTGTGATCATAGCAGCTTCTCTGACCAGATTAGACCAGGCAAAGTGTATTTGCCCAGAACTTGCCAAATGAGGGAAATGAAAGGCCTTACCCTTATGACCTGCCCTGTGGCACCTGTCCTTGGGACGTGGGGAAGAACGTGGGCCATCTAACCAGCCCAAGTATGGCCTCTGACCAGGCAGTTTGTGTCTAATGGCTTGGATGACAGTTAGGTTCAGGGAGGCTGCTGGTCAGAGAGTAGAACCTACCTCTCTGGGTCTCAGAGAGCCTCTAAGACCTTCCTCACTAGACGTTTGGGCCATTGGAAGACAAATGTTGAGTTGGAAGACAAAGGTTGCAAACTCAGAAAGAAGGGAGCATCCGTTTCTCTGGGTCCTAGCACCATCTATCCCATCATCTGCCCTTGCATCAGACTCCAGACTCCCTGCTCAGCCTCTAAGCCTTAAGAGTACAGTCATTCAAGAAGAGAGGGGAGCAAGCCCTAATTTGGCTTGAAGACCATTGGAAAAGACTAGGTGGCACCAGCACTTTGGCCTGGGAAGAGTCAGGGGACTGTCACCTCTATTAGCTGGAGGACAGGAGCTCAGGCTACCTCCTTCTTGTGCACAGAGCAGCAGCTTGGAGAACCAATGGGTGCTCAGGCAATGGGGCCACACAACCAGAATGGCAGAGCTACAAAAGGGTTTATTTGCCCCCAGCCACATAGGCACACTAAATGGCTGGTTTACATTCCAGGCTAAGGGTGTAAGAGAATCCACCCACTCCCAGAAGAGATGATGTCCCTGAGTCAGTGTCCCCAAAACCTCTATCTCCCTCCATCTCCAGAGTTGGCCTTGGCATTGTCCAGAGCAAGCAGAGCTCGGGTCTAGGCCTTGTCTCCAAAGCTCTGCCCACTCTGAGGCTTTTCCATGCACAACTCCAGAATTCAAAGGCTAGTCCCATGTTGGGTAGGGGTCTTGGACAGAAAGCTTAGATGTGGGGTTGGGGATTTAGCTCAGTAGTAGAGCGCTTGCCTAGCAAGCGCAAGGCCCTGGGTTCGGTCCCCAGCTCCGAAAAAAAGAAAAAAGAAAAAAAAAAAGCTTAGATGTTCTGCCAGGGTCATCTCGGGCGCTCAAAATCTGAAGAACTGGCTTGGAGATGGAGGGTTCGTGATTCAAGGGGTCTACACAGCCTTTCCAGGTGGATGACTTGGGATAAAAGCACCAGGCACTGGTGCCAACCAGGATTCCTCTTCCGGAGAAGGGAAGCCAAGGTGTCTGCGAAGCTCCCAGACAGCCTCCTTAGGATACCCCCCAAACCACCCGGAGGTCTTCACAGAGCTGTCTCCTTTGGAACTCTGGCTCCTAGCTGCCTGGGAGGCTTGAAGCTGAGCACTTCCTTATACGTAACACCTGCAGGAAAGGAAGAGAAGCAAATGATACAGTTAGACAGCTTCCAACCAAGGGGAGAAGCCAGCACCCCCATGGGCTTTTTAATCTAATCCTAAATGGACCAATCCACCTAAAAACACTAAAGACTGCTGTGAAGCTAGATTTCCCCAGGCAAACAAGTGATGAAGGCTGATGTTCAAAAAATAAAATAAGGGGTTGGGGATTTAGCTCAGTGGTAGAGCGCTTGCCTAGCAAGCACAAGGCCCTGGGTTTGGTCCCCAGCTCCGAAAAAAAATAAATAAAATAAAGTAAAAGGTTTGTGTTGAGAGAGAGAGAGAGAGAGAGAGAGAGAGAGAGAGAGAGAGAGAGAGAGAGGTCTGTATTTTAAAAAAAAGGAAGCGAGAAAAGAAAGTGTGAGCTATGAGCTATTCGAGGTCTCAGTTGTGTGTCTGTGTGGTCTATGGTGAAAGCAACAGCATCCAGCCACAGCGAGTAGATGGAGACCACAGAACGGATCTTGTGGTACGTGGTTAAGGGAGTCATTTTGTTTAGCAGCAGAAGGGTTTCGTCACACAGAACCAAGCTCATCAGTACACAACACTTAAGGGACGAACACCTGCCAGGGCTTTTAGAACATGATACGAGAGAACCTCAACCCACCCAGTCTTTCCCACTCCAGGGTGCAAGAACAGGGCCTGGGGTCTGAGGCAGACAGGACAAGGGATGGGGATAGCATGTCCCCAGACCTCCCTACTCCCTACTGGCAGGTTGGACCTGCCAGTCTGGAGCAGACACCAGAGGCTAGTTCCAGCCCACGGAACAGTAGGCAAACTGAGAAGGCTTCTCTGGGGCCAGTTCTCAAAGAGAAGATGCTCTTCCCAGAACCTGGAGGTTCGGCACATAGATGTGGAGGGATCTGGGGCTGGAGGTGAGAAGGAAAAGTTGGGCCCTTGGGCCTGCGTGGGAATATACTGTCTTCCATGGGCAGAACATAAGAAAGATATAGTTGGGGTTGGGGATTTGGCTCAGTGGCAGAGCGCTTGCTTAGGAAGCGCAAGGCCCTGGGTTTGGTCCCCAGCTCCGAAAAAAAGAAACAAAAAAAAAAAAAAAAAGAAAGATATAGTTGTTTCAGGAGAGGTTCTGAAAAGGACTAAGGAGAGGAAAGGATAAATTTTAAAGGTGTGAGAAGAAAGTCCTAAGGACAGGTGGTGGTAGAGAAGGCCTCAGTGTGGTCTAGACATGAGGACACTGGGCAGTGTAGGGGTTGGGGAGAGAAAGGCCAGGGAATTAGCAAGCCAAGGGCGCGAAGCACACACAGATGCACCACGTCTGATGGCATGGGACCCATCACATGCCAGCCTTCATCAGAGCTCCTGAAAAGGACACTCTTCACCACTGCGTTCTGCCCTAGCCAGAAGTCAACCTGGTTGAGTTGCACTGCCCCACAATGCCCTTTGACCTCCCAACTTCTTATCTAACCTGCAACCCAGGGTCGGAGGCTCATCCACACAGGACGCACAGGGTCCAAAGCCTGACATTATGTGTCACCCATACTCACGCTTCCATTCCTCAAGGGTGCGGTCTACGTCATCAAAGGAGTCATCATATTTCTGGGCCTTGGGCTCATCCTCAGTGTCCCGAAGGGACTCAAAGTATGGGTGGGCTAATGCCTCAGCTGCTGTCACCCGCTGTTCCGCATCCAACACCAGCATCTTTTCCAGGAGATTCACGGCTGTGGGGAGAGCAAATCAGGCCCAGCCACAAAAGAGGGCATACTCACCCAGTTGCCTGAAACCTTCACCCATCCAGCCCTACCCTGAGGGCTTGCATTGGTCAGGACAGAAGCAAAATCCTTCTTTTCCAACTCAGGGAGGCCTTCCATGTAGTTCTTGGCCTGTGAGGGAAAAAGGGTGATAGGCCAGCCTCTAAGTCCAAGTCCAGCCCATTGCCCACTCCCCACTGACCTCAGCACTCTGTAGCTTCTGTACAAACTCAGGAGGGGGTGTCCCTGTGACTTTCATGATCTCCTTCAGCTGGTCCAGGTCTGTATCAAGGTCAGGAATACAATGCAGGGGCAGAGGGTGGCCCACCCAGAACCCACATCATGGCCAAAGTCAAATGATGTTCTACATCGAAGGATACGGTCATTGCCTTTGAACAGGATCTTTCCAGTAATCATCTCTGCCATGATGCAGCCAACAGACCAAATGTCCACTGAGAAACGTCCATCGGTGCCCCACACACAAGGGTCACATTCACATTCATGAAGGCCAAGAAAAGGGGACACACAAGAAACCACACATAGGAGACAAGTATACGTGACAGGGAGGCAGGTGTGTACATAGGCACAGAGCAGAGACTGTCATTGAGGAGGGTGACAGAGTTCCACCCCAGTTCACTAACCTCCCAGAGGTAGGGCCTACAAATGACTCCCTATCAAGAAATGAAGGGAGCTAGAAGTGGCTAATCAGTTAAGAGCGAGGGATGCTATTCCAGAAGACCTTGGTTTGGTTTTCAGCACCTACGTGATAGCTCACGGCCATCTGTGACTCCAGTGCTAGAGAACCCAGTGCCTTCTTCTGGTGTCTGTGGGCACCAAGTACACAGGTGATGGACACGTGCACATAAGTACTTACACACATAAAATAATGAAATAGGTTCTTATAAAAATTAAGAATGCGCAAGGCCCTGGGTTCGGTCCCTAGCTCCGAAAAAAAGAAAAAAAAAATAAGAATGGGTTGGACATGGTAATACAGCCTTTAATCCCCAGGTTGTAACAGACAAAAGCAGGTCGATCTCTGTGGATTCAAGACCAGCCTGGTCTACCTAGTGAGTTCCAAGCCAGCCAGGACTACAAAAGGTCTAGAAAGCAAGCAAGCAAGCAAGCAAGCAAGCAAGCAAGCAAGAAGAAGCAGAGCCAAGTGGATCTCTGTGAGTTCAAGGCCAGCCTAGTCTACATAGTGAGTTCCAAAAATAACCAGAGCTACATAGTAAGACCCTGTCTTCAAAACAACCAAACTGAATATATATACGTACACACACATTTTTCTCAACAAATAATAAAAATGGAGAAAGGAGGGGAGAGAGAGAAGGAAGGAAGGAAGGAAGGAAGGAAGGAAGGAAGGAAGGAAGGAAGGCAGGCAGGCTGGCTGAGATGTAGCTCAATGACAGGGCACTTGACTAGCATGAATAAGACTGGATTCCATCGCCAATACTACAAAAATAATTTAAAAATAAAACGAATGTGTAAATGTGGGTGGCATGCACTGGAGTCTCTGAATAGCCTCTTACCTGTCTGTGTGTAACGCATCCAATTCAAGATGACCTCTGGTGCCCGATACCACCGGGTTACCACATATCCTGTCATCTCACTGTCCGCCTGCCTGGCAAGGCCAAAATCTAGGATCTAAAGAAGTATCAGGGAGGTGGAACTTAGACACCGAGGATAGACCACATGTGGTCCAGAAGACTGTACGAGAGTTGGGCTTGAGGTTTCTACACTGGAGCTTTGTGCCACCCTTTGGTCTTGAGCCCCAAGGATTCTCCCTGTGGTCGGTGTCCCTGGCCCTGCCCACCTCAGGAGGAAATACTGAAGATTTCCCTCTGTTTCACCATCCCCTAATCACCTTTAGGAGCCTCCTAATGGAGGCTCAAATGTCTGAGTTCTGTCCCTCTGCCTAGGCCAAAAGTCAAGCAGGGCAGTAGGAGAGTGGAAGGGGTCCCAACCCCCGCCATTGTCCTCTCCCCTCCCAGTGATACCTTCAGCTCACAGTCCTCGTTCACAGCCAGGTTTCCAGGTTTCAAGTCCTGAGAGAAGAAAGTGGCCACTATGACCCACCTACCAGAGCAGGGCCCAGGCAACACTTTACTTGAGCCCCCAAAACTGGCCTGGCCCCTCTGGGGAAGGGCAGAGGGGCTAAGTCCCTGGGGAGAACTGGGGATTACAGGTATTTCCGCCACAGTCCTATCTTGCTCCTTACAGTTAAGCAATGGGCCCTGGGGTTGAGCACTTCTGTCTATACAGTTGGGAGGAGCAGGGGCAATCTCCCAGTCCCTCCAGAACTCACCCTGTGGATGACGCCGGCAGCGTGGATATACTGTGGAAAAGAGGGAGTTCAGCAGCCATCAGCTTGACTCCAAGACACAGAGACCTGCCCTGACCAACAGGAAGTTCTGCCCACTTCCCTATGGCCACCTCAGCAAAGCTCACCTTCAGCCCCTTCAGCATCTGATACACAAGAAACTGGATTCTGTCTTCACTCAGAGTCTCGTGCTTCATGAGCTTGCCCAGGTCAGTGCCCATGAATGGCATCACCAGGTAGCTGTGGAAGCAAGGGAGGCAGCCAAGGGATCAGGGCTAGTCCCACCAGGCCGGGCTGGGCCCAGTTCACAACTCTCGAGATCCCATCCTGGCAGGTGCCACCAAAGCAACTTCACTGTAGCACCCAGTCATCCCTAGCACTGAGGATCATACCATCCTACCATGTCTCTACCCCCACCGTGCCATGCTAGGCACCAACCCGCCCTCTGATCACACTTGTCCTTGGCAATTACATCTTCTCAACCCATGCCCACATCCCCTCATTCCAGAATGGCAAGCAGGGAGTGGGCTGTGTGTCAGGGCTATTTTGTTTGGGCTTGGGGGCTCTTTGTTTGTTTTTTTTTTAACAAATGTTCATTTATTATATATGAGTACACTGTAGCTGTCTTCACATACACCAGAAGAGGGCATCGAATCTCTTTACAGATGGTTGTGAGCCACCATGTGGTTGCTGGGAATTGAACTCAGGACCTCTGGAAGAGTAGTCGGGTGCTCTTAACCGCTGAGCCATCTCTCCAGCCCGGGCTCTTTAAGGAAAGGTCTCACTTTGCAGTCCTGTCTGGTCTGAAACTCACTGTATAGACCAGAATGGCCTCAAACTCACAGAGAGCTACCTCTCTCTACCTCTGCCTTCTAAGTGTTGGAATTAAAGACTTGCACCTCTACACCCAACCTTGTCTTTTTATTTTTTTAAAGATTTATTTACTTATTTATTTATTATATATAAGTATATATGTATATATACATATATAAGTATATATATACATATATAAGTATATATGTGTGTATATATACATATATATATATACATATATGTATTATATATAAGCTGTCTTCAGACACACCAGAAGAGGGCACCAGACCCCATTACAGATGGTTGTGAGCCACCATGTGGTCGCTGGGAATTGAACTCAGGACCTCTGGAAGAGCAGTCAGTGCTCTTAACCGCTGAGCCAGTTCTCCAGTCCCAGCAGTCAGTGCTCTTTTTCTTTTTCTTTTTTTTTTTTCTTTTCTTTTTTTCAGAGCTGGGGACCGAACCCAGGGCCTTGTGCTTGCTAGGCAAGCGCTCTACCTCTGAGCTAAATCCCCAACCCCTATAAGTACACTGTGGCTGTCTTCAGACACACCAGAAGAGGACATCGGATCTCATTACAGATGGTTGTGAGCCACCATGTGATAGCTGGGAATTGAACTCAGGACCTCTGGAAGAACAGTTAGTGCTCTTAACCGCTGAGCCATCTCTCCAGCCCTCTTTTTTTCTTTTTTCTTTTTCTTTTTTCTTTTTTCCGGAGCTGGGGACTGAACCCAGGGCCTTGCACTTGCTAGGCAAGCACTCCACCACTGAGCTAAATCCCTAACCCCTAGTCAGTGCTCTTAACCATTTCTCCAGCCCTTGCTTTTGTTTTTGGAGACGGGACCACATGCAGGCCAAAATGGCCTTGGAATGCTGACCCTCCCAGCTCTATCTCTCAAATGCTGGGGCTGCGAATGTGTGCACTGCCACACTCCCCCTCAGGGTTGTAAAATTCCTGACGTGGGGGGGGGGCATCGTACGCAGCAGGGTGAGCAGCTAGGGCTGCACCTGATGCTGGCACCTCAGATTACTTAGTCAGGTACTGTGAGGGCCCAAGTGTCAGGCTTGGAAGGAGACAGTTTGGTTTTACCAGGGTGTGCCAGTATCTAGGGGTACCAATAGTCCATAGGGTTGTGGCGAGAAGTGAACGAGCTCTACGCACCTCAGCCCTCACTTGAGAAGCCCTCGCCATGGGAAGGAAGAAGACCTCAAGCCAACGTAGAACCTGAAGCCAGTACCCAGAAGCTGCCTAGGCCCCTCCTACCACACATAGGGTGACCAGGAATCGGGGGCAGGGGTTGGAGCCGCAAGGTATCTAGGTCACAGGGATGTTCAGGTGAACGGAGGGATAGACAAGGGAAAATGGTATTATCACTCACACAAGTTCATGGCTCCCAGGAGCATATAGGAATATGGAGTAGACTGTGGTAAGAGGAGTGGGTGAGCAGTGTGCACCCTATCCCTCACATGGGCTATGACCCCTTTGGGGGTCCCATATCGGACATCCTACACGACAATTCATATCAGTAGCAAAAGTTATGAAGTATCAACAAAACAATCTCATGGTTGGGGGTCACCAGGACATGAGGGACGCAGCATTAGGAAGGTTGAGAACCACTGGGCTCTGGGACGAAGGCCCTCAACCTGGCCCAGAACCTTAAGCTGACACTTAGAAGCCACCCAGGTTCCTGCCCCCCACCCAGCCACTAGCACTTACAAGTCTGTGAAGTCATCCAGAGTCTCATCGGGAGTGAACACATCCAGCAGCCCAATGACCTGCGGAACAAGTGGCAGACAGGATAGAAAGCACACAGGAGCTGCGAGGCCTCAGGGCACCCCCAGGGTGGCACTGTACTCCAGGCAGAAAACCCTCCCATAACTATCCTTGTCTCTTCCACTGTCCCCACTGTCGGCTCAGCCCCCATCCCGGTACATTTGCCCACAGACACAGGCTATTTTTGGATGCTGACAGCCGGGATTCTCTGGGGGAGGGAGGGGCAGTCTCAGGTCTGGGTTGGCTCCAGGCCTCTGAGCAATCCAGCTCCTTTAGTCTTCTGTCCCCCCACCCCACACACACACCTTTTTTTTCCTTCCCAATGAAGCAGACCCAAGAGCAAAATGGGGACAGTCCCCTGGGAGGAATGAATTCCCAGGAGGTCATTCCTGGGACCATCCCCTGGCAGTCTAGTCCAAGGGAATCACCCATTGAACCTCAGCTTTGGACAACAGATAGACAATGTGACTTTGACTTCCCAGTACTTGATTAGGGGACAGCACCTCTGGGGTCAAAGGAGTCCTCCATGAGGGGGGCTGCATATCTCCAAATACCAGGAGGAATGAATAAATGAGCAAAGAGAGGTCAAGTGCCTGATGCCCACAGCAGGAGTGAAAATCCTTCCAGAGTAAGGAACAGAGAGGGAGTCCAAGTGGCTGAAACCCAGGCCAAGGAGGAATCAAGGAGAGGACAGAGCAAGTCCAAGGAGGGCCTCGAACTCACATCCCGGGGGTTTGATCCACAGAGCTGCCGTGGAAAGGTTTAAACGAAGACACTATGCTGAATATGTCCTCCTAGTTTCAGTGACAGAATGAGGCAAGAACAGACAGGAGGTAAAGGGCAGATGGGTGACGGCTTTCACTCACGGCTGAAGCTAGGGGAAAGAGCACAGACAGAAAAGGCCTGGGGACAGACAGATAACCCACAGCTACGATCTGTGAGCTGAGTGCACTCTGCAGAACAGATAAACAATAGTGTCCTGGAGGTCAAGGTAGGTCCATCTACGAGGATTATGACTTCTGCTCTTGTGTGATATAGAATGTGGCCCAGAGCCAAGGACCAGAGCTTGAGGAAGAGGAAGAAGAGGAAGAGGCGGCTAGGGCTGGCCCTGCGCTAACCCCATCTCTGGTGTGAGTGGGACATACAGCCTATCCAGACCTCAGGGTCCACATGGGAAGCCAGGTTACAATGGCAGTCTCCTAAAAGGTTCTGAGGCATCCTGAAAGCAGCCACAGCCAGGTGAGGGCTGGTCAGTAGCTTGGTGTAAAGGCGGATGTGACCCACAGACTGGCAAAGAAGTAGGGAATGAGTGAAGAGGCCCAAGGCTCATGGTTCACAAAGGCTACAGGATAAGTAGGTAGGTGGAAGCTGGAGGCTCTGAGGTTAGGGGTGGTTACACCCAAGAAAACAAAGCCTTTTACTGTTTGTTGTTGTTTTGTTTTGTTCTGTTTTGGGCTTTGGCTTTGCTTTTGGGGTTTTCTGAGATAGGGTTTCTCTGTGTAGCCCTGGGTGTCCTGGAACTAGCTCTGTAGACCAGGCTGGACTCGAACCCACAGACACCCATTTGCCTCTGCCTTTCAAGTGCATGTGCCACCACTGCCAAGCTTACTGGGGTTGTTTGTTTGTTTACTGTTTCCGGCTTTACTGAGAAGTGAAGAAGCAGACAAGGCAGGCCGGATATACATCCACCAGATCAGCCAAGATTGGCAATGATGAAGCAGTGCCAATCGGTTTGCTGCTAGCCATGGGGAGTTCATTTTTCCTTTGAGCTATATTGACTCTGATGATCCAGGAAGGTTAAAACATCTGTCAGGACTAGCGCAAGTGCGCAGAAGTGGGAGGGGCAGAACTCACAGCCTCAGGAAGAACCATATCAACAATAATAGTAATATAACAATAATTAATAAATTAAATAAAGTCGGTCCCCAGCTCCGAAAAAAAGAACCAAAAAAAATTAAATAAAAGGCCCCCTGGCTGAGAGGAATATTCTGAGGGCCAGCATTGGTGATGGGAGAGGCTCAGGAGCAGCCACATGCAGGTAGGACTGGAAACGAGATGCTTTCCCTATGGGTGTGAAGAAACACCCCCCCCCAATGGTGACAGTAATGCTTTGCTCCTTAAACCCCTTTATCCACAGAGACCCACGGCTTTGGGATGATAGAGCCAAGGGGGCACAACTCGAGCACCCTGCCTTGCCCTGAACTCCCAGGAACTGGGAGTTCTGCCTGGAATAGAAGACTAGGGAAGTAGGCAAAGGGAGACCGAGGGGACAGATAACCCACAGCTGGGACCTATGAGCTGAGTGCACTCTGCTGAATACATAAGCAATAGTGTCCCACCTTTACACCAAGCTATTGACCCGCCCTCACCTGGCTGTGGTTGCTTTCAGGGTTCCTTCCAGGAAAACCCTCCTCCCATCAGCCTGATTGGTGACAGGGTTTGCAGTGAGACCTGAGGAAGCCTTAGGCCTAGACCCATACCCTGACCATTGCCTGGGCTGTGAAGGTAAGGGTGGATCAAGGTGAAACCAAGCAGCTGAAGAGGAGGCTGAAACTTGTAGTGTCACCCAGAAAGGGATCTGGGCTCTGCGTCCGCTTTCCTCCTGGAAGCTGTTGATAGCTTACCCAAGCTGGGAGCTAACTAGGTAGGAGGTACCAGGCCCCTGGTACAGAGGCAGTGGGCAGGATTTGCAGGGGAGGGCAGGATGAGAGGAGCCAGTGCACAATATCCGCATCTGGGACGGGCTTTGGACTCACGTTCTCGTGGCGCATGTGTTTGAGGAGGCGCAACTCTCTGTAGGCGCGCTTGGCAAACAGCTCCGACTGGAAGGGCCGGTACAACTTCTTGATGGCCACCTTGTTGCCAGTGCGGCTGTCTACTGCAGAGCTGCGGGGCGGACGGCTTGGCTAGCGAACCCGCCCCGTAATCGCCAGCTGCCTCCTGCCCTGCCTGCCGCCCCGCCCGGCAAACGCTCACCACACTGCACCATAGGCACCAGAGCCAACGGGCTGCAGGTCCTGGTACACGGCGCGCACCTCCCAGGCCGTTTTGGTCACCTCCTGGCGGTAAAAGCCCTTGCGGGCGGGTGGCGGGGAGCTCATCCCCGGCCGGAGCACCGCGCTCTAGGACCGGACTTGGGATCAGGGGCTCCGCCCGTGCGCCCCGGGTCACTGCGTGGCAGGGCCGGCTCCGCGCCGGCCACCCGCCTGCCCGCCTCTGGGGCTTTCCTTTGCGGGCTCTTCTCTCGGGGTCGCCACCCTGAACTCTGTATAGCCGCCAACTCCCTCCTGACCCTTGTCTCTGGCTGGCTAAGTGGTCCCTCCCGGCCCACTGACCAACCGGCCCCTGGGCCCTGAGCACGTGACACCCCCGCCTGCCCTCCGGCCCCTGCGGAAACCCGAGGAGGCCTCCGGGGTTGGGCGGAAGGCTTGGAAAGGGGGGGTTGTGGGGGAGAGCTGCCCCACAGCTCAATCTGGACCTGAGATGAGAGGAGGCGCTGAAACACCCTGGCCAGCCTATATCCACGCTAGACTTCTTGGCCCTTGGGTCCTAGCAGGTGCCTCTCTGGATCCCGGCCCTTCCTATTCTTCCAGAACGTCAGACCCATTCTAGGCAACTTCAGATCACCAGGTTCTACTCCAGCCCCAGGTCAGGCCCACCAGCCCATACACCAATCATACCCCATCCCAATTGTTTCCTGTTCCTGGCTCAACTCCCCATCTTTCCCAGGGATGCCCCGCCCCTGGGGCTGGTCGGTTCACCTCCATCTCTATGGAGGAGGATTTGGTTCTGTCTCCCAGACATCTCGGGTTGCATCCCCGGTCCCATTGTTGTGGCTCTCAGCTTCCCAGTCTAGGAACCAGAGGAATGGGTCCTAGAGGCAGAACAGGTCCTTCTAGGACCCCTTTACACCTCTGTTCCTCCCCCACCCCACCCCTAATCTGGTATGTAGAGTGCCGACTTCAAGCATTGGACAGGACTGGTCCCTCTGTCTATCCCACCTGCTGTCCGTCCAGCTTGGCCTTCAAAGACCAGAATGAGCTAAAGGTGTACCTGACCCCAGAAAAAAAAAAGAGGGGGTCGGACGTGGGCTTCCAGCTTCGTACCTCGGTGTGCTCTTTCTCCCTGGGGTCTGGTGCAGACCTGAACCAGATGCTCCTGGAGGGTCAAGCCAACATCCCTCCCACAGCCTAACCCACGTCCGTACGTCCGTTCCAGGATCCCACTGGCTTGACCAGTAGTAACAAGATCTCCAGAACCCTCTCCCCCTCCCTTCATGCCTGCCCGCCTGCCTGCAGCCATGAATCAGCAGCTCAAGCTGGCCAGAGCAACTTTACACCTGGGCTGCTGCTGGGATGCGGTACATCCACAAACTGACAAGAGTGAACCGGGCAAGCTCTGGGCCACTCAAACTACACCTGCCTGGACCCTGTGCCCTCCGTGCCCTGGGATGCCTCTAGACATCCACCCGTACCATCCAAAAAGCTCCCTGCCTCTTCTGTAGGGGACTGATCTCGACCAGATTTTGGAACTAGGGCCGTGTATTTGGTTCTGCTCCCACTCCCAATCCCTCAGCACTGGACTTGGCTCTTGTCTTCTAGGTTCCCCCCTGGACCAGCTGCCAGACCTCTGGCCGTCCAAGACTCATGAGCATGATACATGAGCTGTATCCTGAGTTAAAGTCGCCTTTTCACCTTCATCAGGAAGGAAAGCTATTTCCTGTCCAATCCCTGAAGGACAGATCTTTTCTCCAGGGACGATCTCCAGCTTCACCAGTAGTAAGAGGGAGGCAAGTCAGTCCACCATTCCTAATGTACTTTAAACAGCAGCTAGCAAAGTGTGGTAGCTGTTACATCCTTTGCCCCTTCTAACCCGTGGGTCTTGTCCCGCACTGATCTCCTGGGTTCTTGGCCCCTCTAAGAAGCAGCTATAGTACTAGAAATGACCACTGCTCACTCTGAGTGAGCGAGGGGTACGATACATGCAAAGTCTGTGGCGATAGCAGGAAGTGTACCAAGCACAGAGATCCGGCCACCCCTCCAGGAAGCAGGAAGAGAAGCAATGGGATCTGGAGCCGTCCACACAAACAAGAGCAAGAGGGAAACCCCTTTATTGTGCACTCTTGGTGCAGGCACTTGACATCCAGAGCTCCCTGGTCTCTGATAGCAAGAGATCATCGTCTCTCAGGGAGGAGTCACACCCCCAACATGTCTTCCAACAGGGCCCTACCTCAAAAGTTACTTGGTCAGCTCCTCTCTGGGGGATGGGGAGGCAAGGGGGTGACTCACAAACCAGGGCACCCCAGCCTAACCACACTGCTACAAGGGTAGGAGGAGGTAGAATGTGGACAGACATTTGTCAGCTTTGAATCAAAGTCCCAGGGCGAGAATGTCCAAGTTCACATCCGTGGGTGCTGGCCACCTAGCATCCTTGAGGTTAGACCACCAACTCCATTGGATTCCCAGCTGGCATTGTGCCTTTGTGACTCAGGATCCTGCTGCAGTTCCTTATACCCTATGTTTGCTTAAACTAATGGATCTTGGCCCCTCTCAGAGCCTTAGCCTGGTTCAAAGTTGGGTCACAAGACCCATTAGACAACCGGAACTTGGGAGGAGAGGAGGCAAGAGTGTCTCCAACTTAGGCGTCATACCAGAATGGCTGCGGGCTCTTGTGTGCTCACAGATTCATACACACCAGCGCATGCCTGCATTTGCTGATGTGTATACCAGGGTGCACACTCACACCCATTTACCCTCATATCACAGGAACCACAAAGCTTCAGCAGGCTTTTCTGATTAGATAGCTAATCTGATAGTGGTCTCGGCCTTCCCATCCCCAGAGGAAACTGCCACTCAGTTGGGTGAGGCACTGGGCCTGCCTCAGCTTTCCGGCTACTCACTTCCTGGTTGAGCATCTCCAACCACTGTGACTCTCCCTCCCCCCAGAGTCTCCAGGGACCATGGCCCACTTGCCTTCCTCCCAATCCAGATAGTCCTCAAGAACAGAAGAGATCTGGACAGGGGCAGGGACCCATTCGGATCCCACACACTGAGGTGGACCTGGGTGGACCAAGGTAGGTCCACTACTGCCCAGACTCCGACACATAACAGCAGGGTTACAGACACATCCGTGCATTCGTGTGTATAGGTGTAGAGCTTCTCAAGGCTAGGGGGTCCCAGGTTAAGTGTCAGGGCTGCCTGAGAGGCACCTCTTGAGGAAAGCCAGCAAGCTGAGGAAAGGGGACAGGCTTAGGTCTCCCCCCTCAGGCAATGCCTCACTGCTCAATTTCATGGGTGCCAGGGAGCTGCGATGTTTCCAGGGGCTTGAAGCTAAGGACTTCCTGGTAAGTAAGCTCTGAGGGAAATGAAAAGGAGGGATGGGGGGTGAGATTTTGCTGTCTGCCCATGACCTCGCTCCCCATCAGCATGTGTGGCATGTTTCCCAGCCCACATCCACCGTTAAGCTTAGAACCGGAGTGGGCTCCACTTAGTCCTCCAAACCTCTGCTACGCACACACACCTTTACATGTGTCACTCAGGAGCACAGGCTTGTTTCCACCCTGCCCCCAGGCCCCCACCCCCGTCCCAGACCACTGGGGAAATTCCTTGCATGAAACAGGCAAAATCTTGCTCTGAGAAAACGGCAGCCCTCAGGTTCAGGGACACTGCTCTCTTTCCCATCCCCCCACCCCCACCCTGTGCTCACCCTTCCACTCCTCCAGGGTGCGCTCCTTGGCCTCAACACTTTCATCATAGGGCTCGGCCTCTGGCTCGTCGTCAGGGTCATGGTACTGGCTGAAGTATGCATGGGCCAAGGCTTCGGCCGCACTGACTCTCTGGTCACTGTCTAGCACCAGCATTCTTCCAAGGAGGTCTACAGCTGCAGGAGCGAGTGGCGCTTAGCACTATATCCAATGCTGGATCTGAAGCCCAAACTAGACCCAGTACCAGTCCTTACCCAGAGGGTTGGCCCCATGGAAGACACTGCTGAGGTCCTTCTGGGGCATGGGAGGCAGAGACTGGATGTATGTCCGGGCCTAGAGACACATAAGAAGGGCTTGGAGGGTTAATTAACCTCTATTTTCCTAGCCCAAACTGGGCAGAAGGCCTTTTGAGAGACAGCTTGGATGCATTCATTCCAACAGGCCTGGTAGGTACCCCCAGCAAGCCAGACTCCTGCTCGCAAAGTCTGGGGGCTCACTAGCCCAGCAGGGGTGCCACGTGCCTTTATTCCCAACATTCAGGAGGTAAAGGTCTCCGAGGAAGTCTGGGGACTCCAGACCTTCACTTGGCTTTAGATGGTGCCTACAAAAGCCAGATGCTCCAAGCATTCTCTATTCTTCCCTGCCCTGCTGTCTATAGTGAGGAGAGACTGTCAGCGTTGATAATTTTGTTTTCACTGTCTCGGCTACCTGGAATGGCCTCCTGGTTCACCTGCTTCTCTCTGAAGGGGTTCGATGTTCCTATCCCTCCTTGCCCGCATCCCCCAGGATGCCACTTTCTGCTTACTACTCCCTCCCCAACCTGGCTGATGCTTGGTCAGGAGAGCAAACAGATAGATGGATGGCCACTGACTCACATGCTCCGAGGATATCTTTGCCAGAACCTCAGGGCTGGGTGTGCCCACCACCTCCATGATCCGCTTCAGCTGGTCGATGTCTTCCTAGCTCAGGAAACACCTAGTGGCCAGCCTTTCCAGTCCCAGCCCCTGGTACACTGCGGAGCTGTGGCTCAGGAGAGGGAGCCCAATGTGATTCAGCATAGGGCAGAGGTAAAACTTCCAAAAAGGGCCAGAGTCCACTCCCACCCTGGAGAAGGGGACCCCAGCTTGACCCTGCTCCCCAAGGATACAGTCATTTCCAGGAAAGAGGGCCTTTCCTTGGAGCAGCTCAGCCATGATGCAGCCCACAGACCAGATGTCCACTGTTGGGGGGAGAGTAAGGAGACTATCAGTCTGCCACCGGAAATCCTTCCTGTGGGCCTGGGGAGGAGCCAGCCCAGTGACCCTCAGTCATAACCAGGACCAAAGAGAATGGAGCCCTTACTCTATACCCTGTCCTGACCCACCAAGTTAGAAGCCTTTCTAAAAGCTGGTCTCACTAAGCCCTTGCCCCTCTCTCAGAGCTCCGGGCATGTTCTCCTCCCCTTCAGCCTTTCTTCCTACCCCCTCCGCTTTGTCACCCTCCCTAAACCATGGTGTGAGCACTGCTGGCCCATCCTTGTAAGACAAGACCACTGCCTGAGGGCTGACAGCACCTGTCTGGTTGTAGTGCATCCAGTTCAGCATGATCTCTGGAGCCCGGTACCACCGTGTGGCCACATATCCAGTCATCTCCTCATCAGCCTGGCGTGCCAGCCCAAAGTCCAGGATCTGGAGAACAACTGGTATCTTGTAAGATACCTACCTCTCTGGTAGGTCCCCACCATCCGTGCACCCCTCAACACCCTTACCCTCAGCTCGCAGTCCTCATTCACTGCTACATTGCTGGGCTTCAGGTCCTGCAGGGTGCACAGGGCATGAGTGTGGTACGGCCATGAGCCTAGGCAGAGTGGATGACCCTCACCCTCAGCTGCACCTACCCGGTGGATGATGCCCGCCGAGTGGATATACTGCATAGGAGGGCAGACGGAGTGAGCCCAGGCTCCACCTCGCTCTGCCCCAACCCAGAGAGGTCGAGGGGGGGAAGGGGACCCAGAGCCCACGTGCCCCACCTTCAGCCCACGCAGCAGCTGGTAGACAAGGAACTGAACATGCTCATCGCTCAGGGCCTGACACTTGACGATGTTATTCAGGTCAGCGCCCATCAGGGTGGTCACGAGGTACCTGCAGGGTCAGGGGTTAGGACAGAGTCTTGCCATCCCTTCCCCGACCAAGCTCCCGAGGCTAGCACCGCGCCTGCCCAGGACACTCACACTTCGCTGAAATCCTCGATGGATGTGGCCGGCGTGAAGACGTCCAAAAGTCCTATGACCTGGTCAGGGAACCGAGGCGGGACAACAGCTCAGCTGTAGGCAACGCCCCCCTGGCCTGGACCCCACCCATATGGGGCCGTACCCCCAAAGGCCCCGCCCCATATCCTAGCTCCCGCCCCCACCAAGAGGCGTCCGTCGTTCAGTCCCAACACCACCGGGCCACCCTCTCACGTTCTCGTGCTTCAGGTGTTTGAGTAGGCGTAGCTCACGGTATGTCCTCCTCGCGTGGATCAGCGATTGGAAAGGGCGAGACAGCTTCTTCACAGCCACCTTCTGGCGCAGCCGTGCGTCGTAGGCCGAACTGCAAGGTGGGCGAATGAGGCGAGCGAGCGCCTAGCCTGAGTCCACCCGACGCTGTGGTGCGGGAGCGAGCCTCTGCTACTGACTCCAAGACCTAGGAGGCATGTCCCCGCCTGCTCGCCCCGCACTGCCTCCACGCAGACCCTCCTGAACCTCCCTTAGGAGACCCCTTTGAGTGGACTCAACGTTCTCTGGCAGAGCTTGTATCTTTTCTTCACCGGTGATTCTAGCCCAAATCTAAGCCCCTACTCACAACGAAGCCACCCCACGGAAAATACACCACGACTGTATCCACAGGCGCTCCCACAGCAAGTAGCCCTTCTCCTTCCTCACGGATGCGTGGGAGGTTTACCTACAGAGCCCTGGACGCCCCACCCCCCAGCGCCTCTGCGCATCAGATTGCGGAAGCAAGATTATCCAGAGGTGTTTATTGCATCCTGATTTGTAATTGAAGCTGAGTGTGATGGTTCATGCCTGTAATCCCAGCTCTTGGAGAGACTTGAAGCAAGAGAATTGAGATAGAGTTCAAAACCAGCCGGACAACCTAGTGAGACATTGTCCCACAAGAAAACAAAACAAACAAAAAATCCACACGCACAGTTTAGTGGATAGTAGGAAATGATTAACCCTGGTGTGGAGGTGTCTCTGGCACACTTCTACTACCCCAGAAACTGGGCCCACCACCTCTGCACCTCTTTACCCTTCTATCCTTCACCGGAGAGCCTCAAAATATATGGGCGGGGCCTAGACCACTGGCGGTGGTCCTAAGGCTTTTCACCAGGTTCTGGGCCCACTGCCCTCAAGACTGGAGCAGCTATGAACCCATGGAAGGAGCCCCGTTAGCTACAGTACCTTTACACAGCCTGTTTCCCTAGTGATTACTGTTCCTTCTCCCCTCCCCCCCCTCTCTCGATTCTCTTGTCTCAGGATGCACCCTTCCCTGACAGTGAATGGAGAGGATACCACCCATTCCCACCAGGTGAGGGAAGATGGGGAAAGGACATGGTGGGCTCTAGGATGCTCATGGGACTAGAGAGTAGGGGAGGAAAGGTGGCTTCCTATGATAAGCAGAATGTCTAAGTAACTCCTGGGGTGAGGTGTAGGGCGAGTGGCCACTAGAACGGCATGGTCATCTTACTTGATTGGGTCTGTACAATCAAGTTACAAGAAGTTGGCATCCTATCGCCTAGCTCCCAGGGTCACAGATCAGTGGAAACAGACCTAGGGAAATTTGGCTTTCTCCTAGTAACTCCCTGATGGTCAGCCCCCAGACAACTCCATCTGCATCAATGTCAAAGTTCCCTGTAAGATGTCTGCTCCACCTTTCTCCCACCCCACCCCCAAGTCTTCCCTCTCCCTCTAATTTATATTATTCTTTTCTTTTTTTCGGAGCTGGGGACCGAACCCAGGGTCTTGCGCTTGCTAGGCAAGCGCTCTACCACTGAGCTAAATCCCCAACCCTATATTATTTTTTAAACGTTTTGTGTAACCTCTTCCACTTGCTGAGTCCCTGAGCGTCCCAGACACAACATGACTTATCCTCTCTTCCTCTGTCCTGCTCCTTGGGTATGGGTGGTGGAGGGGTGTATCCTGTCTCTACTCACTGTGGAGGGCCTGGGTGCGACCTGAGAGAAAGAGAAGCAAAGAGGAGATAAGGAACAAGTGTCAACAGAACAAGCCTACCCATCCCAGAGTGGTGGGTTTACAGGCTGCAGACGTGGGGAGAGATTCCCATGACCAGCTTGTAAAGCAGGACTGTTTCCCTCTATAGGATTTCAGAAGCAGACCAGTAGCAGAAAAGAGGCTTCTGAAGACAGCACAAGATCCAAGATGTGAAGCTCGGCCCCCAGTCCCGGTACAGGGCACATATCAGTGTCCGCACCCTTGATCAGCCTGTCAACAATGACTATCTGCAACAGTTCTCCAATCCCAGGTACCTGGATGCTGCCACGGTCGAGACTCTAACGTCTCATCTCCAAGCCCTACCTATATTCTGAGATCTTTTGTTGGGTAAACTTGTAGACAAACAAGAGGGTAGGTGTCTGCTTAGGCTCAAGCCGCTGAGCTTCTAGGAATCTGGAGAAGTGCCTAGGATCCACAGGAGAATTTGGTGTCTTCCGAAGAAGAAAGGTCTCCTCACCGCGCTGGGGCCCCCTTTTCAAATACTTAGGTCTGGGAGCACGTTAGACCCTGCAGCTACTTAGACCTTGCCCGAAATAACCCGGATGGCTGGCTGTTCCATTTAGCAGCCCCAGAGACTTGCTCTCCCGCCAGCTGTGACGCCGCAGTATTCGGCCTTTCTGGGAGAAACTAGGGATGGGAGGTGGGGGAGACATTAGAGGACCCCCTACCTGCCAGCGAGTGCAATCTAATAGGAAAGTTTCCTCCTTGTCCCCTCCCCCCATTCATTCATCGGAAGCGTGCAGGCCGGGGGCGGAGGCAGGGCGAGGCCCCTCCCCACGCCGGGAACCCCACGTCGCGCTGGAGGGTCGCGCACACTTTCCCGCCCAGCTCCCACCAGGTCCTTGCCGGCCCCTACCAGACCGAGCCGTAGGCGCCGGAGCCCACCGGGCGTAGGCCCTGCAGCCGCTGCGGCACCTCCCATACTGTTTTGTTCAGCTCTTGCCGGTAGAATCCCGCGCGCGGACCCGACATATCCGCAGAGGCAGCTGGAGCGAGCGCCCCGGATCCCCACGCAGCACCCGGCCCGCGCCCCACGCCCAGCACCGCTGAGCAAAGCGGGGTGGGGGCTGGGGGGCTGCGGCGCAGCAGGGCGGGGCGGTGGGGCGGGGCCGAGGCCGGCGGATTTCCCCAGCCTGGCGACGGGGGGCGGGGAAACGGGGGTGGGGTGGGTGGGGGTTGAGGGTTCCCGGAGACAGACGCGCAGCTTCCTGCCCCTTGGAGACCATGACAAAGGAGAAAGCCGCCTTGCCTCCCTTGGGGGTGATGAGCAGACTCCCCCACCTTCACCTTCTGCACATCACGCACTCATCCTGCCCTTCCCCGAGCCCCAGCCCAGTCCCCCTTCCCCAGAAATGAGGGAAAATTGTCAAAAGTGAGCTTGAGCACGTGGTGATAATACTTTAGAACAACAACAACAAAAAAAAAACAAAAACAAAAACAAAAACAAAAACAAAAACACTATCCAGGAAAAATTAAAGGCTCTAGGTTAGAAAAACAGCGCCACGGAGTTTACGCAGAGCCCCACTGAAGGAGGAACACTGTGGCCTGGGCGAGGAGGACACCTTCGTTTGGCACTAATGTTTCGTTTCCTAGTAGACTTACTGTCTTAGTAAATGACCGGCCGTCAGGAGACAAGACGACATCTTTTCCCCATCTTGCCCTAACCTCAGTCCAGAAGCTCCTGGAAGAGGTAAGCTCCCAGCGGGCAGTCAGGACCAGGGACAGCAGCAGCACCATGGTTGGGGCCACAAGGTTTGGTCCCCACATGGATCTTTTTTTAGCATTGGGTTTTTTCCTCTATATGAAGCATCCTCCTCACTGACACTCGGGAAACGCCCCCAGCCCTGACTATCTCTGGCCACCAGCACAAGGCATTTCAGGAGGTCTACCACCCTGGCAGGCCTGGTTCATTTTGTCAGCAAGCCTAGAAAGCTCCCTCTTCCTGGTGTCCAGGGTGGATGCTCTCATGTCCAGTAAGTCCTCACTAATATCACTTTAGGCCAGCGTTTCTCAACCTGTGGGTCAAGATTCCTTTTGGGGCAGCCTTTTTATAGGTGTCACCTAAGACCATCAGAAAACACAGATATTTCATAACAGTAACAAAATTAGTTTTAAAGTAGCAACAAACGAATTTTATGGCTGGAGGTCACTACAACCTAAGGAACTGTATTAGAAGGTTGCAGCGTTAGGGGGTTGAGAACCACTGCCCTAGGCCCTACTTTTATTCACACTTGAAAGTAAACATGGAACCCAGTGAGGTGGCACACTCCTTTAATCACAGCACGAGGAGGCAGAGGCTGGTGGAGCTCTGTGAGTACCAGGCCAGCTTGGTCTGCACCCTGAGTTCAAGGACAGCCAGAGCTAAATACAGTTCCTGTCTATTTAGAATAGAATCCCGTTCCCCCATCCCCCCCCCCAATAAAGTGAGCATGGACTGAGTGTAGTGGCTTCTATTTGTGATTCAAATAGTTGGGAAGCTAAGTCTGAAAAATCACAGCAGGTTCATGGCCTAACTGAGCTAATAGTACATCTGAAGCAACCTGAGCTAGAGTGAGAGCCTGACCCAAGGCAGAAGGATGGTAGGAAGGAGAAAAGAAGGAAGGAAGGAAGGAAGGAAGGAAGGAAGGAAGGAAGGCCAGCCAGATGTGGTGGTACACATCTTTAATCCTAGTTAAAGCAGAGGCAGGAGGATGTCTATGCGTATGAAGCTAACAAGTGAGACTCTGTTGGGGAAGGGGGTAGTTAGCATGGGTACAAGAGCTTTGTATCCTTTGAGAAATGGCTTCTGACCCTGAGCCGTAGGGATTGGAGCACCAAGGTTTTCTGGCAGGGCGCCACATCCTCCCAGGAAGTGAGAACTGGCCTGCAGTTATACGACTTTTTTTTTTTTTTTTTTTTTTTGTAAATAACTTTGAGCAGAATACTCAACTATTTGGGAATTACATAATCAACCTGAATATAATCAAACCTGAATTTCTTCTTTTAAAAAAAAACGTTTATTTTGTTTATTAAGTACACAGTTACTGTCTTCAGACACACCAAAGAAGGCATCGGATTCCATTACAGATGGTTGTGAGCCACCATGTGGTTGCTGGGAATTGAACTCAGGACCTCTAGAAAAACAGTCAGTGCACTTAACCGCTGAGCCATCTCTCCAGTCCCAAACCCAAATTTCTACATTTTCTCTTTATAATTTATTTACTTATATTTTATATGCACTGGTGTTTTGCCTGTGTATGTCTGTATGAGGGTATGAGAGCCACTGGAATGAACTACAGACAGTTATGAGCTGCCATGTGGGTGCTGAGACTTGAACCCAAGTCCTTTGGAAGAACAGCCAATACTCTTAGCTGCTGAGCTATTTCTCCAGCCCCCATCCTGAATCTCTTTTTAAAGGCAAAGTCTTAATGAGAAATCTGAGTTTTAAATAAAAATTAGGGCCGGGATGTAGTTCAGTAGTATTTAACTGCCTAACAGTGAGGCCCAGGTTGAGCCATCAGCCAGGCAAAATCTTAATAATAATAGAAATAAAATGTAAAATATGAATTAATAATTGTCAACCAAGCTGGGCAGTGGTGGTGCACGCCTTTAATCCCAGGACTGGGGAAACAGTTCCAGGTCAGCACAATCTACAGAATGAGTTCTAGGGACAGTCAAGGCTATACAAAGAAACCATGACCGGAAGACATAAACAAAAACCAGAAAAAATTATCAGCCAAACTAAAACAAGTGAAGCAGCAGACCTCTAAAGGTATCTACGGGGATTCTGGAATATAACTAGGTACACACAGATGGCCAAGGAAATAGGTCTAAGCTCAGTCTCTCACAAGACTTTTCCCAAGCCCCAGGCCATCTGTGGCATCATTTAACCCAGAAGAGGAATTATCAATCCTGGAGCCTAGCATTAGAACCTGAGGGTGGTCTCAGCCCCCATTGCTCAGGGCAATAAAGTCCAGAAGCCACCTTTCCCAGGGGTGGGTTGAGGTTTTGTGCAAAGCTAATGGAGCTTCAGCGAAAGGCAGAGGAGGAGGGAACTGAGCCTGGGTGATGGTGGGGGGTTGGGAACCTTGCCTGCACAGCGGCCAGTGGGGAGGGTAGTGGCCTTTGTCTGTACAGCAGCAGGGCAGGGCCAGGCAGTTACCAGGGCAACCTGCCTTGTCTCCTCCACATTCCCAAGGATGCCCAGTTTGGCTCAACTGGAAAGTGAGGAAGGGGGCCGGATAAAACCGTAGGAAAACAGTCACCTACCCAGGAGAGCCTCGGATCAGTTTCCCTGACTGCTGCTTCCCAAAGCTGACTACTGTTAGCCAAGGCCTAGCCATGTTTAGCTGTCATCCTCAGCAAACTGACTACCTTCCTCCACTTGGTACATCCACCCACAGGTTTCAGGTCCTTCGGAGGATTGTGTGGGATCAAACAGTACAGGGAGTGGCCACCTGCGTTTCATAGCCCTGAAGCAGGTACAAGATTGCAAAAGAGGGCAGGGGTGTGTGTGTGTGTGTGTGTGTGTGTGTGTGTGTGTGTGTGTGTGTGTGCACTCTGCAAAACATGAAAACACAAATGCCTGCTGGATTAAAGTCCCCTGTTCAAGACCCTGCCTTTTTCTCTGCTTCAACCCCCACTTCTATTGCCTCCTACACCCAGGCCCCCTTCTCATGTAAAAGCTGTGACAATCCCCCAGCGGTTAGCTTGCCCACTCAGATTCCAGGTTCTGCCAGTGGCCAGAATGCACCTTGTAAAAGATATACCTGGAAAGAACTGACTTAAGGACAGGTAGTGAAGGGTAGCACAGCGTCTTCCCACCTTCCTCTTGTCTCTAGTACAGTGGAAGGAAAACGGCATGCAGGGAGGAGAGCAGGTCCATCCCTGGGTTCGTTCAACTCAAGGCTGCTCTTCCCATCTCTAAGCACTGCGACATAGAGGCCAAGGCAAGGTTCATTTTGTTCTTGTTTTCTTAAATTTATTAACAAGCCAACTTATTGTTTCAGGCTCTGGGAACCTTACACTCTCTGTCTGGGGGTCTGTGACAAGGCTCGAATTGGAAGGCTTGATTGGGGAACACCCCTTTCCAGGTTCTCTTGTGGAACTCTGGCAGGGTTTTGGTCTGAGGCTGCCAATCACGTGCTCGCTGGTGACTGGCTGGGGTCCTTCCTCGGTTGCTGCAGATGGGCACACCCCATGTGGTAGCAACTTCATCAAACACAGGGGAGGAGAGATTTTGCATAGTTCATGCAGCATGACAAATCCACATCTCTTCAGTATACAGCCTGTTTCCCAGTCTACCCTGTTCCTCCTGACCTCCATGTATCTTACCTGATGTACTTTGTTTTTGTTTTGTCTTAAAGATTTATTATACGGGGGTTGGGGATTTAGCTCAGTGGTAGAGCGCTTGCCTAGGAAGCGCAAGGCCCTGGGTTCGGTCCCCAGCTCCGAAAAAAAGATTTATTATACGGTCGCTTAAAGATTTATTATACGGTTTATAAATATATACTATACTTATTACATAATAAATATAGTATATATGTATTATATATTAAATATAAATATTATATTTATTGAGTACACGGTCGCTGCCCTCACACCAGAAGAGGGCATCAGATCTCATTTATAGATGGTTGTGACACACCACATGGTTGCTGGGATTTGAACTCAAGACCTCTGGGAAGAGCAGTCAGTGCTCTTAACCACCAAGCCATCTCTCCAGCCCATTTTTGGTTTTCTTTTTTTTTTTTTTTTCTTTTTTCTTTTTTTCGGAGCTGGGGACCGAACCCAGGGCCTTGCGCTTGTTAGGCAAGCACTCTACCACTGAGCTAAATCCCCAACCCCTGGTTTTCTTTTTTTTTGGTCTAGTATTTACCCCTTGATGGTTCCTAGTGCAGGACAAACCTCAAATCTCTGCACACGCTTGTTTACCCCTGAAGTAACATGAGGAGTAAGGATGAATCCCCACATGTAGGGATCCCCAAGGTCAGCAGTATGTCCTGTGAGATGGTCTTTAGGGGTCCCTTTTGGAAACCAGGCCTCAAGTTTCCGATTCTTTTATCTCAGCTCTCTTGCAGACATTTTTAAAAAAGATTTATTTTATGTATATGAGTACACTGTAGCTGTCTTCAGACACACAAGAGGGCATCTAATTTTATTACAGATGGTTGTGAGCCACCATGTGGTTGTTGGGAATTGAACTCAGGACCTCTGGGAGAGCAGTCAGTGCTCTTAACCGCTGAGCCACCTCTCTAGCCCTCTCTTGCAGACTTAGTGGCACCTTGCTCAGATTTACTGGCTAGTCAGATCTCTAGGACAGAATTGGATCACGGTAGCAGCCATCACATCAAGGGCCCATGTTGGGGGATGTTGGCTGTTGGCCTTACATCCCTCCTTGGGAAAGCCAACTACATAGGGAGCTCATAATTGATCATGACTGTACCCCCCCCCCCCCGCCCCCTTTGCAGGATTTCCCAAACATAAGATGTACCAATGCATTCTGGGAATAGTTTAGACAGGATCCAGAGACAGCATTTGGATCCAGCCCAAGTCAAACTGGATCACTTCACTTCCCGTTGTGGAAGACTGATTTGAGGAGGTATCTGGAGAGCATGGGAGGCTCAGCCAGGGTAGACCCATTCATCCAGCTCCACCCTAGATACTCTGCCTAGTACAATGCCCGCAGAGAAGTGCTATGGGCTCTGAAGAGCTGGTTGTGGTGGCAACATACCTTTAACCCCAGAGACAGGCAGGCAGACCTGGTTTACAAAGAAGTTGCAGGCCAGCCAAACAACGAAATCCTTGTGGAATGAATGAGAGCTCATTTTAACTCACACTAGCACTACGGTACTGTCTAGGTAGGTCTCTGTTCTGTGCCTGGGGATTCAAAGCAATTTTACTGTGGTGTTTGAATGAGAACAGTCCTGTAGGCTCCAGTTTAAATGCTTGGTCCCCAGTTGATGGACTGTTAAGGATTAGGGGGTGTGGCCTTATAGGAGGTGACTTGTCACTGGGGGCGAGTTTAGAAAAGCCCATGTCAATTTCTGTCTGTCCATCTGTCTGTCTCTGCCTCCAACTTTCAGACCAGATGTGAGCTCTCAGCTACTGCTCCAGCACCATGCCTGCCTGCCACCACACTTCCCACCATGATGGTCGTGGACTAACCCGCCAAAACTGTAAGCAAGTCCCTTACATGACTTCTGATGTAAGACACACTAACAGACTTTTGGAGCTCACGGCACCACTGTCTGACCATGAACTTTTTGTCCTGCAACCTCTCAGAGTATCTTGTGGCACTGAGCAGAAGCTGATCTCGAGGCCCCTTGAAACTCAATGCATACAAGATCTTTATACAATTGTACATGCCTAGAAAATGTACTGGAAGGTGTTACTGCACCTTAGAAACATTGTCAAGGACCAGCCAGATGGCTCAGGGGTTAAAGGAGCTTGCCACCAAGCCTGATAGCCTGTGTTTGATCACCAGAACCCACAAGGTAGAAGAGAGCAATTCCTGCAGAAATAATTGTGGGATGTACACGGGTTAGCTCAAGACTCACACCCCCCCACTCTTGTCATGTGGCTCCTAAAAGCCCGGTGAAAACGCCGTAAGTGAGGGGAAGTCTGGTGTGTGTGCATGTGCGTACATGAAGGCTACTGAAGCCAAAGATGCTACACCAAGCCTAATCCCTGTGTCCAGTGAGACCCCCGATTCGCCTACATGGGGGCCTATCTTGGCATTCAGAAAAAGACTGGGGGGGCTGGAGAGGTGGCTCAGCGGTTAAGAGCACTGACTGCTCTTCCAGAGGTCCTGAGTTCAATTCCCAGCAACCACATGGTGGCTCACAACCATCTGTAAAGAGATCCGATGCCCTCTTCTGGTGTATCCGAAGATAGCTATAGTGTACTTATACATAATAAATTAATAAATCTTGAAAAAAAAAAAAAGAAAAAGACTGGGATCAGCTCAGGCCCAAGGGATGGGGAGAGGTGAGTAGGGACAGACAGGCAGTCTAAGGAGAAACCCAGTCAGCCAGAGTGAAAAAGACAACTGTATTGGATTTACAATCAAGATTTACAAAAAAGGGTGGGTGGCCCTGGGGGAAATGCTGCTCCAGCACCCCCAGATCCAGGCAGGGCCTCCAGGACAGCCTGTTTAACAGCTGAGACGGGGACCTCAGTTTTCTGGGTCCCTCTGGCACCCAGGCCCCGACGTCTGACGTCCAGTTTGACCTTAGAGGTGGAGCCAGCGATGGCCCTCGAGTCCACCTGGAGTGCCTGCGTCCCGCGAGGAGGGCCGGGTGAGGTCAGGAAGGCATCGTACCACTTTCTCTTCTCCTTCCGTCTGGCAGACACGTACAGTCCAGGAACTGGCTGTGGTAGCTACAGGCCAAACCCAGGGGTATCTGAGGAGGGTAGGCTGCTGGTGCACGGAAGGGGAGGCCATGCCTCCACTGCTCCCAGTGGCCCAGTGTGGCTTTATAAGGCACATTTGCGAATTGCTCAGGAGACAACACAGAGAACACCCGATGCTGGTGCCATTGAAAGGAGCTGGTGCTGACTCGGGCGCCCGGGCAGTATTGCTCAGGAGAAAGACGCTATAGTCTACAAGAGGTGGGTTCACCACACGCTCTCCAGAAGCCTTGGGTGCATCCTCTACTGGAGAAGAGAGAGAAGGACTCAGCTACAGCCAGGGCAACCTCAGGCCCACGGGCTGCCCAATACCATGGTGCCACCCACCTGAATCCTGAGGCAGCACTGATGGTCAGAGGTCTGTAACCTTATTCTCGAGCGCAGCGGCAATCTGCTGCAGGCGGAAGGCCAACTGCATCTTTTGGGCTGCAGGGTCTTCCTCCAAAGCATTGATGATCTGGTGGGGGTGGGGATGGGCACAGGAAACCTGTCAGATCACAGGCTGGGGGTACGTGCGGGCACACTGTCCTGCATGCCACGATGGGGACCCAGAACATACCTCGTCATAGTACTTTTGAGTGTATTGGTAGAGCTGGTGTAGTGCCACAAGTGTGTTCAGGGAGTCCGTGTGAGCCTAGGGATGACAGTGTTACCCGGTATGAGAAGGGTATAGGGGCCCCAAGGCCAGCCCCACAGAACAGCAAGCTGTAAGGTGTTGGCTGTGGGGTGCCATCACGGATACATCAGTAAATGGATCACGTGCCGGTTAAGGTCACATGTCAATCCCAAGCATCTGCTCAACAATAGCCAGTGCCGGTGTGGCGGGCACATCAGGGTTCTAAGCTACTCGCTGCTTACACATCAGCCTCTACATACATGTGTGTTCACCATCTCAAGACTCAGTTACGGTCAAGGCAGCTTGCCTGCCCACCGTGCCACGCCCATTCAGCTACCCTCTGCTCCTCTCGCCATAGAATCTGCACTTACATGCCTGGCTCAGCAGTGGGCAGGAGCACCCTTCCCTTGCTCTTGACATGCTCTGTGGCCCTTACCCGGGAAATCTCCGCCAAGTGTGTATTCATGTCCTGGTCGCTGACCTGCACCATCTGTCGGATGCCCTTGTAGTAGCTGCAGAGGAAGAAGGGTTGTGGATGGAGATGGGAGGTGAATGTATAGGAAAAGGGGGTGCTGGACCCTGGGGTCTCTTTTTTTTTTTTTTTAGATTTATTTATTTTTTTATGTATATAAGTAGCTGTCTTCAGACACACCAGAAGAGGGCATCAGATCCCATTACAGATGGTTGTGAGCCACCATGTGGTCGCTGGGAATTGAACTCAGGGCCTCTGGAAGAACAGTCAGTGCCCTTAACCGCTGAGCCATCTCTCCAGCCCGACCCTGGGGTCTCTTAAAGATTCCCAGTTGTTCCCCAACCCTCCTCCACATCACTCACTCCTCCACCATCTTCTTGTAGGTAGAGATCTCTTTAGCATACAACAGCTTGTTGCTGGGAGAGTCCTGTGGAAGACAAAGACAAAAATGCTTTTGACACTGGGCTAGCCTCAGCTACTCAGTCCTCCCAGAGCAGTAGCGAGACTCCTGCTCAGACTCTGGGTAAGAAGGCACTGGAGGCTGGGGATGGGGAGTGGGAAGGGACACAAGTCCCGTGGGAGGTGAAGGAGACAGACCATCTTCACGGCAGCCCTAAAGCCTTGGTCACTTTCCACCTGCTTCCACCCCAAACTTTAGCCCAAAACATACAAACCCACACAAGATGAGCTTCTGGTATAATCCCAGCTCACTTCGCCTCAATCTGAGCTTCTCCAGGCCATTCCTACCGACACTGTCCAGACTAGACGCTCCGCCCCTTCCCGGACCGTCGGCCCTGTCCATGGGCCGCTGTCCCCTTATGAGCATACAAGCTTACTCACTCGGCTCAGCTTGTGCTCTGTGCGAGTGCAGGCGTCCATGAAGGTCTGCGCAATGACCGACAGGGAGGCATCCACCACTTCATGGACGTGGACATCAAAGATGAAATGAGGGTTCTTCAGGATGTTCACCCAGAACCGAAGTGGTAAACTGTAACGGATGGGCAAGGGAGTTGAGGGGCTGTGCTGGGCCACGGCAGCGGGGGGCGGGGGGTGGGGGGTGGGGGGCAGACAGGGCAGGGCCTCACCTGTTGGTTTTCCAGATGTGGATGGTATCCTCATCTCGGATGTCATGCTTCTCTGCCTGCTCGTCTAGGAAATCAAAGAAGTACTTGACTGCGGGTGGTACCGCGTGCCCGGGGGCCAGCACGCTCTGGAAGAAGTTGTCCACAAACTGCTGCAGTGTGCCCTGTAGAGGACAGCGGCTTGGTGTGACTCCTGGGGCACAGCCAGGGCACTAGCGTGTAGGAGTATGTTCCTGTGAGCAAGGGCCGTCTACTACCTTGACGGAGAGTAGCCGCGTCAGGTAGATCTCGGTGATGGCCTTGGTCCGCTCTTTCTCCTTCATGCTGCCCCGCTTGGACTTGCCCTCGTCTACCTCATCTGTTGGCCGCACCAAGTGCCACACACGGTTTTCCTCTTCTAGAAGAGCATGGCCTGTGGGGGAACAGGTAGCTGAGGGACCCAGTCCCAGTTCAAGGTAGGCGTGGCCTGGAGTTTGAGATGTAGAGTCCTGGGGTCCACTAGGTGGCAGCAGAGGGAGAAGGGGGCAGGGGAGAGATCTTCACAGACCTTTAGGGACTAGAAGAACAAGAGAAGAAAGACAGCATAGACTCACGTTCCCCAGGCAGGTCCTGTTGGCTGTCTTCTGGCTGCTGGGAGACTCCCACCTTAGACAGGATAAGGGTGGCTCCATCCCGGACCTGAGGACAGAGTCATGAGGGAGGGTCATGTTCCTACTGTGGGGTCCCCCTGCTCAGGGCACCTCCCCCTGCCTAAGGGACCTCTGCACTCACATTGTAGTGCATCAAGGTGTTGATCCGTTTCCACCGGCCTTCCCGCTGGGAGGTAAGGTCCAAGTCAGACAGAATCTGGGCCGTGGACCCAGGACGCCATTCTGTGGGAGGGCACAGCTTAGTTTCCGGAACCCAGGGCCACACACTTCCCAATTCCAGGCAGAGCTGGGCACATGGGCCTCATGAACAGGTGGAACTCACCAAGCACCACACTGTCAGGCTTGGGCCAACAGGAGCAGGGCTGAGTACGGTACACCTGGTCAATGATCTTCTCTTTGACCTGAGAGATGGTGTCGCAGTTGAGGACCTTAACTGGAATGGCATCAATCCCTTCATCCTGAACGATCACGCTCACCGTCTGCCAGGGAACACAGGATGGGAAGGACCAGCTGAGGGAGGATCCTCGTGACCATACCTCTGGATCACAGAAACCCTACCCAGGACAACTTGGCTTCACTGTGCAGAGTTCAGATGTGGAGTCCAAGTTCCTGGCTTCGCCTTCCCCTCCACAGCTTCCAGCTCTGGGGGACTTACCAGAGGTGCATATTCAACATCATCCCCAAGCAGCCCTGTGTCATTGAGGGTGTACTTGGCCTTCTTCTGCACAGCATCCACGGGCCCCTTTTCCACCTGGTGTTTGATGGCCTTGAAGAGCTTGTATAGGGGCTCACCTGCACTATCCTGGAGCAAGGGGGCTGTGTGAGTGGGAGGCATGGGACTGACAAGTACAGTGGGGTTGGACCTCCTTCAAGGCACTTAGCCAAGTGTCAGGAGGGATGGCACCGATTCACCCACCCCTGGCTCTAGAGCCGAGCTCACCTTGAGGTACTGGTACAGACAGATGGACATCCAGTTGGACAGCATCCTCTCTACCACTGTCTCAGACCTGAGGGTAAATGGATGCCTCATATTCCAAGGCCTGGCTGGCTCCAGGAGCCCACCCCAGTGCACATGTGAGCAGAGGGCGTTATGGCCCATATGAGTGGGTATACCATCCAGAATGGTTATGTAGCAGCTTAGAACAAGTAGGAAGTGAGATCTGACTTTATGTCTGTCCAAAATAAGTCTTCCCCCACCTGCCATTCACACAAACCTGCGCAGCATTAGCTTGGGGTTCTTGGCCACCACATACTGCTCCATGAGCTCCAGGAAGAGTGTGCGCATGATGTCTGTATAGTATTCCAGCTTCCCGTGCAGAGCCACAGTCAGCAGTGATGCAAAGTAGACCTTGGCACGGGCTGAGAACTCACGCTGATTCTCTAGGGTGTGGATGAACTGCAGGGCAGCCGGGAGGGCACACTTGAGCACCTGGGCTGCAGCCTTGCCCCACCCTGACCTTATACCCCAAGCCCCCGGCCTCTGCTCACATTGATAAGGAAGGACTTGCTGTTGAGCAGGTTGGAGAACTGGTAGAGGGCTTGCTCCACAATGGGCCGCCGTGACTCAGGGATGTCTAGCTTGCCGGTGATCATGACATCCTTGTCACCATCCTTGGATGGCAGGAAGAAGACTCTGTCAGTGTAGGTCTTATAGTCCAGCGTGGGGATGCCCGCCTCGTGCACATCATTTGTCTGGTCCTCCATCTCGATCATCAGGTCTGAGAAGGGAATGCAAGTCAAGGTGGGGCGTTCCCTGGCCACCTACTCTTGCTACCCTTACCCAGGTCCTCCTGCAGTTTGTGGCTCTTAAGAAGTGCCTTAAAAGATCCAGGGATCCTCAGAAGGGAAGCCTGTGGATCCACCTGCAGGGGCAGCCCCTACCTGTGAATTCCTTCTTGCATCGATCACGCACGCTCTCCTCCAAGCCCTCCAACTGGGATTTAATCTTCTCATACTCCCGCTCTGCCTGCTGGCTCTTCCTCCTGTTGGGTATGGAACAGCTCGCTCTGGTATCAGTCAGCTGTCAGGGTCAGAGGTGCTGGTGCAGGAGGGACGAGGGGAGCGTTACCTGACACAGGACTCACCAGTAGCAGTAGATGGAAACCACGATGATAAACACCATGGGCACCATGACCAAAGGCAGGATGAGACTGAGAGGCACGTCGCTCGCACGTGTGTCGTACTCCACCCGGCCTAGCACCCACTCTCGAGAGCCAAACTTCACCTGTGTGGAAGCCAGGGCTCAGCGCAGGCAGGTGTGGGCGGCGGTGGCTTCTCCTGAGAGGGTCCCCAGGCCCTCCACAGCCCTCCCGCCCTCACGCACAATGAACTCGGGGAGGTTGTGTGCTGTGTCTCGCTTCTGCCGCCGCTTGGGTGGGGGCTGAACTTCTGGGGGTTCGCAGTACAGGTCGGTCTCAGTCAGCGTCTTCATAATGCAACGCTCAGCACCCACAAATGCTTCCGCCTCCTCCAGCGTCATGGCCTTGTTCAGATTGGTTCCCTGGGAGGTGGGACAGGTGGTAGAAGTCAGAGTGATCAGCACTGAGTCCCTGTCCCCTACCGGGTCCCCACGCTGTAGGCCTTCTTACCCGGGCATGGATGAGCTTGTTGACCTGCTTTTTGACCCCACCCGTGAAGTTTTCAAAGGTGGGGTCTGCCACGTATTCGAAGGCGCCGGCTTCAGTCCTGAGCAGGGCACGATGACCATCCATCTGTATCAGCGCAGTGAGGTTGTAAGCCTCAGGTTCTTCAGGGACAGCCGGAGACAAGAAGACAACTTTGGTGTCATTGTAGAACACGTACTCGGTGCCCATGACCTGTGGGATGGGTCCGGAAACCTCAGGCCATTTGAAGAAGACCTCGTTCCCCCCTCCTGCTCCCTAGCTGCTCCCATTAGAACTGAGCCCTCTCAGCCGGAGGAGGCAGGACTGACCGTCACGGGCTCCAGGGATCCAGCCTCCCGCCGCCGCCGCCAGGACCGTAAGGGCTCAGCAATGACAATCATGGCGAACTTCTGGATGAGGCTGAAGCCCTGGCCAGTAACGTTGATGCTCCGGCCACCACTGCGGGATGGGGAGGAGCACGCTTCAGTGAGTTCAGCTCAGCCAGCTTCTAGGTTCTACACTACTAGTTATACTCCAGGGAGGCGGGCGGCAGGGGTGGGGGGAGAGTGTCGGGGCAATAATGTGCATCAGAGGGAGAAGCAAGTGTGGGAAGTGACCCTGCTCTGACCCATGCCATCTGGGTTATGAGGAGGGAGCCCATCAGGGTGCAGTGGGGTTTTCCAAAGTTTCTTCTCCTGCCCTGCCCTGCCCAGTTCTGCCACATTCCTCAGGTCAGCAGGCGGGGGTGGGGAAGACACTAGCCAGGAAGGGGAGAGGCCACACCTGACAAAGCTTCTCAGTGGCTCAAAGGCTCTTAACACAGGGTTCTCACAGTAGGTGAAGGAGATACCAGGACTGGGCACCCGGGAGCCCCCATAGGAGATTTCTAGTGCCACCTGGCCTGGAGCCAACTGGGAACCGGTGACACATTGCAGCTGTGCTCCAAACTTCGTCCTAGGGTGGGAGGTGCCTGTCAGTGCCAATTCTGGTGCCCCCTCCAAGGCAGTCAGTCAGCCTCGGGCCTTCCCACCCTCTCCCCAGAGCCAGGCAGGCTCAGCAGGCATGGGCAACACATACACTTCACAAGGGACGTCATTGAGTGTCACCCGCACATCCTCCTTGGAGCCTGTGTCCAGGTAAGTGCCATTGATGGTCAATGTGGTGCCACCTGCCTGTGGCCCTTGTCGTGGCTCCACACTGAGAGGCTGGGGTTGCTGAGAGCGACACACACAGTTAGGGCCGAGGGTTCAGGGGTCACCGGATAGAGGTTATTGTTAGAGGCCAACTTGTTGGGGTCAGTAGCAGAGGCTGGACTCACATCTTGGTCAGGCACTTACTTGATATGTGAACTGGACATGTGGCGGTGAATGGCCAAGTTTTCCATTAACATCCACCTCAATACCTCCCGTGAAGGGCGTCTCCGAGGCCTCAATTGCACACACAATCCTGGTGGTAAGACACGTGGAGCCCATTCAGCCCTTTGCCACGGTTGCATCCGCCGAGTTGCTGGGAGCCCGGGCCGGTGGGAGTCACTCACCGGGTAGATACAGAGTATCCTCTTGGTTCAAAAGCACAGTCCTGGCCAGCCACAGTGATCTTCTTGACATCATCTGCCTTGACACCCAAATTGGACCCATGGATAGTGACGAGAATGCCTCCACCCAGCGGGCCGGTCTCAGGCTGGATCTGAAACAGGCAGAGCCCAGTGAGTGAATGGCTTGGAAAGGTGAACGTGTAGGGGGGATGGGTGGGGGTACAGGTCAAACCGTGACGAAACTCACCCTGGTAATGACCGGTGGGGGACATTCGGAAGTGACGTTGCTGCACAGGGCTTCATACACGCACCTGTTCTGCCCACGGCACCACACACACCTGTAGGCAGGATCGGCGGCCAGACACAGGCTGCAGTCGCTGCGGCCAAAGGAGCAGTTGTAGAGAGTCACTGTGGAGGAGGGTATAGCTTGTTAGCCGTTGCTCTGCCCCACCCCCAGGCACCCCGCCTTCCCCAAACCCCACGTACCTTGTAGCTTGCTGTCGATGTTCTTGCCAAAGGACTTAACATATAGGTGAAGAGGCAGTGTCTCATTAGCATCGTGGGATAGCTGCATGGGACGGACACATGGACAAACTGTACTTCCCGTCCCTCTGATACCAAAAGCCTTGAGGATCTCTCTATTACCCAAAGTCAATGAAGGCTGCCAGGTAGACAGGAACTAGGGAACATCTCACTCACACACACACACACACACACACACACACACACACACACACACACACACACTCATGAGACTATGAGTATGTTCAGGGACATAGGGAGAGATGGTTGGAGACCACAAGGCACAGGGCAGGAGGGATAAGACCCTGGCTAGGCTCCAGTCCTAGGGGTAATGCCCACCCTCCAGCCCTTGAGACAAGCAGTGGTACCTTTGGGGTCCTAAAAGAGAAGGTGTCTGACTCATGCATTGTCACCGTCTCTTCAAACTTCAACAGGTCACTGCCCACATACAGGGAAGAAACCTACAGAGAGTCCAGTCAGCATTCCACTCAAGCTGGCTAACTGTTCTGCCCTCCGGGGGCGGAGAATCTGTCTCCAGAAGCTCCGGAAATACCCCACCACCTACACCACCTAATCTGCCCCACGCTCAGGTGCCTGCGAAGACCCTGCCTCCCTCTGCAACAACAATTTTCGGCATTTTGGTTTCTTTAAGCCGCACAGAACTGGTGTTAAGAATGTGTCTTTGTTTTAATCCCAGGTGTGGGGCCACTTTGGGCTGTCCCCCGCAGCAGCTGACTGTGATTTGCCCCGCGCTCTAGCAGAGGCACAGTTTGCCAGCTGCAGAGTATTTCTGCAATTGGAATTCTGGGAACTTTTTGGAGAGTATATAAATGCTAGAACCCTGAGAGGTGGGGGCTGGTGGTTGGTGGTTGTTGGTCGTGCGGGGGTGGGGGGAGAAGGCGTGTGGTTTGTTAGTAGTCATGCTAAAAAAAAAAAAAAAAAAAAAAGCAAAGAAATTAGATCCAGGGATCTATTTTTCTCTCTCTCCTCTATGCTTCTTTCTCTCATATGTAGTGATAAGGGATGAGGGGAGAAAGGGTGGGAGAAAGAACTCACAGGGCAGCCTCAAGCAAGCCCCAACCCACCTACCAGCTAGACTTCACCCCAGGCCTTCTCTACCTTCACAGTCTCCAAGTTCTTGCCCTGGAAGGTCACTTCTGTCTCATGGTTCATGGGGATGACCAGAGGGTTAGGGGCCAGGAACTGGGGGCAGTTGTCCTCCTGGGAGAGAGCAAAGCTGGTGAGGTGGGGTGCTTCCCACCATACCTGTGGTCCTAACCACAGTTCTATCTGAGCGGCCGGCTCACCATGTGGGCACGTATGATTCCATCCTCTGGGTTGGGCGAGGCCTCTCGACACTCGTAGTACTGCAGGTCCCATTGGCAAGTCCAGCGGTTGCTAGCACAAGAGATGCACCTAGCGGGAGGGTCGGTCGGAGTGTGAGGGGCCGGGAAGTGGGAGAGGAACCTAGGGGCGGGATGGGGGACCTCAAAAGGGAGCCAGGACTCACGGCAGGTTCTCCACCAGGCTCATAGCCTCCCGGCAGTCATAGAAGGGATACTGGTGGGAGGTGAGGAAGACATTGCCGTGTTTGAAGAGGAGCTGGATGCTCACATCAACGTGGTCTGCAGAATACAGGTGGGAACGGGGTCAGGTGCAGCTAGAGCAGAGGGTGGGACTGGACCTCGCCCTGTGCCCAGCCGGGAGAAGGTCTGTTCCTGGGGCCATGGGATACAATGTGGATACCGCAGCCTTGGGCTCAGCTGGCCTGCTGCTGCTTGTCAAATCTGGGCTTTGGTGTCAGCTCCCAGAGCTGGGCTCATCTTTCTCCCCTGGGCTTGGCTGCCTTCGCACCCTCTCTCTGTTCCTGCAAGTGCTGAGAGGGCAGCGGCTCCTCCATGTCTGGGTGGGAAGGCCTCCCCGGTCCTTGCTCACATCATTCCATGGCCTCGTGGCCTTGTTACCCCAACACTCAAGGGACAGACAGACGCGGCACCTGTCTTAGCCCAGATGGAGGCCTTCAGCCTCAGGAAACAGCTCCAGCTGCCTCAGGCTGGACACAGCAGTGAGGAGAGATATCTATGCAAATAACTCGGCAGAGGAATCTGGATATTGTTCTCCCCAGAATAGAACACTCAGTCTTCAGGCTCAGTTTGAGACTGAGGTAGTCTCTTAGTTGGGATCTTTTTTTTTTTTTTTTTTTTTTTGGCTTCCCCAACAATAGCAGCAGCCACCCAGGATTGGCTCATGCATGGCGCTCAATGTTCTAAAAATGTGAGAGTAGATAGGGCCTAGGAAAAGCTGTGTGCAGGAAAAAGGAAGCTGTGCAGGTCCAGGGGCGGAAGGAGGTCGTCTCACCTTGGCCTGGTGGGGTGCTAGGGATGCTGCTTGGTGAGTTACAGATGACGGCATCATCCTCTACCCGGGCAGAGTGGGGTGGCGATTCACCGAAGAGGCAAAGCAACTCATCCTCCTTAGCCAGAGTGGGTAGGGGGCTGACAGATAGTCGTACCTGCAGGAGGAGAGCAGCTCAAACTATGACCCCTGTCCCCAGGACCACACTGCTCAGCCTTGGTTCTCCAGCCCTGCTCTCAACATGTGCATGTTAATGACCCCCAGAGCCTGACTCTGCTTTGTCTAGGATGTTCATGTGGTCCCACAGGCCAGGCAATTCATACCAGGCAACTCTTGGTTTCCTTGCTTATCTAATAGCTCCCAGCCAGAGCTGTGTAAGGAGAGCTCTACCTGGTCCTGCACGGCACTCACTACCTGCCTGTCACCTGTCACACACACACACACACACACACACACACACACACACACACCTCTCCTTGGGCCCGCCGGCTCATGTTCTGTGGAAAAGCATCAGTGATGGTCACGCAGGACTTCTCCCGGCTCCATAGCCAGTGTCCAGCTTCCTCGGCCCGTGAGCACTCGGACTTCCTGGTGCATCTGAAAAAGAAACAGGGAGTAGCCTCAGCTCTGGTACTCCTTGGACTCCAGGCCACTGGGGCAGGGACAAATTGCTCACCGTCCCTCGATGACACACCAGCCACAGTAGGGATCTTGGGAGTCACGACACTGAGCACAGGTTGCATAGCTCAGACATTCTTGTACCGGGAGCCGGAACACCTAGAGGTTAAGACAGCAGGGCTGTGGGGGAAGAGGACTTGCTAGACACAGCCCCCTCCCCCAACCTTACATGCTAGAGTCTTCAGGGACAAGAGATGGAGAATCTCTCTCCTGGGCCACCTACAAGCTTAGGGCAGGATCACAAAAGAAAACCTTGTCGAGAAAAGGAAGATTAGGGATGTAGCTCAGTGTGATAAGGATCTTGCCTGGCAGGCATCAGTTCTAACTCCTCATGCCCAAAATAAAACCCTTGGAAACGGGCTGGAGAGATGGCTCAGCGGTTAAGAGCACCCGACTGCTCTTCCAGAGGTCCTGAGTTCAATTCCCAGCAACCACATGGTGGCTCACAACCATCTGTAAAGAGATCCGATGCCCTCTTCTGGTGTATCTGAAGACAGCTACAGTGTACTTATATATAATAAATGAATAAATCTTAAAAAAAAAAAAAAAACCCTTGGAAAGAGAGCAATGGTGCTATGAATACTCAGAGACAGGAGCCCAGGCTCTGTCCAACCATCCAAGGCAAGGCCCAGCATATGGCTCTAGGCCTGTTTCACAATGGCCTTCTGGGGCCATCTTTAGGCTGACCTTGTCCTGGGTCATGGCATACAGATTGGACAGGTTTCCAGACAGTGCCAGGTCCCCCTTGATCTTCTTATTGATGTCTACCGGGATAGAGCCATACTCTGAAGAAGTGCCGTCTGGAGCAAGGTATACCTGTGAACACCAAGATGGTCCATGAGAACAGGGTGTCATGGTTCACTGGCCCCTCCTGGAGCCTCTCTGCCTGGGCCAGTACCTTAAGGATCCGGCCATCTGAGGTACCCAGGAAGGCAATGGTGTGGCCATTCTCGGCAGTTACTGTCACTGCTGTCAGATTCAGGCCCCCGCGGTGCAGCAGGGCTGTGGCTTCAAGTCCATCACGACTGCCCAGTGGATAGGGCAGATGCTCCGAGCCACACGGGAAGCTCTCGCTGGCACCCTGTGGATCACAGCGTCAGGAACAGGTTTCTGTCTCCTAGGCTTTTCCCTACTAGGGCTCCAAGCTATAGGAGTCAGACGCTATCCTCCACAACACACATCTACTGACACTCAAGGGGGAAACATACACCTATGAACAGGCAAGACACGTACTCGAGCATGGCCACCACACTGGATGTCTCCGTGGAAGGGTTTGTAGAAGTTAGTGCGGCCTGACTCTCGGGTACCCGCGTAGCAGGTATTACGGTTGGCTTCCATCATTTCATGGACTTTCTCTAGTGGGAACATACAGAGGCCTGCTCCAGGCCCCCCAGTGCTCCGGCCATCTCTGCTGAACACAGCATAGAGTGCCCTGCCAGCACCCGGTGTGGCTACAGAAGCAGCTAGGCAGGTACCAAAGACAGAGTTTTGTGGTTCAGTGGGATCTTTACACAGCAGATCCATCTCTACATAGGAATAGTAGGAGGGGTCGTCTTTGCACATTCGTGCCAGCAGGGTGCGGTTCTTAGCAGGGTGCTTGTCTTGCTGGTTAAAGATAAAGAAGACATAGCGGCCATCTTCAAAGGCTGCGACAAACTGCTGAGTATTAGTGGACAGGTAGCCAGCCTTGAAGGTGGTGTGGTCTGAGTAGGCCTCAAAGGCCTCCCGGCCCTCAGACCTGTCCAGCAGGCGGGTGCTCACGATGATGCCATTGTCGTGTGGCCCATTGCCTTTGCCCACAAACAGCACTCGCTCACCGTCAGGGCGCGTGGAGCTCACCAGCCCTACTGTGGCCACTCTCTCGTCATTGCTGGCCACAAAGGACTTCTCGCCGCTGCCATCCTCATAGAAGAGGCGCACAGAGATGTTGCTCATGGCGCGCAGGGCGCAGATGCCCTTGAAAAGACTGCCGCACTCCACCAGGCGTTTCCCAGGTGGGTCGAGCAGCAGCAGCTGGTTAAAGTTGTCAGTGAGCATTGCTTCGTGGCACTGGCTAGGCTCGATGGGTGGCGTGCATTTCTTGTTATCCAGGAAGGGGCCTGTGACCACATGCTGCTGGACTTGCAGGTCGGCACTCAGCTGGTAGAGCGCATTCACTGCCCCAACATACACCACACCCGAGGCCTCATCCACAACCAGGTGGTTCAGCTCTGTCTCACTGCGGAAACTCTCCGGCTTTCGGGACCGTAGGCTCAACCCTAGGCCCATGAGACCTAGTAAGGTCAGGGCCCAGAGTGGTTGGGCCATTGCCCCCAGAACTCTGTGGGGAGAGACAGTAAGGGTCAGATAAGCCGAGGCCTCTCTTCCCTCAGGTCCTGCCCTGAATGTCCAGGATACAGGTCAGAGAGGGACATAATCCCTTTAGGGAGCACCCAAGGTATTCATAGCGCTAGGAAGACTCCCGGCTATTCATACATATTTCTCTCAAGAAGCTACAGGTGGTCTCAGGGTGCAAACTGCAGACTTGTGGACATGTAGATCCATACTGCTTGAAGCTAGAGTCGCAGAGTGAGGCCCAAGCACATGACCCAGGTAAGCACAGTCTATTTATGACCACCTCCTGCGTTCCTTAGTCCAAGATGGTCGCACTTCCATTCATAGCCCTGTCTATTTGCTGCCTGCTGGGGAGGGGTAAGCAGCTCTAAGTTTACCAGTGTGTGTGTGTGTGTGTGTGTGTGTGTGTGTGTGTGTGTGTGTGACATGTGAGTACATATTCTGTCTAGGATCCTGGGTCAAGAGTCCAATCGGAGGACCTTTTCCCTGGGTTCATTTCCCAGCACCTGCATGGCAACTCATAACCATCTGTAGCAGAGCCCCAGTGAATCCAACACCTTTTTTTAGCCTCCACAGGGAGCAGGCATGCAGTGGTACATAGGTACTTCCTGCTGACAAAACACCCGTGGCATAAAATAAATTTAAATTAAAAAAAAAGACCACCTTAAACATCACCTCATATATACCTTATTCTCCATAAATGATTAAAATTTAAACATAAAATGGTTCTAGGTTCACACTCCCTAGGCTTTGTAACTTTCCAGTTATAGATGAAGGAACAGTTCCAGAGAGGAAGTAACCTGCCTAAAGGCAGTCTGGATGGGTGGGGCTGGGGTGCTGTCCTACCTCCGACTACTAAATTTACTCTCTGAGAATCCCTAGCTGGTATCCCTCTCCTACAGAAGGACCCCACCCCCACCCCACTATGCCTGTTCCCAAAGAAGGCAGAGCTCAACGTAGGTAAAGACAAGTATACTGGAACAAGGCCGTGGCTTTTTCTTACGAGCCCTGCAGCTCTCCAGCTGCCATCCATTTCTATTCTGTACCTTTCATTAGCCTCCTCAGACCTAGGAGGTATAACCAACAGAGGGAAAAGCACATTTCCAGTAGAAAGTGTGGTGCAAGAAACAAAGTGCAATGACCTCATTAGGAGACGAGGTCAGGGGAGAAGACAGTGGCTTTAGTTAGAGACAGGAAGACTTCACAAGCCCTTTAAGACCCCAACTTAGACTTCGCCCAACCCAGTCTAAGATTCCAAGGCTGTGCTCAGAGCCTGGAGAAGCAGCCAAACTCTGCCTCCATAGGGGCAGTCCTGTGGTCCACTAACCAATTTCCAACCCAGCCTTCTCCAGGCAAGCCCACAGGCCACCACACCACACCAAGGCCTGATGGCTAGGCCAGCTTGTTCAGGCTTAGGGATGTAGCTCACCCCTCTAACTCACCAAATCACTGCAGCTTGTCAGCTCCCAGGAGCAGAGAATGAATGGAATGTTCCCAGCCAGGAGGGGGTGGAAGGGGGTGAGGCGTAGGCGTGGGCGGAGCCACAGTCTCTGCACAGCTGAAACCTAACAAGTCACCCTCTTACGTGTGGCTGTGCCAGCCTCCGCCCCTGTATCCAAGCCCAAGGCTTGAACCTGGAGCTAACCAGCTAGGAGACCCCTCTACTCTTTACACTGGACCCATAATGGCGCCTTCTCCAACAACTGCCCCCCAGGGGCCTTCCTAGGAAATCTGCCAGGTGAGCTTCTCTCTGTTTAATTTCTGGCAGAAGACCGGCCACCTCCTCCCTAAGCTTGGAGCTCACCCTGGGAAGTCCACACACAGGGGTGTAGGATTCTAGGAGGAAAACTTTCCAGACATCTGGTCACCAGTAACTTGAACTCCAGGCCCACACACCTGCGGGGAAACTCGATTATAAAACTGGGCCAGAAGTGTAGATGGGGTGTAGCCCAGTGGCTTACCACTTGCCCAGCACAGCCGGAGTCCTGACTTCCACTCCCCCACACCCAGATACCAAAACAGTGGGATAAAGACGCTCCAGTCCCAGTGTCTTCTGGTGATAAAAGGGACCTGGGTTATGCTCTATAGGTGGCAGCTCCCTTCTACTTCCTGAACAAACAAGCCCTTGAGTGACCTGCTTGGCCGGGCCCAGGAGCAAAGAGCACCTGACCTCTCTGGTGCTCTGGCAAGCTGGAGGCGCCAGGCACAGTCAGTCAGCTTAAGCTTCCTGCTGCTGATGTTCCTGGAATGGGAGGACAAGTGGAGGGACTTCCTGTTTTGGACTAGGTCCAGGACCCCTGTTTGGCTGGCTGGTGGGGATTTCCTCAGGGGTACCAGTCAGCCTTATGCCGGCTGGTATACTTCCAAGAAGCCACAGAGAGAGAGAAAGAGAGAGAGAGAGAGAGAGAGAGAGAGAGAGAGAGAGAGAGAGAGCGCCTCAGGGTCCCACAATGATTTTCAGCACTTTCTGGCTTATTCCATGGACTCACCAGTAGTCTCCGTTTCTGTTTTAGGCTGGCATCAGGACTCTCTAGGAAGCAAAAGGGAGATAGAGCACAGTCACTCTGGGTGGCTGTCCTGATACCACGGATCTCGATCCTCTCATTCCTGGTAGGGACCTTCCTTTAGACACTCCCAGGCGTCTAGCCCAGTTTCTAAAGCAAGCACATTCACTTGGTCTTTGAGAAACACGAACAAGTCATACTACTTTCCCTTCTGCTTAGAACTTGGCAGCTCTTTTCATTAAAAGTCTAAGGTACCATCTGCTCTTTAAAACTACCTGTGGGGCTAAGTGCTGTGGCACACGACTTTAATCACAGTACTCAAGAGGCAGAGGCAGGTGGGTCTTAGTTCAAGGCTAACCTGGTCTACAGATTGGGTTCCAGGACAGCCACAGAGAAACCCTTTCTGGAAAACATACATACACACACACACACACACACACACACACACACACACACCACCACCACCATCATCATCACCAACACCAACAACCATAACTCTACTATATGCATAAAAGCTTTCTGAAAAACACTCGTATCCACCACAGGGCGACTCTACTTACTAGCTGGGTGACCTTGAGCAAGTTAACGTCTCTGTGCCTCATTTCCCCATCTGCAAAATGGACACAGTAATAGTAAATTAACACTAAGGTTTCTAAGGATTAAATGAATTCATTCATGAAAAGCCCAAGTATTACACTGTACCACTGGGCAAATCTTCCTATAACATTCCTTCTCCTAAATTAGTCCTTAGTAGGCCCAAGGGGCAGTACAGAGCAGGGGAACTTTTTAGCAGGTTTGTTGGAAGTAACAATTTAGCAACTTAACCAGCTGCCGGCCAGAGAAGGGGTAGGGGGGAGGCACAAGGGTCACTGGATGACCACTGCATGGCAAAGGGTCTGTGCCAACCTACTAAGAACCCACCTCACCCAATTCTACCAGTGTGCTAGCTCCTGAGTTCTCAAAGCCCTCGACCCAACCTGAAAACTCTTGGAACTTTGGGGACAAGGAGAAGGGTACACAAAGCTGTAGGTCAGGCACCACTTTCTAGACGCCATCCACGTGTCCTCTAACCCTACCAGGACTCTCTGTTTGTCCTGCATATAGTGGTTCTCCATGCTTCTGCTAGCCCATTTCCTCGGGTAGCTGACTCGTGCGCCTGGACCTATGTGACTCCAAGTGGCCCAGCAGGCCCCACACTGCAGTGTCCCCAGCCTCTTCAAAAGGCTGCATGGAGCAGAGGGCATCTTTTTGCCCTCCCTGCCCCCCCCCCCCCCAGGACTCAAGACAGGCTTTGTGACATGAGCCAACCACAGACTGTTCTTCGGACACAGCGGGCAAACCACAGGACAGTGTTAGTCCCCTGAGAATTCACTTGCAACCTCTCTGTGCCCGGGGTCTGCTCTAGTCCCCTCTGGGCCCTGTCCCTCAGCCTCCTCTAGCTCTAGACTTCTCACAGCAGATCATCTAGGTCCCAGTTCCTATCGGTAGTCTCCTGAAGACAAGCCAAAGGAAGCCGGCCTCTTCTAAGCAATGTGCCACTCATACTTCAGGGGTCTGATGAACCTTCCACTGACCAATCAGAGTCCACTGGCCAGCTGTTGTCTCCTCTATCAGGATCCTCTAGGCCAACACTTCTTAGATGTGAAACTAACATCGATACCCTTTTAGGCCACCACCGCGTCCTTGGCTGATGTTCTCTGTCTCAAGGGGTGCCCCCTCCCCACTAGCCCAGACAAAGAACTCTGTCTTTGTCTTCAAGAACTCGCTACTGGTAAATTCAAGAGCACACTCCTCTGGTTCAAGTTCAGCACTGTCTCGTTCTGGCAGTTACATGGGCCATTTACAAAGCTGCTGTGTGCAATTTTCCCATATGTATGTTGGGTATAACAATAATACCCACTTCAGAGAGCTGGGCAACTATCCTCCAGCACCCTGACCTCAATCACCCATCCTCTATGATCTTCACATCGAGAGGATCTCTCGGTGTGGCTCAGGGATGAGGCTGGGGCCGAGCAATGGGAATACAATGTGAAGACTGAGAGCTTCTGTGCCAGCTCCCAGGTCTGAATCATAACAGCTTCACCTCAGCCAGAATTCTGAGAGTCAACAGGGTTTCTTGCACATCCTGGACTGTTTGGGAAGCAACAAAAGCCCCTGGTCAGCTGGATACCCCAAGGCTTTCTTCAGATTTCTCTTCTCACCCTAGGCTCTCTTGATGCCAATTCCAGGGGTGGGAGGTGGGGGTGGGGTGGGGGTGGGGGTAAGAATGATACGGAATACACAGTAGAGTTCCCTAACTCTAAAACCGCCTCACAGGGCAGGGTCAGATAGAGCTGGGGTTCCTTTCCTCTTAACATCTTAGTATGAATGGCTTTTTAAATCAGATCAAATCAACACCGAGGCAGTGTAGTCCAAAAGGAGAGCAGAGCTTCGGTCCCTCCAGGGACCAAGACACACCAGGGACTCGCAGGGAGAAAGAAATGATTACCACCAAAGCCGGGATTCTAACAAGTAGGGTGAGAACTGCACCACCCTCAGGACAGGACAGGGGCGTCTGAACAGCAGACCAAACTCGGGGCCCTGAGCCTCAGAGAAAGCGAAGCTGCCCCTCCCCCGCCGCAGCTGGCAGCCATGAGGCGGGGCGTCCTCTCTCGGAAGGCTACGAAAATCTGCAATTAGCTGCGAGCGTTAAACAAATCAGAAGAGACAAAACAGGCCGCGGCGCCCGCAAATCCAAGCCTCGGCTGTTTTCAAAACAAGCCTGAGGGAGGGGCTGCGGCAAGGGTCTGTGCGGAGTCTCTCGGAGCACCGCAGCCACAGAGACAGTATCATACATGGAACCGACATGGTGATCGCATAGAAGACCCCGAGGGGGACGCAGCCTGTGCCCGCGGACCCAGCTCCACCCACCTCGCAACCGGGTCAGAGTACAATCCAGGAGGCTAGGTCAGTCCACGCACCCCAGAGCCAGCCCTGGCCTCATTCCTCATAGACAGGCCCAGGTGTCAACATCCCCATCCCCCAGCGTCTTTTCCGCCAGACTCCTCCGGGATCGCAAGACGGTTACCTGGGAACTGCACTGGAGGCGGACCCAGACGTGGGCGAGGACGCACGACCGAAGCTCACCTAGGGACCTGGCCACGCCCACGGTCCTGAAACCTAGGGATCCGGGTCCCCTCGCTCTATTCAAGTCTGCTTCCACATTTTGGCCCTGCACCCCAGCGCACACCTAGAGGGAACACGTGGACTGAGCTTTTGGCGCGAGCCTCACCAGGTCAGGGCAACTCACAAGGCGATGGCAGGTGGGAGCCCAACCTCGGGTAACAAATGACAGCAGAAGCAACTGTCAAGAGTCAAGAACCGTTTCCTTGCGGTGCTAACCTGGTATCAGAAACAGCCGAAAGCAGGACCGGCCATGACCTAAGTCCTTCCAGCCGGGAAGGAAAGCAATGCGGGGCTCCGCCCCAGTGTGTATAGCTCCGCCCCTGCCCAGGGTCAGTCGCAGGGCTCGGCCTGCCTTGGTCAGCAAACTAGGCACGACCTTGCCTTCAAGCAGCCTCAGGCCAGACCACGGGGATATCCGCCCAGACTCCTCTAGGGAAGACCCAGCCTTAAGGAAACTGCGCCACCTGACCTGGAGCAGGGGTGGGGCTCTAGAGAAAGGCTGATGTGCTAACCTGAGTCAGGGCTCCAAACGTCTCACCAGACTCAGAGTAAGGACACCTCCCAGGCAAGAGGGTGGCTGCGGCCTTTCCCCACCAGTCCAAACCCCTAGATTAGGTTCCATCTCTAGGAACCTACCCTACGCCCCATTCCAGATCCTGGGTCAGCCCAGCCGAGATCATCCACTCGCTTTCCCTCTCCTGGGTGCATCCAAGCCGCCTGCCCATCAGAGGCTTGATCATACAGGATCTCAATTTCTGGCCGTGGCTTTCGGGTGTCTCAAGAGCTAACCTGTCAAAGCCAAAGGACTTTCCCTCACAACCAGCTGCAGGTCTAGAACACTACGTATATTGTAGGGAACTTAGGGTGAGTGCCCCACACTGTCAACCTCTGATCTGGCTGGCCTCCCCATCCCTCTAGGTAAAGACTCAGCCACCAGTGTTCTGCCTGGGCCGCACCCTACCCGTTCTAGGATCTCCTCCCCTCTTTACATGTCTACACCACCAGCCTCCAGATTCATCATTTTGCGGCAAGTCACCCTCTGTTGACTTACTGTACTCCTCGAGGACCCCTGAACCCCCAAAACTCAGCAAATTAAGGGAGGGTACAAATGGGTCCTGTCACTATCATCAGTCAGCTCACTGGGATGGGGAATGTTCAGATGGATGCCAGCGGTGGCTCTGATGTTTATCTTCCTGTACCTAACCTTTCTCCACTCCTGCCCCACCTACACTTCTCCTTTCCCAGCTCACCCAAGAACCAGCTAGATGCTGTTCGAAGAGGCTACAGTTTGCTCAGAACCAGTTCCACAGAGTCCCTACCAGGATTCAGCAGCTGTGGGGGTTGGGGGTACGATTCAGTGGCATGGGGGCGGATGGGTGAAGGCCTGGATGAGCGAGGAGTCGACAAGACCTGTAATCTCCCTGTCAGCTTGTCAGTGTCTCATCGGTCACCCCAGCCCCTCCTCCCTATCACAGTTGAACCCTACAATTAGCTTAGGGCACCTTGCCAAGCCTGGGTGCCAGCCACCACTCACACATGACCACACATGTACAGGCACACACATGTCCATGATGTTGCCAGATCCTTCCCAGCAGGAAGGTCTTGCCCCAACACCTAGAATCAACAGCTCCCAAGCATGAAAGGGCTTTGAAAAGGTGGGATACACATGGGTTCCAATACTGGGTCATCCCAGGATGCCCTTAAGAGATGTGTAGGAGCTGGGAGAGCAGGGGCTGGCTCGAGGGACAGAGCAGTTCACTGGTGAGTCTCCCATCCACACTAATCCAGGGGTCTGGCAAGCACAGGGTACTTTATGGAGTGCTGGAAAGAGTCTGAGGGTGAAATAGTAAGCAGTGCCCCATGTCCAAGTGACACAATGAGGCAAGCACTCAGGGCTTGGGCAGGAAGATAGCCTGGGGTTTTCCAATGAGGAAATGCCCGGCTCGGAGTGGAAGGTATGTACATGGGGTTGGGAATTTAGAGCCCCTAGACCTAGTTCTTTCCTGTTTGGTAAGGAGTATGACACAGCACACTCCCCCTGGAGTCTTCTATAAGTCTGTGGGGTACACCTGGAAGAAGTGAAGAAGCGCGTTCCAGGGAGTACTCCCTTGATCCCTCCCCAATCCTGACATAGGTTTGTGGCCCTGAGGCCTCCCAGGGTGACACTCCAAATCAACATCAGGTGGAGGCAGGGAGGCTGAACTTTCCACTCCTGAGGTCAGTCTAGGGAACTATTTCTGAGGCTGGAAGAGTGACTGGGTCATTCCAGAGCCCCTTCCCTTCTGCCATCCACCCCCACCCATGGCGGATTACCCAGCTCAATTTAAAAATATCTTCTACTTGCTGGGCAGGTGCCCCGGTATCAAGTGGGTGGTGATGGAGCCAAGTGTGACCGTAAGCGGGTTCTACTCTGTATCCCAAGTTAGCCGCTATCTTCCATGAAGAGGGCATTGGGCCCTCAGCCTCTGCACCGCACAGATGCCACTTGGTTCCTCCCAACGCACACCCACACCCTGTGCTGGAGCTATCTTAAGAGCTTGTCCAGGTTAAAGGTTAGGGCCCTTGGGAATGGAGTGACAGTCCCAGTGGACCATGTGTCAATCCCAGAACACCCACTTAATCACAGTAGTAGTAGTGGTAGTAGTAGTAGTAGTAGTAGTAGTAGTGTCTCCAGCACATTCTATGATTGACCAAGGAACTCGGAATGACCCGAAAACTTCCACACATGAAGGGCACCAAAGGGAAACTGAGCTGCTCTTCCTACACAAAGACTGAATAAAGAGGTTCCCAGCAGGTGGTGGTGGCACACATCTCTGTGAGTTTGAGGCCAGCCTGGGCTACAGATTGAATTTCAGGACAGACAGGGCTACAGAGAGAAATCCTGCCTCACAAATAACAAAGAAGGGGGGAAAAAAAGACTTGATAGGTTTCTAATGCATCCCCAAGGCTTTTGACATGAACCCATCAGTTCCTCAAGTGGATGCAGTGCCACACAGGTGGTATGCTGGTTCAGATGCCGGCAGAGAAGAGCAGCCCTGTGGAAAGAGAGCTCTAGCTGCACACACAGCAGACCCTCTTACACTGTCCCTGATGAGCTCCCAAGAGGTGTCTTGATACAGGTAACCACCTGAAGCACCAACGTCAAAGCTTTTTCCTTTCTTTTTCACCAAGGACTCCTCTCAGGGGATCTACTGACCAGCTGTGCCAGAAGAACCCCCCCCCCCACACACACACACATACCCCTCCCATAGCCTGATCCCTGTGTCCAAAAAGGACATCATACCCCGATCAGGCTGCTGGGCTGGTGGCAGAGCTAAAGTTTAGAACTAAGGCTATGCCCCTGCGGCCTACCCCTTTCCCCTTTCCTGTCCTTAAGCCCTGGAGCCAGAACCCTGCTGGCACCAGAATGGGGAACTGCGGGGGTTTCTCAAGTAAGTACAGGGACCTGAGAGAGATTCGGTGTTGGGCACCAAGCCCAACCCTGCCCCCAGGCACAGCGTCCTAATCCGGGTTGAGCCCCTTCTGTAGGCAGTCCACTGGGACCCCAGGCAGTTCAGGTGTGAACTCAGCCAGTCCCTGGGGACGCCCCAGGGAAGGCTGCCAGCCAAGAGGAAGGCAACAAGCCAGGTTGGGGGATGGGACACTGGGCTGCAGAGGCGGGACCAGAGAATGACAAAAGACGGGAAATAGTGCTACCAGCTCCAAGTCTGGACCAGCTCCGACTCTTCCCGAGGACAAGATTGTCACTGTGAGGTTGGTTCAGACCTGCTTCAAGGGAAGTTCACCATCCTCGACTACCTGGACTCTATCTAGGAGTTAAGTCCAATCGCTGTCACAGGTTCATGAATTTCAGGGGAAGGAGGGCCCCTCTGGGTTGGGGTACAGGATAGCAGGGGCCCCCCTCCTCTCCTCTTCTTTTAGATGCTCTAATAGGGTAGAAGGGTCAGTGGGGTGTTCCAGAGGTATTACCTGTAGTTAGAGAGCTCAGAAGAGGGCAGAGTCCTTGCTATGTCAACAGAGGAGAGCACTACCCTCACTCGGCTGGGGGTAGGGAGTAGAAGCTTGCGTTAGGGGATGTGAAACCATGGAGAGGAAGAAAGAGGAGTCACATGAGGTCTGGAAAGGGAGAGCTAGGGCAGTAACTCCTACCACCCTATTCCGACCTCCCCAACACACACACACACACACTTCAGCCCTTCCCAGTCTATAATTAGTCAGAACCCAGCCCCGACCCACCCACAACCCCACCCTAAACACAAATAGCCATTAGTGGGGGGGGGGGGTTACCCAACTCCTACCCCCTATCTAATCACCCAATGGCTTGGCTCCGAAGGGTGGTGAGGCTAGTAGGGGGCAGCCTCAGTCCTACCCACAAGCTAGCCAGAGCCTGGACTACTACTACCAAGCCTTGGTTGGCGTTCTAATCAACTTACCTCTTCATCCTCACCAAGCCAATGCTTTAACAAGAGGCCCTCGATAGGGACAAAAACTTACTCCCTGAACATCAAGAGCAAGGCTGGGCACGGGAAACAACAAGAGGGATAGGAGGAGATGTAAGGAGTGTCTGATTGCAGGGTGACAGTCCTCTGTGACAGTGAGGTATGCGCGTAGTCTTGCCTAGCCGACAAGCAAGGGCTAGTGCTGGGAGATCCTTCCACTGGTAAACCTTAGGCAAGGGCCCAACATCCCCGAGAAACCATTAGCACTAACCATCGGGAGAAGTAGAGAGCAGAAGACATGACATGGGGATGTTCTAGAATAGCTACAGATCTAGTAGGGGGGACATGTGCCATATGGACGACACTGTAGGCTGCCAGCCCAGCCCAGCTCAATCCTTTCCAATCCAATCTCTTCTGCTCCACTAGCAGGGGCCAGGGCCAAGTCCCGGGGCTTCCTGCTCTTGGGCATCAGCTGCTGGCTCTCCCTCCCAATGTGGTTTCCATACAGGCTCCTGGGTAGCAAACCCCAGGAGCCAACCCAGGAACATCCCAGTATGGCTTCTTGTAGGACCCCATATGTGTCTACCTGTGGGGTGTCCCGACTGCTATCACATTCCAACGAGGAGGGGTCATCCCCTCAGTGAGCCTCTGGTCAGGAGCTGAGCCTGCGGTTCAGCTCCACTAAGACCCCAGGGATGTGCTTCCTTATGAGTCTCTGCCAGGGGTGTGACCCATCCGAGGTATCCTTAAACATATTATGAATGGCTTTGGGAAGTGAACAGTCTTCCAGATAGGTCTAAAGTACTTCCTCCCGCCATGAGTTTTCTCAGAGGAGCCTGGGCATATTCCAGGTTGGGCAGGGCCTACAAAGGAGCCGACCTTGAGGACCTTCTCCAACCCAAGGTGACACATGCCCTCCTACACCACCCCTGACTGGTCTGAGCAGCCAAGGGAGGGAGGTGGTGGAGCTGCCTGGACTTGCCGCCCCGCCCTCCTGGAGTTCTCAGCCCCGCCCTCCTGGGGTTCTCAACTCGCAGCCCGGAAGTGGGTCCCTCTCCCCTGGCTGCTTCAGTCTCCCCTTCTGCTTTAGCCTCCTCTTTGGGTAGCTGGACTCGCTGGACGGCTGGATAATCCAAAATAATTCCTCCTTGGCAGGCAGCCCGTGGGGGAGAGGGGAACTCACATTCCAAACTCTTGTTTTTCTAACTAACTTCCCTCAGTTCCTGGGGCTAGAAACCTCTGCCCAGTCCTCGGGCCTCCCCACTTCCATGGGAGGTTGTGCGAGACTTGGTGGCTGAAACTCTGTAGTCTACCTGGTTATTTAGTCTAGCAGCTTCGATACAATACAATAAGGTTTGGCACATTCCACAAAACAACTCACGCGTTGGCCCTACCTTCCTAGGAACTTCACCTCCTGACCAAAGAGCAAGGACTCAGGCCATTGGCAGTCCAACTTTCTGATTACATTCCCTATGTACCAAGATAGCATCCGGATGTGGGATCAAGCTGACAGCTTCCACCTTCAAGGCGTGTGTGAGCAGTCTGAGAAGTTCAACTTTAAAACCACCAATACAGACTGAAGAGAGACGTTAGAGGGGGCACTCCCCAAGGCAAATGAGGGCCCTGAGGGCCTCCGCTCCTCAGAACGCGACACTGGCTTTGAGACCTGGTTTCAGCTACAGTTCTGACCACCACCACCATGGTGGCCACAATCCGACCTCCCTTCCTGCCTTCTTCAAGGAACTAGAAAAAGGAATTAAGTGACGTGGCCAGAAACTCTAGGATTCTTAGGCTCAGAAGCCCCCAGATAGGGAGAAAAGACCCACCCCCACACAAATCTGTCACACAGTCAGACCAGAGGAAGCATGAGAGCTCACTGAAGAAGGTATGTGGAAGTGAAGTAGACTGTGAAAAGGCACCTACAAGTTCTAAGCCCTCTGTATCTTAGGTGTCTCTCCAAACACAACAACAAACTACACTAGAGACTTGCAGAGGAAACCTTGTCGGGAGGCGTGGGGCCTCACCAGGTACTACTGGGTGTTGGTTCTCTCTGTCTCTTGTTCCCTGTCCCAGAAGGTGTGGGGACTGCTTTGGTTGGGCACCCCTGTAAAAAGCCCCAGCAGAGCCCAGCGTCGGAACAGGCTTAGCTTGAGAACTGGGGCCTGGAGGTCCGGCACGACAGATGACTAGCTCTGGTCCATCGTTTCGGCGGTGAAGAGGTAGGGACGCCGGCCGGGAGGGAGGGTTTCAAACTACACCGGGCCGGGTGCAGCTCCACTGGGTCGCGGGAACCCTGCCTTCCAGGCCAGTCTCCCAACATCCCGGCGCAGAGGGCCTCGTCGCCAACCGGTGAGGCAGGAGCAGCCAGGCCCAGCCGATTGGAAAGACAGACAGACACGGGGCAAAGACGCAGGCCCGCGTCGCCCTCCGCGCAGCAGCACTGCCCTAAGACCCCCGCGTCCGGGGGCGCAGGCCGAATGGCGTGGACGGCGAAGCCCGGGCCTGCGCGACGCCCCCACATTTCCCGTCCCCGAGTGCCGTACCTGCTCCTCCGCAGCCGTCGCTCGATGGCGCCGGGGCCGCGCTCTGCGTTGCGCTCCGGCCCGCGCGGCTGCCATGGAGACGGGCCTTTGTGTGGCCGAGGAGGGGCCGGAGCGCGCGGGAGCTGCCGGCCCCGCCCCCGCCAGGGGAGAAGGAGGGCGGGGAGGACCGGGGCGGGCAAGAGGGAGGGACGAGACGAAGGGGTAGAGGGTGGGAAGGAGGGGCGGCTGGCGTCCCTAGCGTACCCCGTGTTTCCTAAGCACACCGCTTTGCTTGGAGGTTCGCGCCCTGTAGCAATCCGCGCTCCCTGCCGGCTGCAGTCCTGTCTCCCGTCCCCCCCGACCCCACGCCCCGCACCTCCCTCTGCCCCGTCATCGGTGGAGTTCGCTCAGGCTGGGCACCACCCCGGGAGTGCCCCAGGCCGAACTGAATGGCGCACGCGGCCCGGCACCAGTGGGTGGCTTCGGCTGGGCCAGACCCAGGCCTCAAGTGTCCTCTTTGAGATGGGCGGGGCGCAGGGAACCGCACCACTAGATTGGCAACAGGCGGACCACGCGCTCATCCCTTTCCCGAGGGTGAGAGCTGCTGAATCTTGATTCTTTCTTCCGAATCCTAGCCGCTCAGTCTCCTTACTGAATGTTCTCATAGCTGGAACTCTGCCTCACTGCTCTCCTTCCCGGTCCCCTGGCCTCACGTATCTAGGTCTTACCGGCCTCCAAGTCTTCAATGTCTATAGGGTAGGACTATACCCTAGGGCTCCTACTTCTGGCCTCCCAAGTTGTCCATACTGTGATCCCTTGGTTTAGTAACATGGTGGTGATCTCACTGTCTCAGGACAAGGTTTGGTACTAGTCTCCAAACCCCAACTCACACTCACCTTGGATATCTCTCCTCCATCCAGATTTGCCCTCCTTTTTGTTTTTTTTCAGACTTGCCCTCCTTGATACTGACTACTTCTTATTTCTTCAGGCATCTCCTCCCCAGCTTTGGGAATCTGCCTCAATTCTATGCCCTCCCCAACTTGAAAACTTCACAAATCTGAGGACTTCACTGTTTAAGGAAGTTGAACTTGCCCCATCTCTAAGCAGCCAAGCTTGAATGAATCACCTTCTCCCCTCCACCAGCAACACTTCCCCACCCACCCACACACATACAAGGGACTCCAAAATATCCAGTGATTTCAACACTACCCCCCAACACACACACACACACACAACTCCAAAATATTCAGTAACAGGGGCTGCAAACTTTGTATCAAAAATATTAAAAGACAAGTATTGTATAACAAAGATATTTTAATAACAAAGTTGTGGGAAGGCCAGTATTCTGAAATGAGTAGGGCTCAAAATAGAAGGCAGGAAGCTGGAGGGTAAAAGAGTCCTCCTATCCTTCCGGTCTGTCCCAGGGGCTGGCTGCCTCATGACCTCCACCCAACCCTCCTAGATCCCCTGAATGCTGGCTCACTGCTCTCTCCAACTTGCCACACAAGGGAGCTCTGGGGATCACAGCCTCCAGGATTAGTTTTTCACTATCCAGGCATCTAAACTGTAAGGGCCCTTTGGGTTGGGGGAGGGGAGCACCTTTTTGGAGCCATCTGTCTCTTCTTCCCTCCAGGCTCTCTGCCCTTGGCAGGGATGGGAAGAGATGGGCTTAAGCCTACTTTGGACAGAAGCTCCGCTAACTCCGCTGAGCCCATCCTGGGAGTGCAGGAGTGGGAAAGGATATAGCTGGTAGAAGACCCCAGGCCGTACACTCTACCAAGTAACCTGGACAAGCCCCTCAAGGACACTGGAACTTTCCTCATTCCTACGTATCAGCCTTGGGTTCATGTTCTAGGCAGCACTGTTATACATAGCCTTCTCCCCTCCTCTGCCCCAAATCTGTCTGCTGATTCCCATGTCCAGAGGATGACCAACTAACTGTCACGGCAGAAGCTGGTTATGGTGGCCGAGGTCCATGAGGGCCACCCTGAAGGTTATTGTGTGACAGTTTTCAGAAAGTCAAGTGGAGACCACAAGAAACACATTGCAGTGGTATTTGAGATGTGCATTTTAGGATGGAGCCGCTGAGGGGCTGGGGATTTAGCTCAGTGGTAGAGCGCTTGCCTAGGAAGCACAAGGCCCTGGGTTCGGTCCCCAGCTCCGAAAAAAAGACCAAAAAAAAAAAAAAAAAAAAAAAAAGAATTCTTAACAGTAGGATGGAGCCGCTGAGACCAAGGGGGCTTAGATCTGGCCACTGTGCACTTGGATAGGAGGGTGGGCACACCCAAGGCACAGTCCCCACAGCCTGGGAGCTCCAGCTGTCACAGTGGATGGTGCCATGTTTCTGAAGATCCCTTAGAGACCAGGCTCTTGGTGGTGAGGCTGGCACCTCTGTTCCAGGGAGTGCGAACACCTTTCTTCCTAATGACAAGGTCTCCACTTCAACCTGCTTTTGCTCAGTTTTCTGTCTACATCCTTGGATACTGCATTAGACTGACCTAGATGACTATGTACCTTCGTGTATCTATCTGGTCCGTTTGCTCGCCTGTAGAGTGGATACAGTGTGACAAGCTGTCATAGGCTAAGGTCAGGGGTAAACAACTGAACCGATACAAAGATCTAGGCATGGTGCTGACAACTCTTAACACTAGGATACCTTTGCTGTGTCTGGACTTAGCCAGGATCAGTGGAGAAGGGTAAGGCAGTACATTCTTGAGGTTTGGTTAAGGAGTCCAAAGAACCCAGAACAGGTAATAAGTCATGCTACTTGGGAGCTTTATAAGAAAGCAAAAGCTCGCCTTGCAGCTCTGAATGCCCCCTTTCCCTGTTACTGCTCGACACTACCCAGTGAACCCACATAGCCCAGTCCCACAGAGGAGGAGTCTAAGTGCTCAGGAGACCCACCTTCAGATTTCAGATACTTAGCTGGGGTTTGGCTGCAGCTCTGGGTCCTCACTTCAGTCTGGACCACCCCAAGGGTCAGGTTGGAGTGCTAGGTTGTAATATTGTAACACACTGTACCCAGGATTAGAGGTACTGCACAACAGTATCAATCCAGGAACGGGTGAGACAGGGCCAGCACAGAATCCTCAAACATTCAGGGACCAGGTTGCAGTTCCAAATGTCATCTTAACTGCAGGACAAAGGTGGTTCTTGCAGGGAGGGAGGTCTGAGGCCAAGTTAGAGCCTTGAAGGGAGAGGGAAGCTTGGCAGACTTAGGCCCCTGGGACCATTTTAGCCTTTAGGAAGAGCACCTCCAAGAGATACCTCTGCCTAAGGGCTCAAGTGTACTTTAAGACCAAGACAGCAGAGACCATAGCATCAGGCTACAGTCCAAAGACTCTCAAACTTCAGGGGGAGGGGCAGACACGGGGGGGGGGGGCTGGAGTATCCCTTGGCAGCCTGGGTGAAATGCATGGAGCAGGTGTTTAGGGGGTGTTCCAAGAAAGGGAACAAGGACTGTGGTGAGGACCTCAAAGAATAGCCTGGGTGCCAGGCCCCACACCATCCCTCACTCTCTCATCCTGACCAATCACAGCAGGAAGGAGATTTAGGTCCTCACAGGACAAAGAGCTTCTGCCCTCTCAAGTAGCTGCCTAGGCAAAGTACCCTTCCCTCCCCAGAACGAGTGAGGTGTAAAGGAAAGGAGCTTGCCCTGGCAGCTGCCTCCTTCTTCTTGGAGTTGGGAAGCCTGCTGGGCTAAAGGACCCCCAACACAAGGCGGCCTGGAGTGTGGGCAGATGGGAGCCAGGAGGGGGCAGGTGGTGAAGGCACCTACATCAGTGAAGGCTACTAGACCACTCCCACCTCCAGCTGTGGCGGACAGGTGGGGGCCAGCAAGAAGTGAGACAGTGCCAGCACAGAATCCCCCAATAGTCAGGGACCAGACTGTCATTCCAAATGTCATTTTACTGCTGGGACAAAGGTGGTTCTGGAGGGGGCTGAAGCTGAGGTAAGAGCCCCAGGCTGGGAGCCCCAGCTTGGTGGAAGCCTGCCTTTCAAGGGAGGGGGAGCTTGGCAGACTTAGGTCCCCAGGACCACACAAGTTGTCCTGTCCTAGGGAGGGCACAGGACTGCTTGCAGGTCCTTGGGCAGGGAGCCAATAACTGTATCGATGTACAGCTGAACCCGCTGCAGTGTCACCTCCTTCACAGGGAGCTGGTGGCCCTGTGCCCGTACCTGGAGAGACAATGGTAGTAAGGGATGGATGGATCGTACTTCTGGCCTGGCAAGTGGGGGCGGGGCAATACAAGGAGGCTTCTCACCAGCTTCTCCCGAAGTTTCAGGACCAGGTCGACCACTTCCACCTCCGACTTGTCCTTCATCCAAGCCTCGATGTTCTGTTAGGGACATGTCCAGTTCTTCTCACCCAGCCTCCCACCTGCTCTGGGCCTGTACCTCTCTCCTCCCTCTGCCTTCCCTCACCGCCTCACAGATAGCTTCCAGGTGCAGAGCCTCCAGCTTCTGGGCCATCTCTTTGTGTCGTTGCCGATACCAGCCATCAAAATGGGGGGACTTGAAAAACCGCCTGTGATAGTGGGAGGCAGCTGAGGAGCTGACCTAGCGGGTTTGGGGGCACCCACAGCAGCCTATGCCCCATGTTTTCCCACCTGTAGAGGCCCAGCCAGTCGCCCTTGAGGATGCAGGTGAGCTGGGGTCCCGCATGCTCCAGGCTTTGCAGGAAATCGTCCTGGCGGAAGGGGCAGATCTGGGGGGGGCTCTGAGACAAAGGTCACATGAGCTGGGTGCTACAGAGCCATGCACACTGGCCCTCCCTTTCAGCAGGATGGGACCCTCCGCCGAGAACATATCCAAAGATCTTCACCCACCCTGTTTGGGACAGACCTCTGGACAACCCTTCAGTTCTCTCAGCGCCCCTCTTTGCACGCCTAATTTCTCTGCCCTGTGGGGGATGCCTGACAGGCACAGGGTGAACTTTGTACCCTGGTGGCTCTGTATCTCAGCCACCCTCTGTTGTATGTGGACACCTGCCTCAGGCCTTCCCTTCTCGGTATGGGGACTAAATTGACCCTCCCCGGAAGCCCCTGAACTCCACCTTCCAGGGTGTAATATTCTTCTGTAGTGGCATGAGGCTGGCCATGTAGTGCTCCTGGAGGTTAAGAGACAGGCGATGAGTGTATCACAGGCTCTATAATCACTAACCCCACTGTGTCTCCCTCATGCCCAGTGCTGACACACTCCTGCCTGTCTCACCAGAGGGATGATGAAACTCTGTGTGAGCTCTAGAAGGTACCGCCTCAGCAGGGCGCTTTGCACATCCCATGGCCGCTTCTTCTGGATGCCCTACAAGAGGAAGCGGGGCACTAAGTCTCACCATCGACTGGTACCCTGCATCCTTCGCACACCACTGAGTCCCCACATCCAGGCCCTACCCAGTAGCCTGTACCTTGAGCAGTCGTTTAAGCAGGGCTTTGTCCCGGTGGAGGTGGGCAGTATAGGAGGTGTAGAGGCCTGATGGGAGGTTAGAGCTGTGGCTGTCCATTCGGCCTCCCTTCCACACCCAACAGCTCTACTGATGATGAAGATGGTTGTCTGATCTGCCTACAGCCCTAGTCCCTTGACAGACCCTGCACATCTCTCACTGAGACTCAAGGACCTGCTAAAGAAGGCGATGTCACCCCACCTGCCACCATGGGTCCCGAATAGGAAGACAAAGAGAAGGCTTGGCCATCCCCACTGGGGGAATCCACCAAGCACAGGACAGGCCTTACCAGAGTAGATGGGGCTGCACAGTAGGGGAAGCACAGACCTGGCTTGGTGTCGAGGGTCTTCAGCCGAGACGGTTTTTTAAGCTTGACCTGCTTAGGTAGGTCCCCTGTGAAATACACCCAGTAGCCAAGGCTCAGTACCCACAGTTCTACCCAAGACGGGCTCAGAGGTGTGGGGAACAGAACCCCACCATAGGTCCCAAGCTTCATGGGACTCATAGCCCCTGGAATTCTCACCTGACATCTTGGGCTCCCCTATTCGGAGAACATGAGGCCAGTGCTGGAGTGTTTTGATAAAGAAAGGGTTTGTGACTCCCAGGACCACGTTTGGTCTAGAGAGAGAGAAAGAGAAGAGGCAGAGGCAGGCGGAGGGCAGGCAAGTGTGTGAGCAGGGTGAGAGGACATGGACTTACGGAGCCTGGGTTCGAGTTGTGAGCTCCTTGAACTCACTGTCGTGAATGGTGAAGTAGGGGCGGAAGTCACAGCAGAACTTCAGGGGCTGTAGGCAGCTGTCAGGGGAAGACAGCAAGGAATGTGTAAGGCTAGGGTAACCAGGCCCAGCCGTGACAGTTTAGTGAGTAAAGTTCGTACCTGGTTAGGGCTAGTACCAGCTCTGAAGACACGTCAGGTGAGGGTGCCAGGACCACTAGGGGCTCCCCAAGAAGCATGAGCTCCCACAGGGTCTGCACGTGGGTTAGCACTGGTCGGAAGCACCTGGTGTAGTCAGGCAGCTTTGTCACAAAGGCGCTGCTCTGAGCACAGGACAAACCACCCCTCCCAAAGACCGCAGTGAAGAGAGTCGCAGCGTAAGTGGTATCTCAGGCCACCAGAGTCACCATCTAGGTTCCGACAGACCACCTGAGCAACAAATGTTGGCCCAGGGACTGTGACCTGGACCCTGCTTGTGAGGGCCTGGAAATCCTGTGGCAGATCCAAAGCCCAGGAGGGCCTGCCAATCCAGGGCCTTGCTACTACTATTGCCCCCTATGCCTCCAGACCAAAGCCCTGGCTCCTGATAGGCCCAAAATGGAACAAGATAATCTCAAAGCCCAGGTTCCTTTGAAGACACCTAGAAAGGCACAAAGGGGCAGCCATCGAGAGCAATGTCTCCCTGGCAACCTCCCTAGGTGCAGAACCTTCCTGACCACATAACCTTCCTTCCCCACATTTCCCCTAAGTTAGATGCTTGGGCACAGGTTGTCTCAAGGGTCACTCAGACAGGCAGCCTGACAGTGTATGGCTGTGGTACCCTATAGGGCTCACCTAAACAGATCCAGTTCGTGGACACTAGTGAGGACGACTGGAGCTGGCAGCAGGTTCTGAGAGGGGAAGGGAAGGCAGGTCAGGTCCGGGGAAAGGCTCTATCTGACGACAGGACTGCAGCCCCTATCCCGTCATTACCCTCCTCACAGCACAGGCCTCACATTGAAACATGCCAGTCACCCTCCATCGCTTCGCCTAGGTTTGGCCACCCACAAAATAAGCTGGTGAGGTAGAGACAACCACCCAGCCCAGGAGCAGAATCAGGTAAGGCCCGCCCGCCTCCCTCTACCCCATGTCGAACCTCTTGATCACACTGCTTTGGAGGACTGGATTCCAGCTTGTCCACCCTGGATGGGATGCGCACCTGAGGAGGGAGGAAGGAAGCAGCTGCCAGGAAGGGAGTAGAGCCTCTCCACCCACCGACACCAGTGCTGCTTACTCTCCAGCGGGGCCCTCACCTGAATGACAACTCCCATGACAGGTAGGTTCAGGGTCTGCCCAGGCACAGGGGCTGGCCATTGGTCAATCTCATTACAAACTGTGGACACAGGTGGCCAATGTCAGGAGCCCTCCCAAAAGGCTGAGATCAGACAAACTTGGCCACATCTGAGGAACACTCACCTGCTTCCAGGCAGGGTGCCAGCTTCTCAAAGTACTCGGGGGCAATCAGGCTTAGGAGTGACTGAAACAGCCGGACGAATGGCAGGCGGGACACCAGCACTAAAGACTGTGATGAGGAAGGGCCAATCAGAGCACATTCAGCTACAGACATCAGACATCACTCCTATAATTCAGGAGCCCATGGCAACCCTGAAGCCAAGCTTACAGCTGGCCGGGGCAGCACATCCCTGCCCCTCACTGAACGGCTGACACAGAATAGCCCTAACTCATGTAGAAGGACTGGACAAGAAAACGCCTGATGCCTTTACCATAGAGTAGACAGCCCCAGATAACAACAGGATTAGGACTGGCCCTGGGGCCTTCGGAGGGAAATGTGGGCTGGCTAAGTCCCTGGCAGTGTGATAAGACCAGTAAGACTTGAGGAGCTGAGATATTCTGGACCCAAGGACAGAAAGGTCTCAAATGCTATACCAGGCAAGGAAGGGCTTCAGGAAGTACTGGGCCCAGTGGTGGCTGGCTCCTCCTTGGTCCTGCTACCCAGGTGGGCTGCAGATAGATAGGAACCCTTGGAGGCTCAGGGCTCCTCACTCGCTCTTCTCCGGCTGCCTACCATTTGCTACCTATCCGTAATATCCGTAATACTATTCCACAGTGGCAGGCACCTCACCTTCTGGAAGTAACCCCTCTTCACAGAGCTGTCCTTCACCTGTCTGAAGTACACATAGCCCAGGTAGTGCGCTGGCTCCCTCTGTAAGGAGTGCAGGGTTAGTCATGCCTACCCAGGGCATTAGCTAGATCCTGGGTGACATAAGCAAAGGCCATTAAGGAAAGACCTAAGGCTGGGCATGGTGGCACATGTCTTTAATCCCAGCACTCTATGTAGAGAGTTCCAGAACAGCCAATGCTATGCGGGAGACCTTGTCTTTAAAAAAGAAAAAAGGGGGGGGGGGGACGCTAAGAATCTAGGAGATCCTAGGAGCCACTTGCCCCTGAGACTAGAGCCTGCCCTCTGCCTAGCCCAGTAGGACCTAGGATCCCCTAGTTCAGAAAGTGGGCTAATCCATCTAGGGTACATCTGCTGTTGTAGAAAGAATTTAGCCAGTGTGAGAGTGCTCCAGGACCCCTGGAAGGCCCTTCAGACTTTTGTTCATTAACCACAGCTTATTCAGTCCCCCAGATGCCCAGCACGGGAGATGTGACGCACAGAATCAACTGCAGTGATCCTGGTGACCCGCATAAGAGCTGGTCTAGCGGGAGACCCCCAGCACAGAGTCAGCAGGATCTGCAGCAGTCATTGACCTCACAGGATGAACCTAGCCAGCACGTCCATCTCACAAAGACCAGGGTCCTTAACGGGGATGCTCACAGCTGGGAGCCCCTCCCCCTACACAAAGGGAAAGAAGACCCTAACCAGAGAGACACCCCACTACTTACCTGCAATGCCAAGGGAGCCTTGCTGTTATACGACCGATCGTCAACATGCCAGAGGCTCTTTTGTCCTCCACACTGACGCATGCGGAAACTGAACTGAGTGTCTCCCAGGCACCCTGAAAAGAGGCAGTCCCACCATACATGTCATGGTGGGAGAATCTCCTCCCATTGTCAGGGGTGAGGGCTGTGGTGTGAGGGTGCACTGGGCTGGCCTTTGTTAGCACAAATGTCCACTGAAGGGCAAACAGACTTGAGGATCTGTTTTCCAACAGACTCCTAACCTAATCCTATACACAACACAAGGGCCCTGAGTGAAATCAACCCAGTTTCCCCGCAGGAGGCTGACTCAATCTGCCTGGGACAGAATACACTACACAGTGCTCACCAGGCAGCTGCTGTGACGGTGTGAAGGAGACCAGAGTGCCCAGATGTATGGCTATCCATGGGTTTTAGAGAACCTGGCTACCTTACTGCAACTGGGGCTCTGATGAGGGTAGATGCCACCAGAGTAGGTTGGACACTGCTGGTAGCCTAGATACCACCGGCCTGAGTCCCATAGTTCCACTTTTGCCCATTACCTTCCAGTACCAGAGTGGGTGTCCAGTTCAGGGAGTGTGGGATCACCTACCTGAGTGGGAGTCTGGAAAGGCCAGGTAGCAGATGTTGCTTTTCTGAAACAAACAGAACCCAGTGAAGTGAGGGCTGACTCACTCCTGGGGACATCCATTCCCAAGAAATCCACAACCTACCTCCTTGTCTGTGAGCCGGAAGTCACTCGGATAGACTAGCTGCAGGGAAGACAGAGCGCTTGGTGATGCTGTATCTGCCTTAGTGAAACACTCCATTAAGACATGGCTACAGGCACGTGTTTACTAGGGCAAGCAATCCTTCTGGCCTCTCTGTGACCACCTCCTTCTCTACACACTGTCTTACATCAGACTCTCCTTCTCCTTGACTCCTCTTCTCCACGGCCTTCACCCCTAGTGTTTACTCAGTGTTTGCTAGTTTTCCTACAACCTGACACTAGGTAGCTAGAGTCATTGGGAAGAGTGACTCTCAACTGGGCAGATGGGCCAGCAGGCAAGTCTGTGGTACATTCTCTTAATTAGTGAATGGTGGGAGAAGGCCCCACCTGCAGTGGGTGCCGCCACCCCTCAACTGGTGGCCCTGGGTGATACAAGAAACCAAGCTGAGAGCTGGGATGGTGACACAAGTTTTCAATACTAGTACTTAGAGGCAGAGGTCACGAGAGTGAAGAAGGTTCTGTGTCAGGAGACCCCCCCCCCCTTCAAAAGCCTCGCTTTTGTGTGTGGTCTACACAGTGAGTTTTAGGACAGCTAGGGCTACAAAGTAAAGCCCTGTCTCAGATAACAAAGCGCAAATGTGCACACATGAGAGCCTTCAGGAGTCCATGTGTATTCGGGGTCCTGTAGAGGCTGGGGAAGGACATTAGAGTTCCTCAAACTGGACTCCCTGAGTCTTCCTCCTCTTCTTCCTTCTCCCATCCACCCGCCATGGTCTCTGCCTCCTGAGTGCTGGGATTGAAGGTCTTATCCACACATTTAAAAAAAAACAAGAGGTGGTGATGGTGGCCCATGTCTTTAATCCCAGCACTTGGGATGCAGAACAGGAGGATCTCTGAGTTCAAGGCCAGCCTGGTCTACAGAGCAAGTTCCAGGACAGTCAGGGCTACATAGAGAAACCCTGTCTTAACCAAAACAAAACAAATAAAAAAGAAAAGAGAGGGGCTGGGGATTTAGCTCAGTGGTAGAGCGCTTACCTAGGAAGCGCAAGGCCCTGGGTTCGGTCCCCAGCTCCGAAAAAAAGAACCAAAAAAAAAAAAAAAAAGAAAAAAAAGAAAAGAGAGCAAACAGACTGATGATGCATGTCTTTAATCCCAGAACTCTAGAGGCAGAGGCAGAAGCTGGCGGATCTCTGTGAGTTGATGGGCAGCCTGATCTATACAGTGAGTACCAGGAGAGGCAGGGCCTGTGACCATCCTTCTCCATTCTCCCTCCCCCTGAAACAAAAGAAAGAAAGAAATTACTGAGCAGAGATGGCTTATGCCTTTTAATCCCAGCACTGGAGAGGCAGGCTGTTCTCTGAGTTCAAGGCCAGCCTGGTCTACACAGCAAGTTACTGGACAGCCAGGGACACACAGAGAAACCCTGTCTAGGGGTGGGGGGGAAACCACCTCCACCACCAAAAACTGTAAAAGAGGTTCTGAGATTGTGACAGCTTCCTCCTGGGAGGCTGTAGACACAGGAAAGGATTTCTTTGGCCAGAGGACACCCCAGATGGAATGAGGTAGCAGAACCACGCCACCTCTTTAGATGACCTACAGGTACCCCAACACATGCCCCCCACCCTGATCCTCTCCATGTCCCTTTAAAGCTAGATGCCCTGTCTTGCAGATAGATTCTGGTGCACCCATCTGCTGAGGGTTGCCATGTGTGGTCGCTGGAGTTCTGTGAGCACTACAGGGCCCAAACTCCTACAGGGTAAGAGCCTACACTTGCGTTTGCTTGTGTGAGCTCTGAGCTGAGCATAGACACAGCAGGACCTGTCCGGTGATGGCTGCACTGAACTTGATTGGCTGATGAATGAATGCATCAGTCGGTCACTTTTTTGCTTTCTTTTTTTTTTTTTTCAGAGCTGGGGACCGAACCCAGGGCCTTGTGCTTGCTAGGCAAGCGCTCTACCACTGAGCTTTTTTGCTTTCAATAAGGAAGGGACACCTGAAACAGAAATGTCTTCAGTCTCACTGCCTGCTTCTCATCCTTCCTTAGCTGACCCTGGATGAATCTCCTGGAGGCAGACTGTCTTTCTTCCACGTCCCCATACCACAATCAATCCCGGGCTTCATACAACTCAGTCAGGTAGGGTTAAAGCTCTTCGGACATCTGTAGGACCCTGAGACTTCTCGGGTGAGGAGGAAAGTCAACAGGCAAACAAGATGAGGGTCACATGCCTTACCCACCCCACAGACTCACCGATGGGCTTCTCCAGACAGTCAGAGATTGGGAAAGCCTCAAGTCACTGCTAGAGGATGATATTCCAGGCATGGCTGTGGGGCCCTAATACTCAGTCAGCTGCAATCCAACACCCGCTGTCCAGCAAAGGCTCAGGAATCCAAGTCCACACACAGCCTTTACAGTTACCTTCAGGCCAGCCATGATGATGCATGCCTGTATGCTCAGCGTGTGAAAGGCAGGAACACTGCTGCAAGTTCAAATCCAGCCTGGCCTAAGGAGTGCTTTCCAAGCAACCAAGTCTATACACCAAGACGCTGACTGAAAACCAAACCAAACCAAACAAAAACACCAAAATAAGACCAGCCTGGGGGGCAGAGCAGAGTGCTTACCCAGCACGTACAAAACCCTAAGTTCCACCCTCAGCACCCCATAGGCTCAGTGGCGTATGTCTGCCATTCCAGCATTATAAGGTAAAAACAGCAGGATCAAGTCATCCTCGAATAAAAAATGAATTTGAGGTTAGTCTGGGGTAACATGATACCCTATATAAATCAGCCTTGCATCTTTTCCCAAAAAAACCTTTGGGACTTGCTTAGAACTAAGTTTCTAAATGGTTATCTTTTAGAGAACAAGACATGAGAATGCAAGAGGTGTGGGGTGTGTATGTGGGGGAGGGTATTTATTTGAGACAGGGTCTCTTTACATAGTCCTGGCTGTCCTGGAACTTCCTATGTAGATCAGGCTGGCCTCTAACTCAAAGAGATAAGCCTGCCTCTGCCTCTTGAGTGATGGGATTAAAGGTGTACACCACCACACCAGGTTTTCTTTCTTTCTTTGGTTAAAGGAAAAGTCTCTCAACTTCTGTTGTGATTCCACAGGAAAGAATTTATACACTAGAAAGTGGGGCTTTTTAACCAAGGGTTAGTCACCTCGCCCTCTGTCAAGTGGTGCTATTTACCACAGCCAACAGTGTCTAGGGTGAGAAGGCTGAGGTCTCCCAGGAGCCTTAGAACCCCTCCTAAGAATTGTACTGGAGAGATGGCTTGGTGGTTAAGAGCACTGACTGCTCTTCCAGAGGTCCTGAGTTCCCAGCAACCACTTGGTGGCTCACAACCATCTGTAATGGAATCCGATACCCTTTTCTGGTATGTCTTAAGACAATGACAGTGTACAGTGTACTTACTTAAAACAAATAATCTTTTTTAAAAAGAAAAGAATTGTACCTTTCTATTTAGAAGATTTTAGACCCCTAGCCTCTCAGAGATCATATGGGCCGTGGCATTTCTCAACCACAAAGGTATGCTGCTCCAGCTGTCTCAAGGGTCACTTTTCAGCCTTACCTCAGCTTCATTCACAACCTCTAGGCTCTCACCGGTCTCTCTGAGAGTGTGGTCTGCTTCTGACACACCTCCATCTACATGGACCTCCTGTGGATGGTCAGCCCCCTGCTTTTCATCAAGGGCCTTGAGAACATAGACATTGTCTTGCCTGGACCTGTCCAGGGCTTCACTGAGGCTGTAACATTTTCTTCCTCTTCCTCATATTTCTGGTGGTTTTGTGGGTTTGGTTTTTGCTGTTTTCTTTTCCTTTTTTTTTTTTAATTGTTTTTGTTTTTTGTTTGTTTGTTTTCTAAAAATAAAGTCTCATTATGTAGCCTTGGCTTGCCTGGATCGGGCTGACCTTGAATTCATAGAGATCAGCATGCTTTTGCCTCCAGAGTACTAGATTTAGGATAGGTTGCCCATCTTTTTTTTTTTTTTTTTTTTTAAGATTTATTTTATTTATATAAGTACACTGTTACTGTCTTCAGACGCACCAGAAGGGAGCATCAGATCCCATTACAGATGGTTGGGAGCCACCATGTGGTTGCTGGGAATTGAACTCAGGACCTCTGGAAGAGCAGCCAGTGCTCTTAACCTCTGACTCATCTCTCCAGCCCCCGGTTGCCCATCTTTTACTTTTCTTTCTTTCTTTCCTTTCTTTCTCCCCCATCCCTCTCTTTCTCTAAGATCTCATTCTGTAGCTCAGGCCCCTCTGGAACTCACTATATCAATCCAGACTGGCCTCAAACTAATCTTCCTGCCTTAGCCACCCGCCCCCACACCCCCGCCCCACCCCCACAATGCTGGGTTTACACGCACTACTCTGCCTGGAGATTTTCATCTTATCTAGTAGAAGAGGAGCCGCCTTTCTGTGTAGGTGGGTAAGGGGGATGGAGGCCTTCAGACCACAGAAAGACCACATCAAAAGCCTAAGGCCCTGCTCAATTGCTCACAGCTGGTGACCAGATGCCAAAGGTTGAGAAGAGCTCAAGACCCTGCGACTAAGCAGGGCCTCACAGGGTCTGGATCTGATTCGAATAGAAAGGCGGATGCCACAGGATTTTTACCAGGGATGCCAGAAGCGAACTACCAGTGACATTGGAGACTGCGGCAGACCCCATGTGAGACCTAGGACTCTGGCTTGAGCAAACAAGAGGCAGAAGGTATTTTTGCCTCTTTGGAGAAAGGTCCACGTTGGCTGCTGCGTAAGGATACATATGATGAATGGGCAGCCAGGCTTTAGAGATCGTTCCTTCCATGGCCTGGGAAGGACTCCTAGAGTTCAAAGAAAGAGCCTCCTCGTGCAGAGGTGACAGGCAATGGGAAAGAGGAGGTCTCTAAGCTAGTCACTAGCCGAAGGAAGTAGGGGAAAGGTCAGCCTGAGGGTACAAAGTACTTAGAGAGGCTCAGAAGAGGACCCTAGACTAAGCAGGAAGGCTACAGGCGAAAAGGCTATGAGTCTTGCTTCCTGGAGGGTGGGCGCCCGGGTAGAGAAACCGCGCGGTAGCATAGAGGAATTGGACCAAAGAAGCAGCAGGGGTGCTGGCGAGAGAAGGGAGGAGCGTGAGGGGGAGGGGCATCGGGAGAGGAGGGACGTCCGGAGAGGTGGGGCCTCTGGAGAGGTTCAGGCCGCCGAAGGAAAGGCACTGAGACAGTTCTGGAGGTTCAGCCCACTCATCAGCTCACCTCTAGCGCCTGGCCCAGCTCCAGATCGAAGGTGACCACGCACACGCACTCCAGCCAGGCAGAGAAGCGCGCCCAGGGGACCTCCGTGGTCCGCGCCGCGCGGCCGGAGGACGTGGATCTTGCGGCGCCCAGCCCTCCGCCAGCTTGCCGGGGCCCGGGGCCCACCAGCACCTCCATGGTAGCAGCTCCAGCGGTACCCGGCACGTTGCGGAGAAGCGCCGGGGTTCACCTGGGCCGCCTTGGAGCAGTCGAGCTGCCGCCGCAGGCCAGAAGGGCCCCTAAGCAGCCGCGCGCCCCCTGGCGCTAGAGGAGCGTCCGCCCTGGGGTGTCGCCTGACGTACCAGCGAGAAAGGCCCCAGCCGGTTAGAGGGGTCTAGAGATGGAGGCGCTTCCCGATAATGGGAATTGCGTGACCCAGGTCGGCCAGTAGGGGGCTAGTGCGTCCCTGCATCTGGCAGGAGAGAAAGGGCGGCTACTGATATCAGGGACTTTGGGCGTGGAGTAGCGTCTACCAGGGGTGTCTGGGCCACATAGAATTCTATTGGGCATACTCCCCACCCCCAGGGGTATCAACCCGGCCGAGGGTTGTGAGCATAATGTTTATTTAGCGTGTCATCGTTTGTTTCGGGCAGCTTTCATGCTGAACAATTGCCCAAGCTAATTACAAATCTCAAAATGCTTTAAAAGTGTGAAAACCACGCGTGGTTTGTGGTGGTGCACGCCTTTTAGTCCCAGCACAATGGAGGCAAAAGGCAGGCGATTCTCTAAGTTCGAAGCCAGCCTGGTCTACAGAGAGAGTTTCTAGGACAGCTAAGGCAACACACAGAAACCCTGCCACGGAAAAACAAGTGTGAAAAACAATGTTTGGGACTAAGAGATGGCTCAGTGATTAAGAACACGGAATGGCACCCACATGACGGACAAATAAAACTGCGCATCCAGAAAGAAGCCTTGATTCTTTGGTTCCAACCTCCGAGAGCGCCAAGCACGCACATGGTGCACAGGCAAACCACGAACAATGAATCTTAATACTTGAATGTTTTTAAGTTCACAAATTTGTGTCTGAATGTACAGGTCGGGCATCTTCACCCACCTATCTTTATTGAAGGCTATTATAGCTGAGTTGGCCTGTCTACCCAGACGTATTCCCACTCCAGGCTAGTGTGCCCACTTTGGCTAGCAAAGGGGCAGCCTGGGGATCTAATATAGTTTGCAGACCTGGGGATTATAGAAAAGTGAATTTAGAACGAAGTGGTAGTGAAGCAGGCCAGAAGGAAGGGAGAATTTGGGGGGACATGAGAAAGAGAAATGGAGAACCTTCCTCCTACCTGCCCCAAGCACACTAACAACTAAGGCCCTTCTCCCTTCCCAGCTGTAAACCAGGAATTTAGAACCTCTGGTTTACAGGGAAAGCACATACACCAAGTCTCTCGGGCAGCCCTAGTAGTTTCTGGTTTTACTTTATCTGATTCCCATCCAAGGCATTCCAAAGAGCTACCTCACCCATCCTCATCAAAACTGGGGAGGAGTTGTTACTAATCTTTCGAGACACAACCTGGGAGCCATCGAGACGGGAGAGATGACCAATGCTACCAATTATAACTCTCCCTTACAGAACCCGTACCTATGGATCTGTCTTACTGGCTCCTTGAGAAGCCTACACCTATGCCCCTGAATGTGTTTTACTTTTTTTCTGAGTCCCCCAGCACACACCCTTGTTTGAGACAGGATCTCTCTATGTAGTCTTGGCTGATGTGGAACCTGATAGGCCCTACTGAGATTAGAGCCAGCCATCAACACCCAGAGGAAGGACTCTCTTGCTTGCTCTCTCTCCCCCTCCCTCTCTCCCTTTCTCTCCTTCCCTCTCTCCCCCTCTCCCTGTCTCTCCCTCTCCCCTTCCACATCCTCCTCCCCTTCCCCTTCCCCTTCCCTCCCCTCTCTCTGTTTTTCTGTTTTTGTGAGACAGGGTTTGTGGCCCCTGGCTGTCCTGGAACTCACTCTGTAGACCAGCAGGCTGGCCTCAGACTCAGATCTGCCTGCCCCTGCCTCCCAAGTGCTGGGATTAAAGGCCCGTGCCACCACCACCAGGTCACATTGTCTCTCTTAACTCTTGTGCTTAAGCCTATATTAAAATGTTTTTATTAAGCCCCAGCTCTCATTATGTTAGAAGCTGGAGCACAGTGCTGCTGGAAGGTGGAAAGTACTTAGCCCGAGTGTGTTGCAGTTTTACCTGTGATTGTCTTAGAGCCATCTTTTTTATTGTCGTGGAAGTGCTCTCATAATCCTAAACTATAAATAAAACAACTTCCATTAAAAAAAGAAAAGGAAAACCAAAGTCTGCTTTATAAGATGGCTAGTTCTGAAATTCTTCTCTATGTCAAAGCCACAAATCTGAGTCTGGCTTGAGGATCCCTAAAGTAGTCTAGAACGCTGGCTTCTGAGGATGGTAGAGTGGCCATACTATCTAGCATACTGCGTATTTTTGGTGTTTTTATTTGTTTAAACCCTCTTCCAAAATTACTTAGATCAGGCTTCAGCAACATTCTCCAAGTCTTCTGTTTTGTTTTTCTTTGTTTTTTCCAGACAGGGTTTCTCTGTGTAACAGCCCTGGCTATCCTGGAACTTGTTCTGTAGACCAGGCTGGCCTTGAACTCACAGAGACCCACCAACCTTTGCATTCCTAATGCAGGGAATAAAGGTATCTGCCGCCACACCCAGTTTCAGTTTTCAAGAGTTGAGTGTTTTTTTCATTCATGTGGACATTTCATTCACGGGGAGGTCAAGTAGACCTCAGGAAGACAGGCCATCCAATCGGAAAAGATCGTAAAGTCCCGTCAACCCCATTTTTTGTTATTATTGTTTTTCACTTGACTTCTGTTTGTCTAGAAATTATGAGCTTACAGCCCGCCCATCTGCCAAAAGTAGTCGTGAGGTTCCAAGCGGGGATGTGAGCTTATGGTTATTTATGAGCCACGAAGTCATTATCTCTTTTAATTACCACATTTTGTTGAATTCAAGGCAACTACTATTTTATAAATAAGAAAACCGTTACCAACTGCGCACAGTCACAAGTGAACCAAGCCCATTCCGTCCACCTGCACTATGCCGGTCACCGACAGGATTGTTTGGCAAGATTATTCACCAGACAGTCAAATGTGGAGATGAAAGTCAGGGTCAAGTCTGTGTTCCCCCAGGTAGGAGTCTTTATTGGCTAGAATCTGAAAGATACATGTGCAGTTTGCTAAACATCGAGTAACCACCATGACTCACAGGTCAGGACTGTTATCCGAAGCTCTGATGTTGGTGTGTGTGTGTGTGTGTGTGTGTGTGTGTGTGTGTGTGTGTGTGTGTGCGCGCGTGCGTGCGCACGCGCCAGGTATGCTCCTGGTGCTTGCAGAGGCAAAAGGAAGGGTTTTAGATCTATAGCTGGACTTACAGATGGTTGTAGGTTACCACATCAGCACCGGGAACTGAACCCATGGCCTCTCTGGAAGAATAGTAGGTGCTCTGAGCCATCTCTAATCCTTCCAACTAAGTTTTTGGATTTTTTTTTTTTGAGGGGGGCGTGGGGGGTTGAGACAGGGTTTTTCTGTGTAGCCCTGGCTGTCCTGGAACTCCTCTGTAGACCAGGCTAGCCTCAAGCTCACAGAGCTCTTCATGCTTCTGTCTCTGGAGTACTGGGATTAAAGGCACTTGCTGCCACCACCACCACCATGTGTTTATTCGTGTATTTATTTGTATTTTCTTAAGATTTATTTATTTATTTTATGTATGTGAGTGCACTGTAGCTGTCTTCAGACGCACCAGAAGAGGGCATCGGATCCCATTACAGGTGGTTGCGAGCCACCATGTGGTTGCTGGGATTTGAACTCAGGACCTCTGGAAGAGCAGTCAGGTGCTCTTAACCACTGAGCCATCTCTCCAGCCTGAGAGAAGACTCTTGAAGATCGTCCTCTGACTTCCACATGTGGGTTATGTGGTATGTATGTGCACCTTACCCTGAGCAAACAAATGAGGTGCAAAAAAAAAAAAATCACAATATTGAGATCTGGGCATGGAGACAAGTAGCCATGAGCGTTCTGGGGTGACGCCACTTTTTATGTCTTGCTAATGCTTGGATGGCATAGGTTTGTTCACTCGTCAGCATACATTGAAGACTCATGCCTTTAATATACATATGCTTTACTTACAAAGGAAACAAATCCTGAGAACAAATAGTAGGTAAAGGTAAATCCATGTTCACTGCAGCTGTTATTATCTTTTAGAAATGGGGTCGCTGTAGTCCAGGCTGGCCCTGAACTCTAGGCAATGCTCTTGGCTTCCCAAGTGCTGAGATTATGATAAACAAGTGCGGCCATCCCTGGCCAATACTGTGATTCTTAAAAATGAGCTTGTCAATGTTTTTAACCATCTTTTAAATTGATCTAAATGGATCTCCAGGCATGATGGTATATGTCTGTAATTCCAGACCTCCAGAGATTCAGGCAGGAGGATTGTGAAACTGAGGTCTGCTTGGACTACGTAGCAAAAACCTTATCTTAAAAAAATACAGGGCTGGAGAGATGGCTCAGTGGTTAAGAGCACCTGACTACTCTTCCAGAGGTCCTGAGTTCAATCCCCAGCAACCACATGGTGGCTCGCAACCACCTGTAATGGGATCCGATGCCCTCTTCTGGTGCGTCTGAAGATAGCTACAGTGTACTCACATGCATAAAATAAATAAATTTAAAAACAAAACAAAACAAAACAAAAAAAAAAAACAAGAGCTTTCTCTCTTTCCACCACATAGGTTCTGGGCATTGAACACAGCCTAGGCCCTTGCCCGATGAGCTCTTGGGGGTGGGGGTGGGGGGTGGTTTCAATTTCTTTTTTTACATTTTTAATTTATTTTCGTGGGTAGGGATGCACCTATTAGGGTGTGCGTGTGGTGGTCAGAGGACAACTTTTGGGAGTCGATTCTTTCCTTCCATCTGGGTTCCAGGGATCAAACTCAGGTCTGCAGGCTCAGTGGGAAACGCCCTTACTCACTGAGCCATCAAGATGGCTTTCACCACAGGCGATTTTACATCAATGAAGGAGAAACTACAGAGGGGGGCTGAAGAGATGATTCAGTAGTTAAGAGCACTTGCCGAGTTTGCAGAAAACCCAGCTTCAGTTCCCAGAACCCACAGGGCAGCTCTCGATCAGCAAAAACTTCAGTTTCAGGAGTTCCGATGTCCTCTTCTGGCCTCTGCAGGCACCATGCACACACGTGATACACACGTGCATCTATATCTGTCTAAATATGCAGTCTTAGGGGTTTTTTTGTTTGTTTGTTTGTTTGTTTGTTTTTTGCTGCGAAGTGACCAAGCATCTGGGGAAGCATCCAGGCCCTGCGGATGGAGCTGAGAGTTCTACATCTTGATCTGACCAGGCAGGAGGAAGGAGACTGTCTTCTGTAGACAGCCAGGAGGAGGTTCTCATTCTACATTGACACACTTCCTCCAAGGCCACACCTATTCTAATGAGGCTGAAAGAACCCCAAATTGGGGAGACTCTCGCTCCAGTCTGGGGATGGCGTGCCCCAGGAAACACACGTAGCCAATCTTGATATAACAGCAAGAGGCAGTTTTGTTAACGAGATCTCGGGCCACTACTGTTAGTAAAATGGACGTCTTAAAGTCTGAAAGACAGTAGACTCCTTGAAAATTCATTGTGTCCTTGCTTATACTCCTAACCCAGACAACTAACGATCTTCTTCCTGTCTCCCTATTGTTCATTTTTCTCAAAATTTCATAAAACTAGAATGCCCAATGTGGTAGACCAAGGAATAATCCCCCAGAGATGTTTAGCATCTAACTTCCGAACCCTGTGAATATTGTATGTCTTTTCCTGGAGATTTGAATGAACACCTAATAACTATTACAGTACAAGTAACAGGCTAAAGAAGAAATTCCATTCAAGTCCATCCATCTGAGTTAATCAATGAGTTCATTGGGCTTACAGGAGTATGGTGCCTTGGAGCAGCTGAAAAATCCCACCGGCACCCAGAATATGACCTGAAATCTGTGGATATGGAGTCCCCTGCTTCAGTTAACCATTCACATCCTATATACTTTAGCACAATGGTTCTCAACCTGCGGGTCGAGACCCCTTTGAGGTCGAATATCAGATAATATTACTCATAACAGTGCCAAAATTACACTTGTGAAGTGCAATGGAGTAGTTTTATGGTTGGGGGGGGGGTCACCACAACATGAAGACCTGTATTTAAGGGTTGCAGCATTAGGAAGGTTGAGATCCACTGCTCTAACACCTCTACAGATTGTGTGCATCCTGAGAGAATTATATACAAATGAGTGGAGGGGCGTACAGGAAAGCGAGTAGCTGAATCTTGGCTGAAGTCCCAGTAACTATTACCACCCATTCCTATGAAGGCACGCCAGGGTCTCTCTATGTAGTCCCGTCTGTCATGTAACTCTCTATAGACCAAGCTGGCCTCTCCCTCCCAAATGCTGGTATTAAAAGTGTTTTATGGCTTTATTTAGAATTTTAGTGCAATACAGAATCAAAGTGGTGAAAGAAGACATTATTGTCATCTCCAACCTTATTGGAAAATTATTAGCATCATTAAGTATGTTTTATACTTAGTAAGTATAGGTTTTCATAGATCCCTTTCTTTTTTTGTTTTTTGATTTATTTTTATTTCTGTGAGTACATTGTAACTGTCTTCAGACACACCAGAAGAGGGTATCGGACCCCATTACAGATGGTTGTGAGCCACCATGTGGTTCCTGGGAATTGAACTCAGGACCTCTGGAAGAGCAGTCATGCTCTTAACCCCTGAGCCGTCTCTCCAGCCCCATAGAACCCTTTCAAGAGCTTGCAGAATTTCTTATCCATCCTCAGTTTATGAAGAGTATTTATTATGAACAACTCTAAGTTATATCAAATACCATTTCTGCCTTAATTATGATAATCACCTGTGGTTTTGTCCTTTAGTAACATAGTTTGTTGCATTGAATTCTGTGTGCTAAGCAAATAAGGGGATAAACCCCACTGTTCTTGGTACATAATCCTTTTTAAGGATTACAGATGCTTGTGAGCCGCCATGTGGTTGCTGGGATTTGAACTCTGGACCTCTGGAAGAGTAGTTAGTGCTCCTAACCACTGAGCCACCTCTCCAGCCCCATAATTTCCTTTTCTTGATACAGGTTGTCTTGTGGCCAAGGCTGGCCTTTCTCTCCACATGTAGATGGGACTGACCTTGAAGTCCTGATCCCGCTGCCTGTACTTATTAACTGTTGAGATGATCTCTTCACTCCTCTCCTTCTGTTCTCCCCGGCATCCTTCCCAGTAATAGCCTCTTCTGCGTTCCAATTGGCATTTTAAAAATGTTCTCCTAGGAAAGAATGCATACAACCAGACACACACTTGCAATCCCAGCTCTTGGGGGCAGAGGCAGAGTTCATCCTGATCTACATAGTGAGTTCCAGGACAGCCAGGACTACACAGAGAAACCTGCTAAGTTTCAACCTGGGACAAACAGCTGAGGTGTCCGTTTAATACATCAAAGAGAACCTGGCTTCCAGGTTTTCTCAGCATCCCCTAGTCTCTACCTATTACCCAGTCCTCTACCCTGAGCTCTCTAGCACAGGGGTTAGGCTGCCTTTCCCCCAGAAGCTCTTCTCTATATAGTCCAGCCATCTTGGTCACTTGCCTTTTTTTGTACCTTTGGCCTCTGACTGTTGCACCTGGCTCCTTTCACTCTCCTCGAGCTTCCCCTTCCCCTCCCCCACAAGGCCCAGCTCAGTCTGGTCATCTGCTCTGGACTCTCCCAGGCGTCCCTGCCTCTGGCTATGCTCTCTCCTTTTATCTACAATAAACTTTCTCCTCCACCGTACCTGTTTCCTTTTTTAAATGGAAAACCCTGCCTCTAAAGGCAAAACAAACAGACAGTGTTTATGTGGGCGGAGAGGTCAGCAGTCGACCTAGGAACTGGAGTTTCAGATGATTTTAAGTTGGCCGGTGGTTGCTGGGAATCAAACCCTGGTTCTCTGGAAGAGCAGCTAGTGCTAAGTCATTTTCCCAATGGCTAGACCTGGCTTTTCTTCACACCCACACACACACACACACACACCCCTCCTTGAGACAGTGTTTCTTTGTGTATCCCAGGCTGTCATAAGAACTCTATGCAGGCTGGCCTTGAACTCAAAGATCTGCCTGCCTGCCTTTTCCTCCAGAATATGCTGAGAGTAAAGGTGTACACCACCACCTCTGAGCTAGGCCTGGCTTTGTATGGGGGTTTTTGGGATCAAACCCAGATCCTTGTGCTTGCCTCGTAATCACTGTACTATCTCCCCAGTCTTCCACCCACCACCACCTTCTTCTTCTTTCTTCTCCTTCTCCTTCTCCTTCTTCTCATTCTCCTCCTCCTCCTCCTTCTCCTCCTCCTTCTCCTCCTCCTCCTTTTCCTCCTCCTCCTCCCCTCCTCCTCCTTTTCCTCCTCCTCCTCCTCCTCCTCTTCCTTCTCCTTTTCCTCCTTCTCCTCCACTGCCGCTGCTGCTTCTGTTTTGAGACAGGTTTTCCTGTGTAACCCTGGCTGTCCTGTAATTCACTCTGTCAACCAGGCTGTCCTTTAACTCACAGAGATCAGCCTACCTCTGCCACGGAGTTTGTTCACTAACAGGTTTCAGTTTTCCTTCACTCTCTGTTATTTTATCACTTCTGTGGTCTTGCATGAGTCTTTAGCTATAAACTTTATGGTTGCTTCCCCTTAATGTTGGTGAGTCATTTTCTTTTTCTTGCTACTTTTATGATTTTTCTGTCTTTGGCCCACGGTAGTTTGATTATGTGTATGCATGCAAGTGTAGTTCTGCCTGCATTCATCCTCCCTGGAGATGGAGGTGCCTGCGTCTGTCTTGGAACAGAAACCCAGGGTCTTTTGAGGGAAGGGCAATTCAGGCCACTACTAGTCCTGTTCTGACAGTGCTCTGAGGTAGCACTAATTTTGTATGACAGCTTTGCTTTCTCCATTTCATTGCTGAAGAGCTTTTTGCCTAGTACTCTTGGCAAAAAGTTCACTCTTTGATCCTTTTGTAATACTTGCCTTTGTTCTAGGTGTTTTGTGCACACCCTAAACGATTAAAGACGACACACCCCAATCATGTGCTATCACTAATTACAGAAGCAAGGAGTCTAGCAGCTTTGCAGATTCTTCATTATTTGTTATATCTTTGTGCATGCGCTTTTCCTCCTCTCTTAAGAAGTATAAGCTGTACTTATATATAAGCTGGGTGACAGTATCGTTTTCTTTTTTTTTTTTTTTGGTTCTTTTTTTTTTTTTTTTTTCCGGAGCTGGGGACCGAACCCAGGGCCTTGCGCTTCCTAGGCAAGCGCTCTACCACTGAGCTAAATCCCCAGCCCCTCTTTATTTTTTTAAAATAATTATTATTTATTTTAGGTACGTGGGTACACTGTGGCTGTCCTCGGACACACCAGAAGAGGATGTCATATCCAATTACAGATGGTTGTGAGCCACCATGTGGTTGCTGGGAATTGAACTCAGGACCTCTGGAAGAGCAGTCAGTGCTCTTAACCGCTGAGCCATCTCTCCAGACCAATGCATTTCTTTATAAGCTCAGTTCTATAGTGCATGGCTGTTCTACCCAGAATAACTCAGGACAGCCCAGGGAATGTCTCTGTCTTCAACCAGGATGCAGTCAAACTTCTCTAAGAATGAATGAACTCCCATTAGGAGAGCAAACTGTCTTCCTAGATTTTTTTCTCTCTCTTGAATATAGTTTTATTTCTTCAAAATATTCCTACAATTGATAATTTTCGCATCAAACTTTCTCCATTGAAATCACTGTGTGGTTTCAGGTCTCTTATTGGCTTGTGATACCACTTGGAAGGAGGAAAGACCAAATGGGAGACAAGGCTATAAAACTGCTATGATGTAAGCCTGAGGCTTGAAATAGAGCAGTCAGGGAAGCTCTCACTGGAGGAGGAGGGGGAGGTAATGAATAAGTATCTATGAGGCAAGTCAGCAAGCATAGCAATAAAAGGGGAGATGCCCGAAATGATACAGAGACAGTGTGAGCAGTTGACCTGGGGCAGGAGGTTATCACGACTGAAGTGAAATACTAGGAGCAGGTAAAGTGAGATGATCACACCACAAACAACTTTGTGGGCAACAGCAAGGATTCTTGCTTTCATCTTGGGTGAGACAGCAAGCCCTTAGGTCAGAGATGTGATCTGACTTATTTTAATTGGATCCCTTTGAACACGATGCTGAATGGCCTACAGCAAGTTCTCCAGGATAAAAGTAGGGGGCCCATCTACACTGTTTTCAGTCACTTGAGAGAAACTGGTCTTACAGGTTAGATACAAGAAGAACAAGAGGTTTGCTGATTAAGTTCAGAGTGGGTGTGAAAGGAGTAGGGTAACGCCACAAGTTCAAGGCCAGCCTGCACAACTTATCGAAACCTTATGTCCTCAAAACAAACAACAAAACAAAAGGTATTTTAAAACTAGGTCTCAGTAGCCGGGGTTGCCCTTGAACTCGGTATGTGACCAAAACTGATGTTAAACTACTGATTCTCCTGCCTCAATCTCCCAAATGTTGGGAGTAAATGCCAAGCTCAAAATTTAAAAAAAAAAAAAAAAAAGGCGGGGGAGGTAAAGGGCTGGAGATGCAGCTCAGAGGTTATTTCATATATATCAGGCCAGTACCGCAAAAATGGTGGTGCGTGCGTTTCTGGGAAAAGGGTGCACAGAGCGGCTGCTGATTCACGAACTCTGGCGTGGACATAAAAATAGTGTAAAGGTCAGGGCAGGCCTGCACCTGCTCACTGCTGCGGTGTGGGACTTGTGGGTCATCTCCTGTATTTGGTATCCCAGCACAAGGCTCGGTTCCGTAGCACATTCAGCTTTCGTATTCAGGGTACTTCTTACCCAGAAACACTTTCAGTTCTGGGAAAAGCTGTGCTGCGGACAACTGCAAGAGGCCACACCATGAGCCCAGGTGCCTCCGATTTTGCTTTCCGAACCGGGGAAGAAAAACGCCTATCTTTCCCCAACGGTGTCTCTTTGGCGCCCTCTGCTGATAAAGGGAAAAAACACAGCAGCACCACTTCAAAGGGAAAAATACTTGAAGGAACCAGATGCTCTCCCCTTCAGACATTTTTGCATTTTGAGGTCCTAGCGGACCGGGAACTCGCTGAGTAGTCTAGGCGAGCCTCGAACTGGCAGAGATCCTCCTGCCTCTGGTATTGGCTGGTATTAAAGACGTGCGCCAATACACCCGGAACGACAATGTTTTGCTTGCCTGGGACTCGTTATCTTCCTGCTTTGGTCACCCAAGTGCACCACCCACGCCGGGTTATATTTTCGCTCAACAGTAGTGAACTTGCAGCTGAAAGGGAGTGAGTTCATAACTAGCATGTGTTGATACATTCCTTATATGTTTCATTTCTACTTTTGACATTTTCCCACGGCTTACACTGCCACCGGAAATCAGTCTCATTTTAGAGATTAATTTAATTTTGAACTCATTTCAATCCATGTTTGATGGACACATCTGTTACGTGCACAAACCTCGGGCAACAAGGACCCGGTAAAAGGAAAAGGAAAAGGAAAGAACCGCAGGGCGGGGCGTGATGGCACACGCCTTTAATCTCAACACAGGTAGAGGTAGATGCAGAGGTAGGAGAATATCTATGAGTTCGAGGCCAGCCTGGTCTACAAAGCGAGTCCAGGACAGCCAGGGCTCTGTTACACAGAGAAACCCTGTCTGTAAAAACAAAACAAAACAAAACAAAACAAAACAAAACAAAACAAACAAAAAACCCCCAAACCAAAAACAAAACCCCAAAACCAAGTAGATCCGCTGGCGATCCGGTTCAGAAACAGGAGGTACAGGAGACCAGCGCACGCCACTGCGCGCTGCTGCTCTGGTGACCGAAGGTGCCCAGAGAATTTAGCACAGCCAGCTTGATCACGGGGACGCCTCAGGACGTTCCAGAGCAACTCGAACAGAACCCCGGACGGTGGCAGCGATTCAGCCCCTCCTCCGATGGCCCCGCCCCCGGGGCGCGCCCGCTCCCGGACCCTGTGGCGCGCGCAGCCCTGCGCGGAAGCGGGTCCCCGGCGCGCGCGCGCACTCGCGGCCGCCATTTTGGAGCGATCTCGCCCGCGGCCCCGAGCCGGTCCCGAGCGGGTCCCGAGCCTCCCGCCCGCTGCGCCCGAGTCCGAAGGCGCCGCGCCGCGGGGCCGGGCCCATGTGCGTGCGGCCCGCTCCAGGCGGTCCGCACTTCACCTCTGGGAGCGTCCTGGCCTCCCTCGGGCCTCGGAGGAGTCGCCGCGACCCCCAGCCTGCGGGGCAGGTGAGTGCGGCCGCGCGCCTGCTGCTTCCTCCGGCCCAGGGAAAGGGACCCCCCACCCCTTCTCCGTCAGTCAGCGTCCTGCTGTCAGTCAGCATGTGCAGTCAGCGCCCAGTCGGGAGATCGGCCCCTTTGTCACCCTGCGCTTCGTCAAGGGGTCAGCGCCTCTGTCAGTCTGCTCCCCTGTCAGCCAGCACTGTCCACTCCCGTCATTCATTCATTCATTCATTCCTTCCTTCCTTCCTTCCTTCCTTCCTTCCTTCCTTCCTCTCCATTCCCTCAGCTAACCCTTCTTGTCAGTCAACACCCTTTTTAGCCGCTATCCCAGCTCATGCCTGTCAGTGGTCAGCCAGTTTTCCCACTCTCAGAATTGCTCTCAGCCTATTAGTGGCCACCTGGTCCTCCCAGTTGTCCACCTCTGCTCCTATCAAGGTCTCTCACCTCTGTGGGTGCCTATAAAGGTGTGGCAGCCCTTGGATATAGAGCGGCGGAGGGGGGGGGATTGTCAGTGCTCCCTGTCTCACCTGTTTTTTTATACACCTTCCTCATCAGTGGCCTGCTGGTGGTGACCTTTCCACATATCAAGTGTTCCCTCACTGCTCCTCTCCTCCTACCAGTGCCCACTGCCAAGCACTGGCTTTGTTATTGTCCTTTATCTCCATCCTATTCCTCTTCCGGGTCATTCCCCAGTTGTCATCACTCGCCCATTGCCTTTCTACACTCCCCTCCCCCCATCATCTCTTGCTTCTCCTCTGCTCCTCTCTAAGTGTCCCTCCTTTACGGAACTTCTTCACCTGCTACTTTGTATTCTTGCAGCTGACTACTCACTTGCCAAACACTGTTTCCAATTTGCAGTTCACTGTCAGCTCCGAGTCTCATGTTGCTTTCCCCAATTCTTGATTTGCGCTGTAGCCCCTCCCCTCAATTTGTCACATCATCAACCGTGTCCCTAGGCCTTATTCCAGACAGAGTTTCATTAACACCTTCATCTGTGTCCTACCTGACAACAGCTGCTTGCTGGCTTCTTACCACCTCATTTCCCATTCTCCCCACCCCACTCCCTTCCCGAGACTGGGTTTTTCAGTGTAGCCATAGATGTCCTGGAACTCTGGCTTTGAACTTAGAGATCTGCCTGCCTCAGCCTCCTTAGTGCTGGTATCAAAGGGGAGGGCCACTATGAGCCAGCTTCAGTCCTCATTCTTATCTGTTCCCTTTCTCTTTTTCTGAGACAGGGTCTTGCTATGGAGTCTTGGCTATCTATGTAGACCAAACTGGCTGAAACTCGGAGATTTGCCTACCTTTGCCTGGGATTAAAAGTTTTCCCAACCAAGTCTATTCATCTCTCAATGTACTTATGTTCTGGGTCTTCCCTTTGCCCTCTCTAATTCTCATGGGAGCTAAATAAGCTTTCGGAGGCAAAAAAAAAAAAAAAAAAAAAAAAAAAAAAAAAAAAAGAGGCTACCTTTTGCTTAGTTTTTTGAGACAGGGTTTCTTTACATAGCCCTGGCTGTCCTTGAACTAGATTGGTAGACAAGGCTGGCCTCTAACTCAGATCCGCCTGGCCTCTGCCTCCCAACTGCTGGGATTAAAGGCATGTGCCACCATTGCCCAGTAAGGAACTAGCTTTAAGGAGGAGGTGGGGGTGGGAGAGCAGGACAGAGCCTTTTAACACAGACGTTGGAAGGAGATGGGGAGGGCCCAGATCTCTTGCAGGAACTAGATAATACCGTTGTGTCTAGGTTGGCTGGGAATGTTGGTCTTCTAGTTGGCCTTACAGGCTTTGGTAAGGAGCTGGGTTTGGGGGGGGAACTTTATAGGCTGGAGATTGAGTTGTGGGGTGTTATGATTATATGAATTTTGGCACATGGGTAGGAGGGGAGTGTTGTGGTTCAAACCTCAGTGGTTAACTTCATTTTGGAGGAAAAGCTGTTGAAAGTTCTTCCAGAAGTATGTAACAGTTGAGGCGAGGAATGAGGGAATGAGAGAGCTCAGAGTGATTCCCAGGCTTCTCGATGGAACAAATGGTTTGGCAGTAGCATCCTTTAATTAAACGGAGAGTCTGGGTTGAGGCAGTGATAGATATGAGAGAATTATTACATGTTAGAGAGAAAGAGCAAGGTTTTCTTTTGGCTGAAAGGAATGGGAGACTTCTAAGAAGCCCAGGGTCATTAGGGAGAATATATCTTACCTACAGATATGAAACCCAGAGGAGAGGTAAGGCTGAATATACAATTTTGAGCAGGGAGATAATGTTTAAAGCTTTGGGAATAACTATTTACTGAATGTACATCATAATGTGTTGAGTATTTATTGTATGCCATTACATTTAATATTTATTTATGAATTTGGAGACAAGGTCCCTCTATGTAGCCCCAGCTGTTCTGGAACTTGCTATATAGATCAGACTGACCCAGAACTAGCAGAAATCTACCTACCTCTGCCCCCCAAGTGCTAGGATTAAAGGCCTTCCTTCCCCTGCCCAGCTCTGTATTTAATTCATATGGGAATTTCTCATCTAGTCTTCAAGGTAACCATTGACGACTATAGGAGCTATAATTTCCCTGTTTCACAGATAAAGAGACTGATGTCAGAGAACCAGAACTTGTACTGCAGGCAGTTTGGCTCTGCGTCCCTTCTCTCTCTCTCTCTCTCTCTCTCTCTCTCTCTCTCTCGCTCTCGCTCTCGCTCTCGCTCTCGCTCTTTCTCTCTCTCTAGCTCTCCTTACAGAAAGAGTAATGTTTAAAATATTTAATAACAGTAATGACTGGCTCCAGTTCTACCATTCTTGGCAGGCCCAAACACTTTAGTGCGTTATCCATATCATCTCATGCAATCTTCACACTGATGTAGTTCTAAAATTGCTCTTCTTTCAACTCTTTCCATGTTTATTTTTTTGAGACAGGATCTAATTTTACCCAGGTGACCTCAAATATTGCTCTATAGATTGAGGGTAACCTTAAACTTCTGTTCCCCTTCCTCTATCTACCAAGTGCCTGGATGACAGGGTATGCCGCCATGACTAATTTATATAATGCTTGATTAAACCCAGGGCTACATGCATGCTATCAAGCATTCTGCTAACTGAGCTACATTTCAGTCCCTGTTTTATTATTTTTTAAAATAGACTCTCATGTACTGCAGGCTGGCTTGGAACTTGGCTAGGTAACTGAGGCCTGAACTCCTCTGCTTCACGCCAGTACTGAGACTGCAGGCATATGCTACCATCTCTGCCTCGTAGTTACTCTTAACATTTCTATTAATATCATATGAGGGCTAGAGAGGTGTCTCGGTGGGTAATTGTACCTGCTACAAAGGTAAGAGGGCCTGAGTTCAAGTCCCCAGCATCCACATAAAAGCTGGCCATAGCTCTATGTGCCTGTGTAATATTTATCCTTTCAAATTTAACTGATATTTATACCAATAAAAACATGGGAGGGGTAAACAGGTAAAAACTTTCTAGTTCACTGAGGTAACTTTCTTTTCTGAACTATATACAAAATATTTATTTACAAGCCTAATCCTACAACTAAACTGCTAGTTCTTTAGAAATCTCTGTGTCATTCTGCCTAGCTAGCTTACCTTTCTCTGGAGCTCCTCCAAACTCAGGGCTCCTTAGCTCTCTTCCCTGGAATACTGTTTTACCTGTGTCCTGACAGCTGCTTCTGTGCTGTTCCTTCAAGCCCAAAGACAGATTTCCTATCTCCTACCCAGAGTTCCTTCCATGAAGTTCTTCCAAGCCAAAACAGTGAGAGAGCTAAAGAGAGTCCTCTCAAAGATCCAATGGCTATAAAAGAAGCCTCTAGCTCCTCCCTACACCCTTGGCAGACTGAGCCTTGTCACTGTCATGGTGCTCCATGCCAAGTCACTAGGGGCGGAACCATTTCACCTTTACCATGGGGCAGGCAGACAGTTCAGGGCACCTGGCTGACTTTGCCTTTGGTCTTAGAGCAAAGACCACAATCTCTCTCCCAAGCAGCCTGCCTTAAACTAGGCAGGGCCTTTCCATTCTTTTTTTTTTTTTTTCCTTTTCTTTTTTCCGGAGCTGGGGACCGAACCCAGGGCCTTGCGCTTGCTAGGCAAGCACTCTACCACTGAGCTAAATCCCCAACCCCAGGCCTTTCCATTCTTTAGCGTTCTTATCTATGGAGGATTTTAGAGGCACCCAAACTGCATCTCTACGGGACACACCTAACTGCATCAGACACTGCGGTATCTGAGCTTTTCTATTCTGCTAACAATTAGGTTTTCTGTGTACAGTAATCAAATATCCTGTAAAATGCGTGTAACCCAAGAACTGCAGGGTAGAGGCAGGTGGATAGCAGGGGTTCTCTGACCAGCTAGCATCTTCAAAACTGGAACCCAAACCAAGAACAACAGTAAAATCCAGGGTAAGCTTCTGGTCCAGTGAAATAATCTTAAAAAAAAAAAAAAAAAAAAGAATGACTGAAGACACCTAGCATCTTCTTCTGGCCTCTACATTCTGGCCTCCCCCTAACCTCCCAATACATGCCAATCAAAATAATCATATGAGAGTGCTGAGATACAAACCACAACAAACAAACCAGAGTTCAGGTTTGACCACACTCCAGAGCCTGTGCCTTTCACAGCTGCATTTTATTGGTGACTTATACAAGCGAATGGCATGACCTCTCAGGATGCTTAAAATCCTCTTCCAAGGCAACTGATGTTGCTGTTTTCTTTTGTGTTACTCTAAAGGTAGTTTTCTAATTAATAATTCTGTGCATAAATATATTTGAGAGAAAGAGGTATACATTTTATGGAATAAAGTATAAACAGGGATGACATACTTAATCCTGGCAGAGGTAGGTAGTCCAGGGAGCATGGTCTACATGGCAAGTTCCAGGCCAGCCGTGTGGTACATACTGAGACTGCTTTAATTACTTTCTATTGCTGGACAAAGCACCCATGACCAAGGCCACAAAAGAAAGAGTTTAATTTGGGACTCATAGTTTTGGTGGGTTCAAGCAGGCAGACATGGTGCTAGAGCAGTAGCTGAGAGCTCACATCCTGATCCTCAGACATGAGTCAAAGAGAGAAAACTGACCTGGAACTGTGTGGGCTTTTGAACCTCAAAGCCCACACCCAGTGACACACCTCCTCTAACAAGGCCACAACTCCTAATCCTTCCCAAACAGTTCCACCAAGTAGGGTTCAAATATTCAAATGTATAAGTCCTTTGGGGTAGGGAGTGTGTTCTCATTCAAACCACCAGAAATCCTTGACAAAAAAAAAAAAAATCCATAAAGCAGACTTCACACTTTGTTCTGTATCTTTTTATTTTTATTTTAAATTTCCATAATTAGTGTGTGTATTTGTGTGTAGGTCAGAGGACAACTTGCTAAAGTTGGTTCTTCCTTTCCATTCTGTGGGGTTCTGGGTCAAATTCAGATCCTGAACCATGTTGCTGTTCCCTATGTCTTGTTTTATAAAATAATTTTGGAAATTATGTTGTATACATACACAGCTAGCAGCTTTCATGCTTTTAGCTGAACTACAGTCTTTTATTTTTATTTTGTTTACAATATTGTATTTAAAATTAATGAAGTATATTTCATACCCAGGGAAATTTTAATCTGTTTGAATTTAATAAGTTTTAACGAGTATGAACATTAATGTTGCCAGTTGAGGTGGCTCATACTTTTAATTCTGGCAACAAGGAGTCAGAAGCAGGCAGATCTCTTCAAGTTCAAGACCAGTCTAATCTATATGACTACTGGGCCAGCCAGGGCAACATAGTGAGATCAAGTCTCAAAAACAAACATTATTGTGGACATCTCTCATGTCAACATATAAAGTTGAAAATGCCCTGTGTTTTTTTCAGTCATTACAACCATCCTGTCAATCTTCAAGTAGTTGATGTTCTTACTCTGTCACTTACTCTGTCACTAGGTCCTCAGAATTTAAATGGAATTATAAAATACATTTACCTTGCATGGAATGACACACCCCTGTGGTTTCAGTAGTCTGGAATCTGCTGAATAAAAGAAGAGTCATGAGGTCACCCTGGGTTATATATATGGAAAGACTCTATCAAAAATAAGAAAACAAAACAAACTTCTTTTACCCAATTTGTTTTCCTAGTTTTAAAATAAGCTTTTATTTATTTATTTATTTATTTATTTATTTATTTATTTATTTATTTATTTTTGGTTCTTTTTTTCGGAGCTGAGGACCAAACCCAGGGCCTTGCGCTTCCTAGGCAAGCGCTCTATCACTGAGCTAAATCCCCAACCCCTAGAATAAGCTTTTAAATGTGTGTGATTAATTTTGCTATGAGTTGGATTGGTATTATATAGAATCTATAGATCATATTCAGAGTTAAATTAGTGGGTCTTTTATTTATGCATTTAATTTTATGTCTCCATTTAGATTTTTTAAAAGATTTATTTATTTATATGTCTATAAGTGTCCTATCTGCATGTACACCTGTGTGCCAGAAGAGGGCATCAGATCCTAGTATAAATGCTTGCGAACTATCACGTGAGAATTGAACTTGGGACCTCTGGAAGAGCAGACAATGCTCTTGACCCTTGAACCATTTCTCCAGCCCTAGATTTTTTTTTTTTCTTAGCAATATTTTATGTTTTCACTGCAAGGGTACATTTTTCATTTCAATTATTTTGAGCTGTTTTGTCTTTTGGTAGTATCATGAATGTTTTTATATTGTTTTTAATTATTGTACAAAGATATATTTTCTGTATGTATAATGGCAACATATTCTGCAACATTGTATAACTTACTAGTTCTCATACTATATCCCTTTGGATTTACATACTTATATCTACAAATAAAGACAATTTTACTTTTCCCTCTCAGTTGGTATGCCTTTTGTTTTACTTTTTTATTGCATGAGTAAAAGCTCCCAAACAGTGTCAAATAAAAGTGATAATACTGGGCATTCGATGATTGAGAAAGTTGTCTTCACTCCCACTTTGTGGAACTAAACAGTTACTATATTATTGTGTGTGTATATGTGTGTGTTGCTATGGTTGCATGTGTTATTACTGTGAGTGTATGATGTGAGTGTGTGCCATGGTGTGCATATGGAAGTCAAATGACAAGTTCATGAGGTCAGCTTTCTCCTTCTACCTTTGAGAGGGTTCCCTAAAGGAGTAAGGTCACCTGGCTTGTGTAGCAAGTGCTTTGCCTGCTGAGTGGTCTCACTGGTCCTGGAATGTTCTTAATGAAAGAGTGTTGGCTTTTGTCACTGCTTTCTTCTGCATCAGTTCAGATGGTGATTTTATTTTCATTGATTTGTGGTATGTTATATTGATTGGTTTTTCAGATGTTAAAAATAACTGCATTCTTAGAATAAACTTTTGGCATGATGTCCATTCTTTTCGTGTGGATTTGGTTTGCTAGTGTTTCGTTGAGGATTTTGCAAATTTATGAAGAGAGATTTATAAACACCAAGTTTTCCTTCTTTTTCCCCCCTCCTTTTCTTTCTCTTCTTTCCTCCCTTCTCTCCCTCTTTCCTTTTCTTCTTTTCTGTTCTAGGGTCAAACCTTGTATATCCTTGGCAGTGCTGTCTTGCTCTTGGTGTTTTTGAGACAGGCCATCACTCTATAGTTCAGGCTGGCCTGAAACTCAGTTATCCTCTTGTCTCTGCCTTCTAAGTACTGGGATTAAAAGACTTGAGCCATCACTTTAGGCAAAATACCATAGAAACATCTATACAGTCATTTTTGGCTATATTGGAAATTGAACCCAGGGCCCACTGTAAGCTAGGCAGGTGCTCTGCCATTGAGCTACATTCTCAGCCAGAGTTTTTCCCCCTTGAGACTGAGTCTCATTCTGTGGCCCTGACTGGCCTGAAATCACGAGGATCCTTCTTAGTCTCTGGAGCACTGAGATTACAGGTGTGAGCCCTGGTGCTCAGCACTCAGCTCCTGACCTCCTTTTGAGATGAGATTTTGCTCAGGTTGATTTTGGAATCCTCCTGCCTCAACCTCCTGAATGCTGGGATTTACTTATTTAGAGACATGGTCTCATGTAAGCTCAGACTGACTTTAGACTCTTGGCAGAGAATGACTTTGAACTACTGAACTTGGATCCCTCTGCTATTTCCTTCTGAGTGCTGGGATTGTAGACTGTAGTCTCCTTTATGCTGGGCAAGCATCCTTTCAGCTGATATATATCCCTAAACCCTACCTTGTTCTCTGAAAGATTCTTTTGCTGGCTGTAGAAGTCCTGCTTGACAACTTTTCGTCTCTCGAAAAGCCCTTCAAAGAACTTATTTCATTGGTTTCTAGTCCCTGCTTTTGTGATAAGTCAGTTATTATTGATTACCTAATAATGTTTCTTGGCTGCGTTTAAGACAGTTTCTATTTTCCCCCGTTAGTTTAACTGTAGTATTCTAGGTGTATTTATCATTTTTGAACTGTTGGGCTAATATGTTTAAAAACTATAAAATGGCCAAGTAGTGGTATACACCTATAATCCTAGCTGAAACTGAGATAAAGAATCTAAAGTTGGGAGTTGGACTGTGCTAAATGAGACCCTGTCTAAAGAAAGCAAAACAGAACAAACACTGGGTGGAGCGGCACAGAGTTTTTGTTTTGTTTTGAGACAGGGTTTCTCTGAGTAGCTTTGGCTGTCCTGGAACCCACTTTATAGACCAGGCTGGCCTTGAGCTTATCAACCAGTCTACCTCTTCTGATCGAAACCAGGGGCTAGAGAAATGGTTCAGAAGTCAGCAGCACTGTCTGTTCCTCTAGAGGACCCAGGTTCAATTCCCAGCACCTACATGGCAGCTCACAACTGTCTGTAACTCCAGTTCCATGGCATCAGGCATGCACATGATACACATATGTATGCATGCAGACAAAACACCCATACACAGAAAATAAGCCTTAAAGAAAACCAAACCACCAGTAGCAACCAAAGAAAAATGCATTTATTTAAAGGTGTCACACTAACTCTTTCTAGGCCTAAATTAAGTATTTTCCCCTTCAGTGAGAATTGAGACTTTTTTCTTTCTTTCCTTTTCCCCTTTGATACAGGGGCTCATGTAACCCAGGCTGAATGTAAACATTGTAGCTGGTGTTGGCCTTGCCTGCCTTCTGAACTGCTTAGTCTACCTCCCGAGCTCTGAGATTACAGGTGTGTTCCCCAGTGCCAGGCAGAAGTTTTCTATCTCTATACCAGCATTATGCTTGGTGGACAGCAACAAAATATTTAATCCAACTTTTTTAAAAGAATTAAGTTATTTATTTTATGTATGAGAGTACACTCTAGCTGTCTTCAGACACACCAGAAGAGGGAGGGCCCCAGAGCCCATTACAGATGGTTGCGAGCCACGACGTGGTTGCTGGGAATTGAACTCAGGACCTCTGAAGAGCAGTCAGTTGTCTTAACCACTGAGCCATCTCTCCAGCAAACCCCACTGCCCCCTGCCCCATGTCTGTTTTTTTAACTGCTGGTATTTAACTGAGTGCCTTGTGAAGTTCGAGCATGTACTATATCACTGAGCTACAATAAAAATGTTGAGTTTGGGGCCCTCAAGATGGTTAGCAGGTAAAAGTGCCTGCCATGCAAGTCTGACTACCTGAATTAGATCCTCGGAACCTACCAAAACATGGAAGGAAAGAATTGACTCCACAAAGTTGCATTCTGACTTCCACACAGATTGTGGCTTTTGTACCTACACTCTTACATACACATTCACACACACACGCACACACCTGTTTATTCTTCTTTTTTGAAATAATGTCAAATTTTTTGGTTAGGCTATTAAATTATGGGGACAGTACCTTAATACCATCAAGACTTGATTGTGGCCTTTGTCAGGATGGGCACAACCATTAATTCTAGTACATGGTTCTGATAAATCATGGCCCTTCTGTATTAAAATGGAAAATCTTTCTAATTTGGCAGGTCTAATTTGGATTCCAAATATCGTCTCCTCAGTTCTGGGTAGCTCTCACCTTGTGGCGGCTGCTCTTGGAGTCAGACATAACATAGTTATAGCCCGTGCTATCACACTGCACACCCACAACAGCAGCAACTGCTTCCTGCTATGTTCTTTGCAGTCTCATCTGTTGTCCCACCTGGGAATTTGGAGAGGAATTTAATGCAAACCTGGGATTTCCTTATTTGTTAGACTTTCTTTTTGTTCATTCTGAACTCTGAACTTCTGTGTGTGTGTGTGTGTGTGTGTGTGTGTGTGTGTGTGTGTGTGTGTGCCTTCATGTGTATGCATATGTGAGTAAACAGACCTACAAAGACCAGAGGTCAGATTCCCCAGGAACTGGAATTTCAGGGGTTGTAAGGTATAAATTCTGGGAACTGAACTCAGATCCTCTGCAAGATCAGTACCTGCTCTCAACCACTGAGCCATCTCTCCAGCCCCATTAACTCTGAACTTCTATTTTGTCCTTTAAGTGAACTGAGAAGCATCTTTTGTTTAGAACTTACAATTATTATCTGCAGGAAAGGTACTCTAGTTTGATATAAAGCTATTATACCCTTTTGATATATATATATATACATATACATATATATATACATACATATATATACATACATATATATACATATATACATATATATATATATATGCCTTGAATCAACTAAAACCTAAGCAGGCGGGTTCACCTGTGAAGGATTCTCTCGATTAGCAGGAAGACCCACTCTAAATTTGGATTATTTGAGGTCTGAAGACCCACCCTAAATCTAGACCACATCCACATCTTCTGGTGTAGCCTAAATAAAAGCCTGCTTGCTCTCACTCTTGATAGCCAGCTCATCAACTCTGCTGAGGCATTAGTATGAGATCATCAACTCTGCTGAGGCATTAGTATGATGTTCGCTGGTATTAGAAGCTATGTCAGGATTCCAACTTAGAGGAAAGTTCAGCCGAGGCATTCGGCTATTGGACTCTTGGCCAGCCATTGATGGATCAGTCAGATGACAGCTCGTAAGCTATTCTAATACATCTCCCCATATCTATACACACACACACACACACACACACACACACACACACACACACACACACACACACACACGCACACTCATTCATTCTTTAATTCATTCATTCTGTTCCTCTAGAGAACCCTGAGTAATAGAGCCACCATACCCAACTTTTTTTTTTTTTTAATGTGTAGCCCAGGCTGGCCTTGAACTCGTGATCCTCCTGCCTCTGCCTCCTTCAGCAAATCCTACCAGCGTGCGCCACCACAACCGCCCAACTATTTTTTTTTTTTAAAGATTTTATTTATTTTATGTGAGTACACTGTCGCTGTCTTCAGATACACCAGAAGAGGGCATCAGATCCCACTACAGATGGTTGTGAGCCACCATGTGGTTGCTGGGATTTGAACTCAGGACCTCTGGAAGAGCAGTCAGTGCTCTTAACCACTGAGCCATCTCTCCAGCCCAACTTTTTGTTTTAAAAGAGATAGAATGCTGCTATGTTGTCAGGCTGGCCCTGAACTCTTGGTCTCAAGTGATCAAGTAACTCTTTCTCAGCCTTTTAAGTGCTAGGACTAGACTCTGGCACCCATTTTAATTTTTCCTCCCAAGTCCACAACATTTTTATTATTGACTTAAAGGAGCCAACCAGACAGGGGAGTGAAATCCAAAAGTTGCAGCTTTGAGTTGAGTTGAGTCTGCACTCTTCAACATGATGTCACACACAAAGAGGAGAAAGAGGCTGACCAGGAGCAGCTCTAAGGCTGGAGGAGGATGTGATGTCCAAGAGTTCAGGCAAGGCAAGGCACCAGGGACTGGAGAGATGTCTGTGGTACATGGGTCACATGAGCATGTGTGTATGTATGCACTAGAGGAGGAGAGACTAGAGATACTGATGGGAAAGGCAGCTGATGGAACAGTTGGGGAAGACATGGGGTGGAGTCTGCATTGGAGATGGAGCGGCTGGTCTTGGACAGGAGCAGGGTTCTTTGTGACAGAAGGAAGGTCAGGGAATCTGATGGATTCAATAGAGTTGATGGAGGAGAGTAGAGGTACTAACACTTGAGATCTTTTGCTTTTTTTTCCCCTGTGAATTAAGGGACTAAGGATATTAGAAAGTTGAGGAAAGACTGAAAGGATTAAGGTGGTTTATGATTTATGTTACTGTGTAACAACCCACCCTAATGATTAGTGGCTTACAACAAGATTATTTTTTGGTTTTGAGTCCAGGTTGGTTGGCAGTGTGGGCTGTGCACAGTGGGATTCTATTCTCTCTTCTTCTTCTTTTTTTTTTTTTTTTCTTTTTTCTTTTTTTCGGAGCTGGGGACTGAACCCAGGGCCTTGCGCTTGCTAGGCAAGCGCTCTACCACTGAGCTAAATCCCCAACCCCCTATTCTCTCTTCTTTATGTTGTCACCTTGGTTTACTTGTAGGCCTGGGTCAGTTGGATGTTTATGCCTCTCTCTAGGGTTTTGCTATTATTAGGGAGGCCTGAGTGAGGAAGCACGTTCACATTTAGTCAAGAATTCAAAGGTATTGAGCAGAAGCTGTGAAGCCTCTTGGGGATGAGGCTCTGGCATCTGTCTTGATAACTTTGTTGGTTATATTGGGTTTGCAGAGCTGCTGAAAGTGAAGGGGTGTGCAAAGAAACTTTGACTCTACTTTTAGATAGGGTCTGACTAGCCTGTGCTAATGTCAGAATTGCTATATTGCCCAGGCACTCTCAAATCCTCAGTAATCCTCCTGCCTAGTCTCGAGTGTTAGAATTACGGGTGTGAGGGTTTGAGTCAGTATTCCTGGCTTAGATGGCACCTCTTGAGGCAAGAGCTGTAGTTAAGTTTATCACCATTATTATAAGAGAGGGAAACAAGCTTCCTAAAGAGAGTAGGAATAAAGGCTACATTAAATGTTTACTTGAGGTTTGTGGTCGTTAATTTAGAATGAATAAGGCTCAAGCTAGATTTATTCACGGAAGCCTTCTCTGACCAGTGCTAGCTTCCCCTATCACTCTCCCTGACTCATGACTGAAGACAGTTACTGGAATTCATTATGGGTTTACAGCACCATGCACATGTTGAACACTTTATATAAATTACATATTTTGTTTTGTTTTTGGTGTGTGTGTGTGTGTGTGTGTGTGTGTGTGTGTGTGTTGTTTTCCAGACACAATTGTACTCCAAACCTAGATGGGCCTGTAACTCAGTATGTAACCAAGGCTGGCCTTGTGATCATACTACACCTCCTGCTTCAGCCTCTTTGAGTGCTAGGACTTCAGGCATGAGTAATAACACTTGGCTGCAGATTACTTGGTGAGGTGTATACTGTCATTTTCTAAATCATGTGTTAGAGGGCACAGAGAACTGAGGACTTGAAGAACCTAGGAAATGGCTGCTGGCACAGTCCATGTTTTCTCAAGAAGGTAACCATATTCTAGCACATTTAATAAAAGAAAAAGAAGTCATCAAAGCAAGTGCAAAAGAGACGACCAAGATGGCAACCCTCTGGTTTTGGCCTGTGAGTGGAAATTACAGCAGACAGCCTGAAGCACTGAGTTGTACTGAGCTTTGAGTAACTGGGCCTTCTCAGTGCCCACAGATAGCAAAGTCCGTGCAGTGCTGTGCTTGGCAGGTACTTCTCTTCACTGTGGCTGAGATGATCTAGAGTCCCTTGGCTCTCAGTTCCTTTGTGCTGCTGTGTGCATTTCAGCTGTGCTTACTGCCCACTGCCCTTCTTGGTGCTTTTTAGTGTCATATTATGGCTATTTGGGCCATTTCATTAACTTTTACTTTTTTTGAGGCAGGCTAGCCTTGAACTCACATAGTCAACATGACTCTGCTTCCCAAGTGTTGGGATTAAAGACATGTGCCACTCCACACGCTCAAAAAATTACTCTTTTGGTTGGTTGGTGGTAGCACACTTCTTTAATCCAGCACTCAAGAGGCAGAAACAGGCGGATCTCTGTAAGTTTGAAGACCGCTTAGTCTACAGATCGAATTCCAGGACAGCCAGGGCTATACAGAGAAACCCTGTCTCAGAAAACAAACAGGAGGGCATGGGTGGTTTAGTGGAATTCTCGCATGCCGTGTGGGAGGCCTGGGTTCGATTCCTGGCTCATGCAGAGTCCAGTCCAATTCCCCACACCCACATGGCAGCTCACAACTGTCTGTAACTGCAAGATACATATGTGAAGGCAAAAACATACCAATGTGCATAAAATAAAATTAAAAAAAAGCTGGAGCGATGACTTAGAGCACTGGCTACTCTTTCAGAGGTCTTACGTTCAATTCCCAGCAACCACATGGTGACTCACAACCGTCTATAATGAGATCTGATGCCCTCTTCTGGTGTGTCTGAAGATAGCTACAGTGGACTCATACACATAAAATAAATAAATCTTAAAAGACAAACAAAGCCTGTACACTATGCCTGGCTTTTGGCAGTTTTTCTTCTTGTTGTTATTATGATGACGACTACTTCTACTACTACTTATGTGAAACAAAGTTTTATTGTGGCGCCTTGGTAGCCTGGAAGTCACTGTATAAACCAGGCTGGCCTAGAACTCAGAGATCTGCCAGCCTTTGCCTCCTGAGTGCTGGGCTGTTCTACCATACCTGGCTGTTGTTATTGTTACTTTGAATTAAGTGTGCATGTGTGTGGCTCTGTGTGTGCTTGTGCATGTGAGTGCAGGTTCCTTTGGAGGCTGGAGCCATCAAGTTCCACTGGCGCTGCAGTTATAGGCTGCGAGCTGTGCTCTCTGGGTCCTAGGAACTGAATTTAGGTCCTCTGCAAAAGTGGTGGTGTTCCTTTTTTTTTTTTAACATTTATTTATTTAATGTATATGAGTATACTATTGCTGACATAGCAGAAGAGGGTATTGCATTCCATTACAGATGGTTGTGAGCCACCATGTGGTTGCTGGGAATTGAACTCAGGACCTCTGGAAGAGCAGTCAGTGCTCTTAACCACCGAGCCATCTCTCCAGTCCTCTTTTTTTTTTTTTTTAAATGTGCATTGGTAATCTTTTGTTTTGTTTAGTTTTTGTCTTTTTTGAGACACAGTTTCTCTGTGCAGCTCTGACTATTCTGGAACTCTCTCTGTTCTCAAGCTGGAGTGGACCACAGAGATCTGCCTGCCTTTGCCTCCTGAACGCTGGGATTAAAAACATGGGCTACCACCACCCTGCATGTATTAGTGTTTTGCCTGCATGTATATCTGTGTGAGGGTGTCAGATCTGGAGTTACAGTTTTGAGTTGTTATGTGGGTACTAGGAATTAAACCCAGGTCCTCTGGAAGAGCAGTCAAACATACATACATACACACACACACACACACACACACACACACACACATATATATTTTTAATTTTTTTATTTTATTTTATTTTTTTTGGGAACTGGGGTCCAAACCCAGAGCTTTGTGCTTGCTGGGCAAGCGCTCTACCACTGAGCTAAATCCCCAACCCAATATATATATATATATATTTAACCAAACTTGTCTCTAGCTGTTTTCCCTTAAGAGTCTCAGCTGCAGTATGCCCTGTCCTGTCAGCTCTTGGCCAAGGGTTCCCAGTCTGGTTCTGGTTTTCTTAGCACTGTTGTATTGAGAGCAAGCAGAGTGTGGCTACTCTTGTCTCTAATGAGTAGATTAGTATGATGTGTCTGTGGTTCTCTGTCATTGCTTGAGGGTGGCTGGTAGCAATGGCCATCCTAGCAGCTCTGTGTCCTGGAGCCATGTGTTCTTTTCTGTCATACATTCACCAGGCATTAAGATTACAAACTTGATCAATGACAGAAACTGGTCTGTATGTGTGTTTGTAGACGGGGGTATTCTGCTATGGTCTGGCCTGTTTGCTTCCAGTTCTATAGCTGGTTAGGGTCATTGTTTGGTTTCATGATGAGCCAAGGCCCTCAACACGAGTCGTGAGAGTGTGTCTTCACAATGCTGGACAGCTCGTCCTTAACTGGGAGAACTGCCACAGTTAATACAAAGGTTTTACTTTTTACCCTGTCTTAATCATATCTAATAGATAAGATGCTCCTGAGAAAACCAAGAGTCAGAGAGAAAGAGAGAGAGAGAGAGAGAGAGAGAGAGAGAGAGAGAGAGAGAGAGAGAGCGCGCAAGCACCCACCCTTGATGTTGGGACTTCGTGTTGAAGTTACCTTTCTGAGATTTTGCTGGCATACAGACTATTCTCTTGAGAGTTAGAAGACCAGGAACAGGCAACACAAGCAAACCAAGCCTAGGACAGCCCTGGAGCCAGCTGCTGGGTGCTTAGTTCTCACTGTGGAGCACAGGCAGGTGCTGTACCCTAAGTCTTCATGTTGTCCTTAAACTTCCTAACTTGGCTGGGACGGGATGGGAGCACAAAGGTAGGCAGGGTTACCGATGTGTGCTCCCCCACATACATTCAAACCCTAACCCCCAACCTAATCATATTGGCAGCCATCTGTATTAGGATTAGAACCAACCAGCTCCTTGATTTTGATTTCTACTAGACTCCTAAAATATGAGAAATAAATACTGTTTTAATGCCCAACCTATGTCTTTTGCATAACAAGTTGAGCTAAGATACCAGTCAGTGGAGGACTTAAAGTTTAGTGGGGTCAGAGGGTAGGCAGGAGAACATCTGGCAGAGCAGCTGTGCATACAGCTCCACAGCTCCACAGCTTCAGAGTGCATCCTGCATCGTGTTGGCCTGGACAGGGTTCAAAGTTACAGTGGTTAAGAGCACTGACTGCTCTTCCAGAGGTCCTGAGTTCAAATCCCAGCAACTGCGCAGAAGCTCACAACCACCTGAAATGGGATCCATGCTCTCTCTTCTGGTGTGTCTGAAGACAGTGACAGTGTACACAGTGTACACTCACACACACACACACACACACACACACACACACACACACACATAAAATAAGCAAATCTAAAAAAAAAATAACATCTGAAGATTTTGAGCCAGATATGGTGATGGCTCATACCTGTAATCCCAGCAGGCTAAAGTAGAAAAATTCTGCTGGTTTAGATCTAGCCTGGGTTACATTGTGAGTTCTTGGCCAGTCTAGGACATAGTACCAGACTCTGTTTCAAACAAAACGAACATCATCAACAATATCTGGAAACCATGCCAGGCAGGGTATTGCACACCTTTAATTCCAGCACTACGGAAGCAGAGGCAGGCAGATCTCTGAAAATTCAAGCCCAACCTAGTCTACAGTGTGAGCTCCAGGACAGCCAAGGCCATACAAAGAAACTTGGTCTTGAAACCCCTCCTCCAAAAAATAAAATCTTTATATCCCTGTTGATTGTCATCTACGTCTTGTCTACGCACCTGTCTTGTCCAGCAGCCTTCACCCCTGCCTGTCTTCTTCATCCTGCTTCCTTCCTTCTGCTTACACCTTCTACTTGCTCTTCCAGAGTGCCTGTTCTAGAACTCTGTGTAGGGCAGTAAGGGTGCAGAGAGCACAGATATTGGAGCCAGGTGGCTGTGTGCACTTCAGTGGAGTCGCACCAGCTACCAATATGGAGAAGTTAGTTCAGCATGGTTATTTTGTACAGCACAGTGGGGAAGAGTTAGGCAGGAGGTATTTGTAGGAGATGTAGATGCTTGAGACTTGAGGCTGTAAACATCTGGGAGAAGGTAAGTTGCACTGCTGTGGTTTTTTGTACATACTGGTCAATTGTTTGTAAACAGGGAACTTGGACCAGAAGGCAGCTTTGCCTCTCTTGGCCTGGCCCAGGGGAAAGGCTACAATGCCTTGTGCTAAAAGGTTTCTGCTGCAGTCCTTGTTTTAGGAAGTGACAGGAGGGTCAACAGTTGGTGGCTGGCACTTTTTTATTGCCACAGTGAGAAAGGTTTTCATTACAGAGGTCTAGAATTTTAGGATGTTGACTTTTTTTTTTTTTTTTTTTTCGGAGCTGGGGATTGAACCCAGGGCCTTGTGCTTGCTAGGCAAGCGCTCTACCGCTGAACTTAAATCCCCAACCCCCAGGATGTTGACTTTTGACTGAAGCCAGCATCCCTGTTTTCCCTTTCTCCTTTTGTGTTTGGAGTTAGACTGTGCCTTACTTGCTCCTGGCCAAATACTCAGACAAGTTTGTTCCTCAGGCAGTTCTCCATATGCTCTATAAAGATTTTTAATTTTAACTTAATTTATTTTTGGAGTTAGGTCTCCACTTTGTAGATCTATCTGCCTCTGCCTCTGCTTCCCAAGTCTTTGAATTAAAGCTGAGTATCACCATTCCTGGCTAGGTTTTAATTTTATTTCTCATTATGTGTATGTCTGCACATGAATGCAAATGTCCTTGGAGGCCAGAAGCATCAAATCCTCTGGAATTGGACATACAGGTTTTGTGAGACACTTGGTGTCACTCCATGTAATGCTGTCAACTAAACTCCAGTCTTTCACAAGATCAGTATTTGCTCTTTTTTTTTTTTTTTTTCCTTTTTTTCGGAGCTGAGGACTGAACCCAGGGCCTCGCGCTTGCTAGGCAAGCGCTCTACCACTAAGCTAAATCCCCAACCCCTAGTATTTGCTCTTAATGGTTGAGGCATCTTTCTGTCTCTCTCTCTCTCTCTCTAACTCCCCTGACACACTCACACATATAGGCCTGCACACACACTTCTTCTAATTTGATTTATTTTTGAGACAAAGACTCACCATGGCTGACCTAGACTATGTAGACTAAGTTGGCCTTGAACATAGTGATAGGCCTACCTCTGCCTCCCATGTACTGGGACTAAAAGCATGAACTACTACCACACCTGACTGTGAGATCATATCTTAAACAAACAAATAAAAAAATAGCCCAAGTCTTCTAATTTAAAATTCTATACTTTTTTAATGTTAGAATTTTAAAATTTGAAATGTGGTCCTCTCTTTTCCTTAGTTCTGTTCCACTGAATCTAGTTCATTCAAAGTTTTTAAATGTATTTATTTTTATTTTATGTGTATGTATGTCTGTGTGGTGGTGCCGGGTCTCCTGGGACTGTACTTAAAAGATGATTGTATGTTGTCATGTGGGTGCTGGGAACTGAACCCAGGTTCCCTGGAAGAGCAACCAGTGATGAGCCATTCCAATCCCTCATTTAAATTCTTTCAAAACAAACACTCAAATTCTATAGCTACTTAATTCTTCATTATTTTTGTAAGTTAATAAAATAAAAGATAATGACATGTATTTAAAGGCCTTTGTGTATTATTATTCTAAAGTGTTTACATGAATTTTTTTTGGTGGGGAACAGGGTAGCCCTGGCTGTCCTGGAACTTGCTGAACCAGGTTGCCCTTGAACTCACAGATACCTACCAGCCTCTGCCTCCCCTCTCGGAACACTGAGTTCTGGGATTGAAGGCAAGCAATGTCAATCCTAGCTAAGTGACATTTTTAAAGAGGGTGTGCTTGTGTTGCTAAGGGTAGTGATGAATTAATGAGCCTCTCATTGCAGCCTCCCAGGTAGCTGGGCTACCAAGTCCACTGAATTTTCAGTTAGCTGTAATAAGTATACATAATATGAAAGCCACCACTGTAGCAGTCTATGCTGTATATCATCATTATTCAGCCCCTGGACTAAAAAACTTTCTGTCACAGAACTGCTTTTCTTCTCTATTTTTTTTACTCCTTGAAGTAGAATAAGGTAGAAAAAAACAATTATTACACATTGATTTGTTGTTATATTTAGTGATTCACTCAAAGCACTGCTTGTACCACCTTTTGCCAATCATGAATGACTTCATTTGCTACATGGAACAGCCGAGAAGGTGGATCTGTGGAAACCAGACCAATCTTGCTCACTTGCCCCACCTTATGGTGTTAGAATATAAAATGATAATGCAAACTGGGCCCGTACCTTTCAAGAGCTATCTGCGCTTTGGTCTACTGGTGAATAATTTCCTCTCATCTATTGTCATTCTCTCTTTGGTGTTGGAGAGCTTATTCCAGAGAGATTCCTGAAGAAAACCTGCAATGCTGGAGCTTAAACCAAGGAGCTACCACATGCTAGGCAAGCACCCATCAGGGATTACAGCCCCATCTGTCCAGTTGAAACTTTGTACCCAGTGTATAGCAGCTGTTGACTCACCCTCCCTTCAGCTCCTTGGCAACTGCTGTTGAACTTTCTGTCTTTGAAACCAAGTATTCTAATTTCCTCATGAATAGAATTACATGCTGTTTGGGTTTTTAATTAATTAATTAATTAATTAAGAGACAAGGTTTCTCTATGTAGCCCTGGCTGTGGAGCTGGCTCTGTAGGCTGGCCTGAAAATCATAGAGAATCACCTACCTTGAATTTCCTTTTCAGTAGGAGCACTATTCTGCCTTTTGTTTATGTGCATGTTCTTTGGTGTCAGGGTTGTATGCATGCTGTGTGCATGCTAAGCTTGTACTTTACCACTGAGCTACAGCCCCCAGATGCCTGTATCTTATTTTGTTTATTCATTCATCTGTTGATGCACACTGCAGTTGTTTCTACTTTTTGTCTTTTGTCTCCCAATTTCTTTTTTTCTCTTTTTTTAAAAGACAGGATCTCTCTACTTTTTTTATCATTAATTTTTTACTTGTCACACAAGACAATTTCATCTTGTTTATATTTATGCTCCATTACCTTCCACATCCTTCCTCCTACTGGTCCCCTTCTTCCTCCCATATAGTCCCTCCTTTTGCTCTCACACCTTTATATCCATGCATATATGTATTAAATACATAAATGTCTAGATTCTATATGAGGAAACATGCAAGGAAGATCACCTTATGGTCTATGGAAATATCTTGCTTATATCTTGTATTCAATTCAAGAAAAATAGAAAAGCACTGTTCTGTTTTGTTTTATTCTTTTTTCTTTTCCATCTTTCTTTTTCTTTTTTCTTTTCTTCTTTTTTGGACAGGGTCTTGGTCTGTAGACCAGCAGTCTGGCCTTGAGCTTATAGAGATCTGCCTGGTGAATGCTGAGATTACAGGTGTGTGCCAGTTTGTCCAGCTGCCTGTACTTATTAATGGACGTGTGTGTGAGTGTGTGTGTGTGTGTGTGTGTGTGTGTGTGTGTGTGTGTGTGTATTTTTTTGCTGCAGTCCTCGGAGTTAGTCATTTCTTTGAGGAATGTGTATTGTTATGTTGGAGGTGGTTAAAGAGCACAGTAAATAGTGTTTTTCTTCTACAAGTTGAGGGGAATTGTCAGTTAGCTTGTGCTCAGGTGTCTTCTGTTGTTTCAAGGAGTTTCATGGCAATTCTTCTAAAGGAAAGCATTTGATTGAAGCTGGCTCAGAGGGTTAGTCCATTATCATCATGGTGGGGAACATGTTATCACTCAAGGCAGGCATGGTGCTGGAGAAGTAGCTGACAATTTTACATTCTGATCTGCAGGCAGCAGAGAGACAGGGACACTGGGCCCGGCATGGACTTTGGATGTAATGTTTCACACCTATAATCCCGGAACTTGGGAGGCAGAAGTAGGCAGATCTCTGTGAGTTTGAGGCCAGCTTAGTCTACATAGTGAGTTCCAGAACAACCAGAGCTCTATAGTAAGACCCTGTCTTGGAGGGAAAAAAAACCCCAAAGGACAAACAAACGAAGAAATGAAAGAAAGGAAGAAAGAAAGAAAGAAAGAAAGAGAGAAAGAGAAAGAAAAGAAAGAAACCTCTAATGGATGAACAAATGAAAGACAGACAGAAAGAAAGAAGGAAAAGAAAAGAAAGAAACCTCCATGTCTACCTCCTGTAACACACCTACTCCAAGGAGGGTTCACCTCCTAACACTCCCAAGTAGTTTACCAACTGGTTACTAGACTTGCAAGCATATGAGTCCATGGGGTCCATTCTCATTCAAACCACCACAGCAGGAATATGCATTTGTTAATGGGTCTCCAGCACAGTTCTAAGACTGGGAACTTCCAACCAATCTTTCTCAGGCCCTCAGGTTCTTTTTATTTTTTAAATTAATTGTACTTGGTTACCAAAAGCCACTTTCTTGCAAGTCTATAATATTCTTTGAGCACATTCTCTCTCTCTCCCCTACTGCTTTTTTCTTTTCCTTCCTCACTCCCCTTTGTTCCCCTTTGTTCCTCCAGACAATCTTGCTTCTATGTATCTATAAAGTCTAGAACGACAAGGGAAAGAAAACATGCAACATTGTCTCTCTTAGACTGGCTTAGTTCATTTAATATATGTATCTCCAGATGAAAAAGAAACAAAACAATACCTTCTAGAATTGCCCAGGCTGGCCTTGAACTCTTGGCCTCTAGAGATCTTTTTCTTCAGGCTCCTGAGTTACATGGCACTATAATCATTCATGTTCAACACCTATGGTCTGTGGACTGTTTGGGGTGCCATTTTAACCACTGAGCGAGTTAGTCAAATACAGAATGGATAGAATGGATTTGTATTAATACTAAATTGTTTTTGTTTTGCTTTTTTGATACAGGTTCTCAGCCTTGGCTGTCCTGGAACTCTCTCCATAGACCAGGCGGGCCTTGAACTCATAGAGATCTGCCTACCTCTGCCTCCTGAGTGCTGAGATCAAAGGTGTGTGCCACCACGTCCAAGGCAATACTAAATTTTTGTAGAATAAGCAACATAAGTTTTTTGGTTCCTTAATTTTGAAATGTTCTGGTGATTTGGATACTAACTAAAGATAATGTGTCAGTTTTATGTCATTATGACTAGATAATGACACCAGATAATGTGACCAGCTGAGCAAAACAAAACAAGGGTGGAAAGATGATTCTGGGCTTACAGTCAGTTTCAGAGGTTTTAATCATGTCAGGGTATGCTGGAACAAAAAGTAGTTTGCATTGTGCTGGTAAGGAAACATAGGGGGAAATGTCTAGACTAGCTAGCTTTTTTTTTTTTTTTTTTTTTTTTTAACCCCAGACAAAATTTCTCTGTGTAGTCCTGGTTGTCCTGGAACTCACTGTGTAGACCGGGCTAGCCAAAGACTCAGATATCCACCTGCTTCTGCCTCCCAAGTCCTGAAATTAAAGGTGTGCACCACCACTGCCTGGCTTCATTTTCTCCTTTTTTTCCATTTAGATTCCTAGCGTAAGAATTGGTGTGGCATACTTCAGGTTGGGTCTTAATACACTTAGTAATGTTCTCTAAAAACACTCACAGACACAACCAGAGTGTATTTTACTAAAATCTTGACCACCACGAGTTGTCTATCCCTTGTCAACTTGATATCTAAACACATTTTTTTTTTTTTTTTTGGTTCTTTTTTTCGGAGCTGGGGACCAAACCCAGGGCCTTGCGGTTCCTAGGTAAGCGCTCTACCACTGAGCTAAATCCCCAGCCCCGTAAACACATCTCTTTAAACTATAATATTCCACTTTTGGCTCCCAAAAGTCTCCTGTTGACAGTGTAATGCAAATCTATTCTCTAATAGGTCTTTCCAGTGTTATTTAAAATTCTAAGTCCAAAGCATATTCTAAAGCTCTGAAAATCTTAGCTGTAAGTCCTGGGAAGTAAAATAAGTAGCATGCTTCAGTGCACAGTCGTGCAGAGTACACACTCTCAGCAGTGCCAAGTGTCCCAGTATTTCCAAAAGAAAGAATTGCAGAATAGCAGGGAAGTGTCAGACTAAAGCTAGGCAGGCCCTCGTTTTCTTGCTTGGCTAGATGCATAAAGGCACTTGCTGCCCCCTGACAACTGAGTTTGCTTCCAGGGACCCACATACAAGCTGAGAGGAGAGAACTGACTGCCACAAATTGTCTTGGCATGGCATGTACACACACAAAATTATTTGTGGGCACAAACCCTCCAGCTCCATGACTGGCATTTGGAGAAGTGGGTGGTATGATGTGAGTTCCCAAGGTCCTAAACAGCCTTATCCCTATGGCCTTGCTGGTTATAACCATGTGGCCTTTTCTCTTGAGCTGGAGTGTTCACTTCCGTAATTTTCCCCAGCATACATTCCATGTTTGTGGCAACTCTTAACTTCTTTATGTATTTATTTTTATTTTTTATTATTAATTTTATTTTTTAAAGATCTATTTATTATATATAAATACATTGTAGCTGTCAGACACACCAGAAGAGGACATCAGATCCCAGATGGTTGTGAGCCACCATGTGGTTGCTGGGAATTGAACTCAGGACCTCTGGAACAGCAGTCAGTGCTCTTAACCACTGAGCCATCTCTCCAGCCCATTTATTTTATTTTTTAAGATTTATTTATTTACTTTGTATGTGAGTACAGTCACTGTCTTCAAACATACTAGAAGAGGGCACAGATGGTTGTGAGCCACCATGTGGTTGCTGGGAATTGAACTCAGAACCTCTGGAAGATCAGTCAGTGCTCTTAACACTGAGCCATCTTTCCAGTCCTCTTTATTTTTAATTATGTACAGAGGAAGGAGGTATACATATGTGAGTACAGGTCCTCATAAAGGCCAGAGGCACCCTGGAGTTACAGGTGGTTGTGGGCTGCCAGATGTGGGTGCTGAGAATTGAACTCTTGTCTTCTGTTAAGTATAGTATGTGCTCTTAACTGTTGAGCGATCTCTTTAGCCTTATTTATTTACTTTACTTTACTTTACTTACTGTGTAACCCATGCTGACCTCGAACTCATTGTAATCCTCGTACCTCAGTCTTGCCAGTGCTGAATTCAGATATGAGTCACCACATCTGACTCCTGGAGTCTCTCTTTTTTTTTTTTTTCCAGAGCTGGGGACCGAACCCAGGGCCTTGCGCGGGCTAGGCAAGCGCTCTACCACTGAGCTAAATCCCCAACCCCTCTGGAGTCTCTATTGAATCTTGGCCTTACCTTTACAGTGTTACGCATCTGTCTTCTGAGGGATTTTCTAGGGGGATCCAGACCCTACCACACATTGCCTGGTCGTCCAGACTTTTCTTTGAAACCAGAATGAAAACCCCCATGATTCTATGCCTTAGAGTTTCTATTGCTGTGATGGAACACCATATTGGAACGCAATATGGGGAGGAAAGGGTTTATTTTGTTACACCTCTGTATCATAGTTCATCTCTGAACACAGAACCTGGAGGCAGGAAGACCTGATGAAGTAGAGGTCATGAAGTGGTGGGGCTTCCTGGCTTGCTCGGTCTGCTTTTTCATAGTGCTTAGGACTGACTACCAGCCTGAGCATTACATGAACATTCCCAGTCTGCCAGAGCTTGGTCCGTAGCTGGTGCCTCTTGGACAATGTCCTCTGAGTGCTTAGATGACTGAAACACTTTCCTAAGAGACCCAGCACCAATAGGATGCACCAGAGTTGAAACCTTTAAGCCTCAACCAACTTTGGGTGAGAGCAGCCAGTTCCTATTGTTCTGATGCAAAACACTTGGCTTCTTTTTAAGTACCTTTGTCTTTTCAGCAGCCACCCTTTTCTTGGCCCCAACTTTACTTTGGTGCTTTGCTGAGGAAACTGAAAGCTTTCTGGCCTTTCTTCTACCTTGTGTTTGCTCATATTCATGCTGTGATCGTCTCTAAAAACAGCCGCCAGTATCCATGCTTCAGCTCGAATGCTAGGATGCTGTCAAATTTACTTTGCTAGATTAATTATTTAATTCCTAACTTAAGTTCATGGTTTTGCTCTCAAGTTCCTTCCTGATCCTACTCACCCAATTTATGTTCTTTTTTTTTCTGTCTCTTTCCAAACAAATGAACAAACAAGAAACAAAAACAAAACAGAAGAAACTAAGAAATACAACTCCTCCTACAAAACAAACAAAAAAATAAATAAACAAGCATGAGAACAATAAGACAAAAACAAATCCTGAAAGCAAAACAAAACAATAAAGCTGGAGAGATGGCTCAGTGGTTAAGAGCACTGACTACTCTTCCAGAGGTCCTGAGTTCAAATCCCAGCAACCACGTGGTGGCTCACAACCATCTGTAACGGTATCTGATGCCCTCTTCTGGTGTGCCTGAAGACAGCTACAGTGTACTCATATAAATAAAATAAATGAATATTTAAGAAAAAAAAACAAAAAAGAATCAAAACAATAAGTCCACAGGGAAGAGCTAGGGAGGCTGGGTCTGCACCAAGAGACAGTCCCCAGGGAGTGTAAAACCGGAAAGATGAGCATGGGGGGCTGGAAGGATAGTGAAAATTGTCTTCTGGTGTCCCAGCCCAGCCCAGTACTCCCACTGGGAATCCCTGGTAAAAAGATTTCTGAGGGGTTGGTGGCTGACAAAGGAGTGGAGATGGACCAGAAGGGAAAGCTGGGAGGGTTGAGGGAAAGCCTTAAGCTGGATCTGAACTGAGAGGCAGAGTCCTCAGGAAGTGGGTAGGGTGGAGGGGCCTCTGGAGAAACGCCATGGTAGGATAAAGAGGAAGTCTGGAGAGACAGGAATGAAAGGTCTAGGGAGACCTGGCCTGCACCAGAAGTTAGCTATTTACCTTTAATTCAGCCTTTTAGAAGCTAGAGGGATTCTCAGTGGTTAGGAATTCTGGCTCCTCCATCAGAAGACCCAAATTCAATTCTCAGCACCTACATGGTGGCTCACAGCCATCTATAACTCCAGTTCCAAGGCATCCAATTCCCAGATCCACATTCAGGCAAAACACCCATACAAATTAAAAAAAATAAATAAAATATTAACTCAGCCTCCACATAGTCTCAGGCACTGACAGAACATAGGTAAAAACATTTTTTCCCCACAATGAAATACAAGTGGCTTCTGATTAATTTAGTTCCTAATATAGACATTGTTCTTATATGAAAATGTTCTTTTCCACACTTCTGTCAGTATTCTGATCTTCTGAGATCCTAGCAGAATTACCTAGAGACCTCAATTTTTTCTTTTTTTTTTTTAAGATTTATTTTATTTATATGAATATACTGTAGCTGTCTTTAGACACACCAGAAGAGGGCATCGGATCCTATTACAGATGGTTGTGAGCCACCATGTGAGTGCTGGGATTTGAACTCAGGACCTCTAGAAGAGCAGTCAGTGCTCTTAACCACTGAGCCATCTCTCCAGCCCGAAACCTCAATTTATAACATCCTAAATTCTTTCTAATGTGTTTCTCCAAGCTATTCCAAAAACCTTCTATAATCAAACCAGTTCTAGAGGCCTAGGAACCTCACTGTGGCTGGGCATAGTGGCATGCACTTTTAATCCCAACATGTGGGAGGCAGAGCCAGAGCCAGAGCCAGGCAGATCTCTTGAGTTTGAGGCTAGCCTGGTCTACAGAGTGAGATTCAGGGCAGCCAGGTCTACACAGAAAAAACAGATCTTGAAGGTGTTCCCCTCTCCACAGCAAAGGGAAAAAAAAAAAAGAGAGAGAGAACCAAAGGTGTGGTGGTCTTTAATCCCAACACTCAGGAGATGAAGGCAGGCAGAGCTGTATGAGTTCAAGGCCAGCCTGGTCTACACAGTGAGTGTTAAGACCTCATTGTGAGACCCTGTATCAAAACCAAAACAAGGGGCTGGAGAGACAGCTCACTGGTTAAGACTGCTCTTCCAGAGGTCCTGAGTTCAATTCCCAGCAACCACATGGTAGCTCACAACCATCTGTAAAGAGATCCAATACCCTCTCCTGGTGTATCTGAAGATAGCTACAGTGTACTTATATATAATAAATGAATAAATCTTTTAAAAAAACAAAACAAATAACAATAAAACCCTACACTGTGAGTCTGGATATAGTGGGGGCATGCCTTTAATTCAGCACTAGGGATAACACTATATATTATATAATATTATATATTATTATAACACTATATATATATATATATATATATATATATATATATCTGTTAGCTAGCCTCTCTGTTTTTCTGTGTAATTCTTTTTCAGGCCCTCAGCCTATTAGGTGCTGTCAACTATACCTTCAAGGCAGGTCTTCTCACCATAATCAGTCATCTCTTGATGCCCTCAGACACATCCAGAGGAGCTTTATAGCTCTCTTAGGTGCTTCTCAGTCCTATCAAGATGACAATCGAAATAATAGTTGATTTATTTCGTTGTCCTTTGTTTTTGGTCTGACATTTTTGTTAGTGTGATGACATTGTGAACTACTTGACAGGGTCTAGAATCACTTGGGAAATGGACCTGCAGTCATGTGTGCAGGAGATTATGGTGATTGCAGTGACTGAGGCGGAAGGCTGCCCACTGTGGGCGGCATCATACTGTGGGCAGTGGCCTTAGACTGTATGAGAGAGAGTGAGAGGAGACAGTGGGCTGAGTACAGATATTTTTTGACTGACTGTTTCAAGTTCCTTCTGTACATGAAGGACCTGGAACTGAGAGCTAAACCAGCCCTTCCTTAAGATGCTCTTGTGTTTTATCACAGAATCAGGAAAAGAAACTAAGATGCATATTAACCCTATAAAAGAAAATTAAATATTTTTTCTTTCATTTTCAGGTAAACCAACCAAAACTCTTTGCAGAATGAAAACACCTTTTTTAAAATTGCATGTATACAAAAGAAAGAGCCCAAATGCTTTTTATTTTGCCTGAATACAAGATTTAAACAAGGTATTGCCATAGAAGGTAAGGTGATCTTTTCAGTTAAATTCTAGCTTATTGTACAGGTTACTCAAATATATTTTACAGATGGACATTTGAAGTCAGATGGCAGGATCTCACTATGTAGCCAAGGCTGACTGTTTTTGTTTGTAAGACAGGGTTTCACTGCCTTGCCTGTTGTGGAACTAACTCTGTAGATCAGACAGACCTTGAACTTACTGAGATATACCTGCCTCTTGCCTCCCAAATGCTGGGATTAAAGGGGAACCCCCACCCTGTCCCCCATCACCTGGCTGCCAAAACTGTTCTTAAACTTAGGATACTCCTCTGTGTCCTGAATGCTGGGATTACAGCTGAGCATCACAGCACCTGTAGTTTCTTGCCAGCATTTTGTTGTCCTAAACATTTAGATAAGGCCCAAGGGTGAGAGAGAGGAGATAGGAGATAGGACACTGAATGTCATGGCAGCTCTCTTTTGTTCTGTCCTGAAGAAAGCATTAGTTCTCTTGAGAATAAAGCATGCTCTGGGCATTGTTTCCTTATTTGTTGCTGTGATAGAAAGGCTCCACTTTTCAAAAACAAAGACAAAAGCCACAGATTTAAGAAGCTTGTTTTATCCCAACTGTTCTCAATTGAAAAGAAAAGGGCTGGCAGTATGACTTGATGACCACAGTACCTATTCCAGGAGCGTGATGACCCCAGTTTGATCTCTGAAACTCAGATTGGAAGGAGAGAATTGACCCCAAAAGGTTGTTTTTTGATCTCTAGATGTGTGGGATGGCATAAATGCATCTGTACTGACACACATTACACACATATACACAGTAATGATAAGTAAAGTTGTTTAGTTTTTAAATTTAAAAGCCTTTCTTTATAGCCCTGGCTGTCCTGGAACTCACCATATAGACCATGCTGGCCTTGAACTTACAGTTACCTGCCTCTGCATGGGCCATCACCATATTTGTAATTGATAAATTTAAAAAGTTAAAATAGAAAAAAACATAAGAGCTGATTTGTGGCTGGATAGTGATAGATAGATAGTTAGATAGATAGATAGATAGATAGATAGATAGATAGATAGATAGATAGAGAATTAGATAGATTCTAATTCTCTCTTGGCAACAGTCTCTACCACAGCGCGTTCTGTTGGACTCTTTCACGGAACTATAGGATCACATGGGCAGCACTTGTGTTTGATTCTACCCTCTTTCTTCCGGTCGGTTCTGTCACCCTGGGAAATAGAGAAGCAGAACGTACGGCTCCTTTCTTCATTCACTGCTGGTAAGCATGTAGGAGGTATTGGCCATATCTTGTTGTTCCTTATAGTCTGGAAGGAATCTCAAGGACAGTAGTCAGAATGGGAAGCTTATCCTGCTGTGTTGACTCACTAAGTCCAAAGCTGGTTATGGACAAGGATGTTCTCAGTGGTAACCAGCCAGCCATCTGTGGATAGTTAAGCATCTCTGTGGAAGACAGGGTATAGAGACAAGGCATGGTGTTTGACACCTGTAATCCCAGGATTTGAAAATCTGAGGTAAGATGATCACCATAAATTTAAGATCAGCTTGTACCATTGAGACCCTACTTCTATTAAAACAAAACAAAACAATAAACAAGGTTTGAAAGAAATATTCAATAATTGGACCTATAAGATGGCTCATCAGCTAAAGGCACTTGTGAATTTAAATAGATTAAACATATTTAAGACAGAATTAGTGAACTGTCATATGTAACTGAAAAATCATTCAGTGTTGAACTGAGAGATGGAAATAGAAATTGAGATTTAGCAAAAATAGGTTACAATAAAAGGAATGTAAATGGGTAGTTGGAATTCTACTGTAAAAATAGGGAAGATGGAGAGGCACGGCATTTTTAAAGTATTATGAGTTTTAAACTTTTCAAAAACTTGTAAGACGTAAGTCCATAGATTTAAGAAGTGTGCTGTATCCACTGGGCAGTGGTGGTGTTGAGTTCACAGCTAGTGATGGGGAGTTCACAGGTCCCCGTGCAGAGCTGCCTTCCTTCTTATGAGGTCTAGAACCCAAGCCCAGGGAATAGCTGCCCAATCTTTGGTGTATCTTCCCACTTCAGTTAACTTAAAGGCGTTCTCTCACAATACGCCAGGGCCTTGTCTACTAGGTGACTCTAGATCCTGTTAGTTAACAATATTAATCACCACACTGTCCTCCCATTCATAATTTTAAAAATGTTTTATTTATTTTGTGTGTATGAATGCTTTGCCTGCATATATGTCTGTACTATGTGTATTCCTGGTGCCTTAAGATGTCAGAAGAAGGGGTTGGGGATTTAGCTCAGTGGTAGAGCACTTGCCTAGGAAGCGCAAGGCCCTGGGTTCGATCCCAAGCTCCAAAAAAAAAAAAAAAAGATGTCAGAAGAAGACAGGTATAAGACCCCCAAAGCTGGAGTTACATATGGTTGTGAGCCGCCATGTGGATGCTGGAACTGAAACCCAGGTCTTCTGTGAAAACAACTAGTGCTCTCCTAACCACTGAGCCATCTCTTCAGCTTCGGTTTCTAGAATTTTGTTGTTGTTTGTTCTTTTGAGATAGGGTCTCTCTAAGTAGCTCTGGCTGTCCTGGAACTTGCTTGCTATATAGACCAGGCTGACCTTGAACTCACAGCGAGCCACCTGCCTCTGCCTTCCAAATGCTGTGATTAAAGTTATGAGCCATCATGCCATTTCTCAGATTTTATCATTTAAAAATATACTGGAGCTAGGCATTGCAGTGTGCTCTTAACCTTAAGAGGCTGAAGTGGGAGAATTATTGGCACTAGAGTGAGACTGTGTATCTCAAACAAATAAAACAAGCAAAACCAAACCTACCAAGTTGTTAATGGGATCATAGTATGCAGCCTTTTGGAAATGATTTACTTTGCCCAGTAATAATTTTCTAAACACTTATCAGGTGCCCCCCCCCAACTCACCAGTATTTTCTCTTTTGGGGGCTGGAAATAACTCAGTTGACAGAATGCTTGCCTAACATGAATGAAAGCCCTGGATTTGAGCCCTGTTGAACAGCAGAAAGACAGAGGCAAAAAGACTAGGAGGTCAAGGTGATTCTCAGCTACATAGCGAGTTTGAGGTTATTTTGGCAAACAGGACACTCTGTCGCAAAAACAATTTTTCCCCAATCATAAAACATTTATTCCACTTACATGAACTTAACACATATGTTCTTTTTTTTTTTTTAAACATTTATTTATTTTATGTATGTGAGTACATTATTGCTGTCTTCAGACACACCAGAAGAGGGCATCAGATCCCATTACAGATGGTTGTGAGTCACCATGTGGTTACTGGGAATTGAACTCAGGACCTCTGGAAGAGCAGTCAGTGCTCTTAGCCACTGAGCTATCTCTCCATCCCAACACATACTTTTTTTTTTTTTTTTTTTTTTTGTTTTTGTTTTTTTTGGAGCTGGGGACCGAACCGAGGGCCTTGGGCTTGCTAGGCAAGCGCTCTACCGCTGAGCTAAATCCCCAACCCCCCAACACATACGTTCTTAACAATAGTACTTATACATAAACTTTTCATATGACATTAAAGCCAGCCATCATTTAAAGTTATTTTCTTGTTAACTGTTTCTATAGCATATACATGTTAGGCAAGAAAATAAGGAACGATTCATGCATTTTTATATCTTCCTTACATGGGGCCATGTTAGTCTGACTTTAGTATATGTGTTATCAAAGTAAGCATAGACCGGCTTTTTTTTTTTTTTTTTTTGGTTCTTTTTTTCGGAGCTGGGGACCGAACCCAGGGCCTTGCGCTTCCTAGGTAAGCGCTCTACCACTGAGCTAAATCCCCAGCCCCAGCTTTTTTTTTTTTTAAATATTTATTTATTTTATGTATGTGAGTACACTGTCAGTATCTTCATGTACACCAGAAGAGGGCATCAGATCCTATTCAGATGGTTGGGAGCCACCATGTGGTTTTTTGGATTTGAACTCAGGACCTCTGGAAGAGCAGTCAGTGCTCTTAACCACTGAGCCATCTCTCCAGCCCCCTAGACTGACTTTTTAGAACTCCATTTTCCTTATTGTGTTGGTAATGCGTGTTGTGTTGTAGCCTACAGCTTGAAGACTGTCCAAGTAGATGCCAGCCTTCCCTACCCCCCTTTGTAGTTAGCATGCAAAGACAGTGATTGTACTATGTGATTCTAGCTTTGTTGTTGTTTGGTTTGATAAAGGGTCTCACTCTGTAGTGCTGGCTGTCCTAGAACTCACTGTGTAAACCAGACTAGCATCGAATTCACAGAGACGTGCTTGACTCTGTCTCCTGAGTGCTCTGATGCTCTTCTAGCTTTTGACTGATACCAGTTAAGCTGCTGTCAACATTTATGTGAAGGTTTTTGTGTGATGAAGTTTTTGTTTCCCTAGGATCAATGTCCAGGGCCAAGGCAGTTTTGTTTATGTGGATTTCTGTTTACTGCTGCATGGTAGAGGCTGCCGAACCCCATAAGGTCTGTATGTTTATCATGCTTGCATCCTTTCTTCTTTACTGTGTATAACACTGCCTCTTACTTCTTTCCGTTTTTTGTTGTTGGTTTTTTGTTTTTGCCTTAAAGTTAGTTTATCAAATATTAATTGAATCTCAGCTTTTGGTTTACATTTGCCCACTGTGTGTTTTTCAGTTGTCATATTTCTGCCTTCAATTTTTTAAAGTAATTATCATTTGTTTGTTTGTTGCTTGAGACAAGGTCTCTCTCTGTGTATCCCTGGCTGTTGTGGAACTCACTCTGAGGTCCAGGCTCCTTGAATTCACAAAGGTCTGCCTTCTTCTGCCTCCCAGTGCTGGGACTAAAGTGACAGCCATGGCACTTGGCTAACGTGTGTTGTTTATAGGAAACATTGTTGCGGTTTGCACATCCAGTCTGAGAGACTTCTGCATTGGTAAGTTCATCCCACGTGTGCTCACGGCCTACTAGTACTAGTGTCTGTCATTTTATTTAATGTTTTCTACTTCCTCATTCTTTAGTTTTTATTTTTTCTTTCTTATTTTTGTCGACAAGATTATGGGAGATGTTTCATTTTGGCCTTTGCTTTTGTTTGTTTTATTGCTAGTTTCTTAGTTATGTATTCACTTTGTCATGGATGCTAAGAGATTTAGTAATAGATATAATTCCACTTACATGATTTTTAAACTTGAAATATCTATTCTCTTTTCCTAATAATATAATCCCTTTTCCTTGCCATATCATCAGGAAGAGAGATGTCTACTGAACATAATTTTGGCCAGATGAATGGTTATGTCCAAAGGAATGAATTTTTAGTTGATAGAATAATAAATGCTATGCGTGTGGTAGTACGCATCTACAGCCCTAGACTTTTGTGGAGGCTGAAGCAGAAGAATTTTGAGTTTGAGGCCAACTTTAGCTATATTGTATAAACCAATTTTTTTTAAAAAGTGAGACCAAAACCAAACAAAGTATAGATTAGTTGAGCTGAGCATGGTGGGCCAGGGGTTACTGTTTTGCAGTTTGGTTTTTTTTTTTTTTTGGAGCTGGGGACCGAACCCAGGGCCTTGCACTTGCTAGGCAAGCGCTCTGAGCTAAATCCCCAACCCCGATTTTGTTATCTTGACCCTCCCCCAACCCCCTTTCTGTGACAGGCTCTTTGTATGAAGCCTCGTGTGGGCTAGAACTGGCCATGAGGATTAGGCTAGTTTTGGACTAACAGAGACCTGCCCTGCCTGTAATCCTGGCTATCCTGCAACTCACTCTGTAGACTCGAACTCAGAGATCCACCTACCTGCCCCTCTCCCGTGTGCCAGGACTAAAGGCATACAGCACCATTGCCAGGCTCAGTCCATAGTTAGTTCATAGAGTCATCACCTTGACATAAGCTAGAGGCCTTTGAGAAGCCAGACTGATTGGCCTGTGGGCATTTTTTTGATTAGTGTGGGAGGCCCAACACACTGTGAGCTGGTGGTGCTGGGTGCTATAAGAACACAGGTTGAGCAAGCCGTGGGGAGCACGCCGCTAAGGAGTGTCCAGCAAAGGCTTCAGCTCCAGTTCCTGCCTTCAGTTCCTGCCTTGACTTCCTTCTATGATGGATTATGATGTGGAAGTATAGTTGAAATAAACCCTTTCCACTCCCATTGCTTATGTCATGGCTTTGTCACAGCAGTAGAAACCCTAACTAAGATGGATTGGTACCAGGCCATGGGGTATTGCAATGACAGTCCTGGCCATGTGTTTTTGAGAGATTCATGGTAGCATCTGAACTTTGGGCTGTGTTCTAGATGGTTTTGTGTGTTAACTTGACACAAGTTAGAGTTGTCAGAGAGGAAGGAACCTCAAGGATGCCTCTATGAGATCCATCTGTTAGGCATTTTCTTAACTAGTGATCAATAGGAAAGGGCCCAGCATGTGGTGGGTGGTGCCATCCCAAGCCTGGTGTCCTGAGTTCTATAAGAAAGCAAGCCATGATGAGCAGGTCAGGTCCCCTGCAAGAACGAGGGCTATTACTTGGTGAGTCATCTCTCTAACCAGAGACTGACAAGTGTACCCATCAACAAGGAAGTTAACACGGAGACCTCCTCATTTGCCTTGCATTTGAATATTTTAAATTTCACACATCCTATGTCTGTCCTTGAGTCAATTATTTTCAACTCTGACTATATCAACAAGATTTAAGTTTTTTGGGCTGGAGAGATAGATGGCTCAGCGGTTAAGAGCACTGACTGCTCCTCCAGAGGTCCTGAGTTCAATTCCCAGCAACACATGGTGGCTCACAACCATCTGTAATGGGATCTGATGCCCTCTTCTGGTGTGTGTGAAGACAGCTACAGTGGACTTATATACATGAAATAAATCTTTAAAAAAAAAAAAAAAGCAAGCAAGCCATGGGAAACAGGTCAGGAAGCAGCATCTGTCCATGGCCTCTGCACTAGCTCCCTCCTCTAGGATCCAGCCCTGCTTGAGTTCTTGTTCTGACTTCCTCCAGTGAGGACTACAATCTGGAAGGGTAAGCCAAATAAACCCTTTCCTCTCCAGTTTGCTTTTTGGTCATGGTGCTTCACCACAGCAATAGAAACCCTAAGACAGGCTAGAAAAGCCCTTGGGTGCTCCGTGCTCTGTGGGCTGTTCCCTGGGAACTCGGAAGACAATGGAGAGCACTGTGGCGATGAGGGTGGTTTGTGAAGTTTCAGAAGGAAGCAGAGACGCATGGCCATTTATGCGATATTAGGAGTCTGTGGTCTGGTCAGCTGAGACTGAAGAATTGGCTGTAATTAACAAGACCTTATTTTGAAATGAAACCTTTGTTTGATGGTACAAATTGATGCTGGTTAGCTGGAGCTGAGAAATTAGTGGTGATTAAGGAGAGACCAGTATCTGGGCAGTGGTGCACACCTTTAATCCCAGCACTCAGGAGGCAGAGGCAGGAGGATCTCTGAGTTCAAGGTCAGCCTGGTCTACAGAGCAAGTTTCAGGACAGCCAAGGCTACACAGAGAAACCCTGTCGCAAAAACCAAACAGAGAAGAAGGAAAAGGGAGAAGAGACCAGTAGCCTTGAGAATTGTGAATCTGGGAGTTTTTCCTGAGGGTCTTCACTTAGACACTCTGGTGTAGATGGAGCTGAGGCTGTGCCTGGGGCACATAGGAAAACCGTGAGCAAGACGGAGTGAGCCAGTGAGCACTGTGTCAACGTGGCCTCCGCATTCATCCCTGCCTTGTAAAGGACCGGGGCATGGAAGTGTAGTCTGAACAGACCCTCCCTTCCAAGATCACCTGCAATGACCACGCTTTTCACAGCAGGAGAAACCCTAACTAAGACCTGGTTCTGCAAGGTAAACTGTGACAGCCATGCTACCTCATTCAAGACCTGACTCTCAGCCTAGCCCTTATGTTACCGCCCAGTTCCCTTCTGTCACAGTGTGGTTTTCAGTGCCATATCCCTGGCCTGGCACAGCCTCTGCAGCCTCTACTCTCCTTGCCTCAGGTCTGTTTCACACTTTCTGACTTCCGTATAAATGGAGCTATTGGCCTTCTTGCCCTGACACTCCAGCGTGTTGTGCTTGTTCTATGCAGGGAGGAAGGGTCTGTTATATGGGGAGGTAACTCACCTGTTAACAGGTATTTGAGCTGCTCCCTGTGTGTAACTACTGTGAACCGGGTGGCTGCCCACCTCCTCTCAGTTTAGATTACACATAGGATTTAATTTTTCTTATGTTGGCCCTGAGAGTAGAACTGGTTGAGTACCTGGTGAGAGTGCGCCTAACTTTATAAAGAGTGGTCAGATTCTTTTCAAAGTAGCTGTGCCACATTGTCATTCCCTTCTTGCTCTGGCCCTTCCTTTCTATCCAATTCCTGCCTCTGTAGTGCTGAGAAACAAACCTAATGACCTTGTATATGGCTTTACCACTGAGCTATACTCCCAGCCTCCAAAGCACTGTCCTTTAGGATTTCAAGTTGTAGATTTTATGACTAACCCTGTGACATATATCATGTTAATTTGGGGTCTGGTGTGAAGTAAGGGTTGAGCTTCAGTTTTGTTTTTTAAATGTATATTTTGTTTTCTGGCATGATATGTTGAAAAAACTACATATACATACACACATACTTTTTTCCGTTTATTTGATTTTGTACACTTATTGAAGATCAGCTGATATACATTGGTGTCAGAGGCTGCTGGGTCAGGTCTTCACAGGTAGCCCAGAGTCACAAACACACATTTAAGAACTGCAGCCAGTCTGTTTTTTCATTTAGGTTTATTTTAGCACCAGGAGAGGTGGCACACATCGTTACTCTCAGCATTTGGGAGGAAGAGGCAGGTGTCCCTCTGTGAGTTTGAGGTCAGTCTGGTCTACATAGTGAGTTTCAGGCCAGCTAGAGCCACACAGTAAAAGCCTGTCTCAAATTATATATGTTTTTGGCCTATGCATGTCTGTATACCATATGTGTACAGTGGCCACACAGGTCAGAAAATGGCATTATATCCCCTGGGACTGGAATTACAGACTGTTGTGAGTGATAGAAACCAATCCCCAGAACCTCTGAATCAACAGCCAGGACTCTTAACTTCTGAGCCATCTCTTTAACCCCAGTCTTTTAGATTTTTTAAAGTAAAAATACTATGTAAGATAAGCCCCTCAGATTATTACAGTTTTGTAAACAACTTCATATGGTATTTAATTTAAACCAGTGAGATGGCTTGACCTAAATTCAGGCCATGGGGCCCACATGATAGAAAATAAGAACTGACTCCCACAAGTTGTCCTCTGACCTGTGCACGTGTATGCTCTCCTGGGTGAGTGTGTGCATGCATGTGCACTTACACATAAATAAATGTGAAAATAATGTAAAAGACCTGTTCTTTGAAGACAAGCTTTAGCTGTATTTCTTCTTTGTTGTCAGAACAGTAAAAACTGTTATCTGACTTGCTGGCCCACACACTGACAGTGAGCCTCGCCTCATCTAGGATGGACTGATGACACAAGCCGGAAGAAGGGTTGGGGAGGCAGAGCAGGGTGGGGCTGGTGCTGGTCTTCTGATTGCTGCGGTGAGAGTTCATGCACAGTTTGTATACGTGTGAAGGAGAGAGTTGTCCCCTCTATAACCCTCGATGTTACTCAGCAAGATTGCCACAGTAAACTGAGGGGCTAGATGGCAGATGACCACAGCAAACGGCAGGATCAAGCAAAATGTGCTGTCTTTTGTTTGGCTTGTTAGATATAGGCTCTGAGAGTATTCCAGGAATACATGTCCTGTGTTCACTCAGGAGGGATTAGACCATGAGAGGCTGGGTTTCTGGTTTGAATTAACCTTTTCAGGATGGAGAGGCATTCCTGGTGCTGATACTTGGGAGACAGATGTGTGGGCCTCTAAGAGCCATGATCAAAAGGAGAGCCTCTAGAGACTTAAGCACTGTAGGTGGGGGGGAAGGTAGGTCACATAAGGGGACCCCAGAGTCACAGAGGAAAGGGACCTATAGCTGAGAGCAATTCCTAGACCGCAGGATTGCGTGTGTGTATGTTGGGGATGAGCTTCTTGGACTTTGGTATGGCATGGCTGAGAGTGGGAAGAGTGAGCTGCTTTTTTTTTTTTTTTTTTTTTTTTTCTTTTTTTTTCTTTTTTTCGGAGCTGGGGACCGAACCCAGGGCCTTGTGCTTGCTAGGCAAGCGCTCTACCACTGAGCTAAATCCCCAACCCCGAGTGAGCTGCTTTTATCCTTGCTTGCAGCTCTGTGACCACCATCATGTTCTGGAAATTTGACTTGAATACCACGTCCCACGTTGACAAGCTCCTCGACAAGGAACATGTGACACTGCAGGAATTAATGGATGAAGATGACATCTTGCAAGAGTGTAAGGCTCAGAACCAGAAGCTGCTGGACTTCCTGTGCAGGCAGCAGTGTATGGAGGAGCTGGTGAACCTCATCACACAAGACCCACCCCAGGACATGGAAGAGAAGGTCCGATTCAAGTATGTACTGAGGCAGTTACCCAGGCCAGCTGGGTAATGCTTAGGGAGGCTGTGGCCAGTGTCTGAGGACAGCTAGAGCCAGGGCATCACCACATGAGGAATAAGGAGGCCGTTGTACAGTTTGTTGGTTGATTGGTTGTGAGGTTTAAGAGCTTCGAATCTCTTGTATATGTGTTTTCTCCTTCTGAGTTATAAATGAATTTATATTAAGGTGGCATGCATTGGGACAATTTGAGTGACAATATGCTGAAAGAAAGACCCATGATAAATGGGTCTGAGATTGCAGAGCTGTGCACCTCATTAGAGTTGGCAGGTAGGTTATAGGTTTCATGTCTGACTTCTGAGCCCTAGGAAATGCTTTCCTTTAGGGTGTTTAGTTAAGAGGAAGTATACTATTATCATTAGTGGCACTAAACCTTTAGAAAATTTTCCTAGAATGTTTTACTTCCAGTTTGAGCAGGATGTTGGGAGGTGACAAAAGGGAAGGGACAGTGTCATCACAGGATGCTTGAAGCTTTGAGGAAGTAAAATCTGAAGTGGGAGGGCGGCAAGAAGGACAAGTGAGGCCAGGTTCCAGCTTAGGTTTGTCTTCCTGAATAGACCATATGGTCCATAGTGTTTATGGGCACAGTTAAGGACAATTAGCAGGCAGATCTAGATGCTTGTGAGGAAGTCCACTGTACACAAGTGTGGTTGGAAGGTCTTGGAATAGGATCAGTAAGCCATGATGTGTGGCTTGTTAGTCCTTACCCCCCAGCCTATGACACAAAGACTTACTGTGTCTGTCTCACATACTAGTTTGTTTCATGGCTTTCTGCCACAAGCCTCCCAGATGAAGGATCTCAGGGCCTCAGATATACCCATGCCTGGCAGCTTTTACATTTTTAAGTATTTGAAAAATTAAGAAAGAGTACTTTGTTACACATGTCGATGATCTTTTTGGTGTCGTTGGCATGCCACACTAATCCATATACAATCAGAGTCCAGTCACAAAAAAAGATCTTCAAAAATATTTTTAATTTGGCTCTTCACAAAAAAAATCTTTGCTGATCTTTGTCCTCTGGAAGAAAACACGGCAGGGCTGGACGATGAGGCAGCCTGTGGGGGGCTTCAGTGTTTCCTGTCAGTCTGTCTCTGACAGGGAATCACATAATAGGAAGAGCAGAGGCCTGCTCTCAAATGAGCTATGACTTCATGGATAGGGTAACCATAGCTGGAGGCCATCATGGTCTCAGGATCAAGTATCCGCAGCCTACCTGCCCTCTTCCTTCCATGTGTTACCAGTTTGGGTAACACATCAGAACAAAGTGACAGAGGAGGGATATTTAAGGGGCCAAGACAGGGATTCTCAGAATAGCACTAATGACTCGGGAGCCTTGCAGAGTCAGAGATTACTAAAGCATGAGGTAAGCTGAAGCAGGGAAGGTCCTGAGGAAACGCATGGCTCTCAGGAGCCTGGTACATGGTAAGCTGAGGGCTGCACGTCCATCTTAATGTAAATATGTATATGAGTGTTTTGCCTGCATGTACGACTGTAGCCCTCTGGATTTGTGTAACTTGAACTTACTGTCCGCTGCTTCATGAGTACCTGAGCTTGGTCTAATTCAGTATCATTCCCTCTTTTCTTTCCTTCCTCCCTTCTCATGCCCAGTATGTGGTGCTGTGATTCACTTCAGAGCTTCCGGCTGCCAGATCCTAGGAGAGCACTCTGCCATAGTGGTTTTGCAACCAGATGTTCTTCTTGCCTTTTTAACTCAGCATACTTGAAAAGGGGCAGAATAGGACCAGGCTAGCCTGGTCTACATAGTGAGTTCCAGACAGCCAGGGCTATGTAGAGAGATCCTGTTCACTGTATAGACAAGATGATTTCCCTGGGTTCTGAAAATGTCTCAAATGTTTTCTGTCCTTTGCTTCATCACCCCATAGAATTTGAGCTTGTATTGTGTTTTGTTTGGATCAGATGGAGCATCACTGTGGCCTTCACTGCAGCCGACCTGACCGTCTTCCTGCTCTCTCTGGTCTCCTTGCCCTCAGTGGTCATGTGTTATCCCCTAAACACTTGTGCAGGATTATAGCAATCCCATGAGCTGGGGCCTTGGGAGCCCCACTTCACAGACAAGGCCAGAAAGGTTAGCCAGGAAGAAGTAATCCCAGAAATGACTTAATCTGTAGGTCCCCTCCCACACCCAGGTTGTAAGGCCTGAACACTGACCATTCTATTGTCCTGTCCAAAGACATGCTTGTCTATAGTCCTGTGGGCTGGGCCTCTGTGACTGACAGGCCCTTGTCAGGCCCACCCCCCCTAGCCAGTGGAGAACTGTTTGTCTCTGGGGCACGGATTGTCTTCTGTCCTGTGTTGACTGCTGCTAAGAAGAGCGAGCCTGGAGTCACACTGTACCGAGGGTTACTCTGTGTCATTTTTATCAACATTTGAACAAACTAGTGGTTCTTAGTAGTAAATTCCTTGCCTGGTGTCTCGTGCTGATGTTGTTCAGAGCTGCAGGCATTTTCCTTCAGCTTAGAGCAGTTTGGGTCTGTGCTTACCATTTGAAGGCACAGAAAGTGGGGAGAGGAGCAGTTTTCCAGGGATGACTGGGACTTGGTCTCCCTGACAACCAACAAGGAGACAGATAAACATGGCCTGCAGAGAGAATCCAGGAGATAAAGGAAGATTGTTGAGGTCTGGCCTGGTAGCCACACCTATAATCCATGCTTGGCAGGTAAAGGCCGGAGGAGGCGGCCATCAGGGTCAGCCTCTGTGTATAATGAATTTACGGCTAGTCTGAGCTACAGGAAGTTCTGGGGTGGGTATTTATGTATGTATTTATTTATAATGAAGTTATTTACAGAATGGAAGCAGAGTCAGAAAGTGAAGACTATCAGAGTGTAGCTATATGGAGCCCACAAAAGATGGATAACAAGCTTTGAAGTTCTAATGGTTAGAGACTCAAGTCGTCTTAGGTCTCATGTTCACTCTGTTCTGAGGCCTGTTCAGTAATCCGCTCTTTCCACATGGGTCTGCTTCCTTTTCCTTTTGAAAATGTGTTTATTTTGGATTATGTGTATGCATGTGTCTATATGAGAGTGTGCCATGTTTGTGGATGCCTGGAAACCAGAGGTGTTAGATCTGCTCAAGCATGTGGGTGGACACTGGGAATTGAACGTAGGTCCTCAGGAAGAGCAGTGCATATTCTTTTTTTTTTTTTCTTTTCTTTTTTCTTTTTTTTGGAGCTGGGGACCGAACCCAGGGCCTTGCGCTCGCTAGGCAAGCGCTCTACCGCTGAGCTAAATTCCCAACCCCAGCAGTGCATATTCTTAACCAGGGAGCTACCTCTCCAGCCCCTACATGTGTCTGCTGCTAAGCCCCTGTTTACTTAAACAGCTTCCTGAAAGTTGGAGAAGTCTAATTTCACATCTAGTGCTTGGACTGTGCCCTTTTAGATATCCAAACACAGCCTGTGAGCTTCTGACTTGTGATGTGCCGCAGATCAGCGACAGACTAGGCGAGGACGAGAGTCTGCTGAACCTTCTGTATGACTTCTTGGACCAGGAGCCACCACTCAACCCTCTGCTTGCCAGTTTTTTTAGCAAGACCATTGGCAATCTCATTGCAAGGAAAACCGAACAGGTAATGATGTGTGAAGCCAAATGTATTGGACAACCACGGTTGACACTCAGAAACTGTCACCAGGCTCCTGGGACAGCACTTTGTTAACTTAACAGAACACAGAAGAACAATATGGGTGGCTGTTATGTGAACTGTAGTGTAAGCAGAGTGGCTTTCCACAGATGTTTCTGGTAACCAGTTCTGGAATAAGCCGCGCTTCTTGCCCTCCCTGGGTGCATTGCAAGCCCCAGACCAGGCATAAACATGAGGTCCTGTAACGTGCCTTCCCTGTGGACGGATCTGGAACACATCCTCTACATTTTGGGGTCTTTGGGAGTAGCATGCCAGTGTGGCCAGAACAGTGATTGCTTTAAAGCAAACAAAAGATAATGTTAGAATTGGGCTTTTGTGGGTAAGCAAACTTGGATTCACCTGTAGCAAGACTCCTGTCTTGTTTAACCTTGTGTGAATGTGGCTGTTTGTAGGGAAGTGGAATGGCAGTCCATGCCTCCTTCTGGGATCAGTGGCTCTCTCATCACCTCACCCATCCCCATTGGGTAATTTCAGCATACAGCTTAGCTGTCAGATGATTTCTTGTTTCCTATTCTAGTATATGTTTAAATTATAAGGACTTTTTCTTTTTAATATTGATAGGTATTATTATACTCCTGAAATATTAGTGTAATTTTTTTGGTCCCCTCAAATATCCATTTACCAAACAAACCTATATTTTGTCTCTGTCTTGAATCCTGGGACTGCAGAGGACCATCTCATTCACCTCACATTTGTTTTGAAGCAGCAGAGATAAAGAATGGTGGTGCTCTGTGTGTGTGTGTCTATGTGTATATGTGGGTATTTTAGTATAGAATCCTAAAGGATGAGCTGCCTTTTATATATAGAAATACAATTATACCATTATCATACCTAAAACATGAACAATAATGACTTAAAATATTCTTGCAGTGTACAAGTTGCCTTTATAACTTCAAATGGGGGCTGGAGAGATGGCTCAGAGGTTAAGAGCACTGACTGCTCTTCCAGAGGTCCTGAGTTCAATTCCCAGCAACCGTTACATGGTGGCTCACAGCCACCTGTAATGGAATCTGATGCCCTCTTCTGGTGTGTGTGAACACAGCTACAGTGTACTCACATACATAAAATAAATAAATCTTTAAAAACTTCAAATGGTCTGTCTCACTTCAGGTGTCTATTGCTGTGATAAAGCACCATGACCAAAAGCAACTCAGAGGAGAGAGGTTATTTCTGATTATAGTTCTTCATCATAGTCCATCTTCAAAGGAAGTGAAGGCAGGAACTCAAGGTGCAACCCCAGAGGCAGGAATTGAAGCAGCAGCCATGGAGGAGCACTTCCTACTGGCTTACCCCTCCTAGTCTGCACACTTTGTTTTCTTATGTGCCCAGGACCAACTGCTTGGGGCTGGCACTACTCACAGTGGGCCCTCCCACATCAATCAACAATTAAAAAAATTCCCCACAGGTTTGCCTATAGGCTGACTTTTGGGAGGCATTTTCTCAATTGAGATTCCCATCTCTCAGATGACTCTCTCTAGCTTGGGTCAAGTTGACAACAACAACAAAAAAACAACAAAAAAAAAAAACTAACCAGCACAATTGACCCCTTGTCCAGCTGACACATAAGCACATTACCATGAAACATAATCTTTCCTTTCTTGTTCAACCCCCAAGTCTCATATTGATATTAATATTCAACATAAAACATTCCAACTTTTTAAAAAAATTTATTTATTATGTATATAGTGTCTGTCTGCATGTACACTGTTGTTGTAAAAATATAAAAAAATAAAATGCTGTCTTTTAGCCCCCACTAAGTCTGGCACTGCAGTGCCCCAAGATATCTGCTAGATATCTTACTCTCAGTCAGCAAAGCCTCTCACCCGCTCTGCTCCATCCCATCTCACACTGCCAAAGGCCTCTCTCTGGGCCTGGCATCAGTCTGTCTACTATCTAGTTCCCCAGGCAGGTTTCCATGCCAGAAGCACACATCCCAACTCCACGGCGGACCAGTGTCTCCAGCCGCCGCACACTTTCCTCCACTCAAACTGTCACATAAAAGAACACACAACACAATAACCTTGACCCATTTGATAAGATATAATTGCCCACCTACACATACACAGCCCTGTACACATCCATCCCTTAAGAACATTCATAACAACCTGTAAAGGTACAGCGTGGAGTCTTAACACCAGCCTCCATGTCGTCTCCCAGGCTTCTCTCTCTTCTCCTCCTCTCTTCAAGTTCCTGTCTCCTCCTCTTCCTTCAAACTTTTCTTCCACCCATCCTTCCTTCTCGTCCAATGACAGGCCTCCTTCTATCTTGTGCCTGCCCCTCACCTGTGACATCATCCCACAGTACACCTGCAGGCCAGAAGAGAGCACCACTCATTACAGATGATTGGGAGCCACCATGTAGTTGCTGGGAATTGAACTCAGGACCCCTGGAAGAACAGCCAGTGCTCTTAACCACTGAGCCATCTCTCTACCGTGGGAGGACAACTTTTTAAGACAGGGTCCCCCTATGTAGTTCTAGAACAATGACTCTTATCTCTTTTTGTGCCTTTGTTTCTGTTGGGCAAACTTGAGCTAGCACGTGCTCAGTGGTGAGTGCCCAGTGCCTCACACTGTTGTCCACTTAGTCCACTGCTGCTCTGGGCATGTGTCACTGCTGCAAGGACTCTGCCTATCTTGGGAGGGTTTTCTTCATATAGTCTTTACTTGGTCTTTCTATCATTTCTTCTCAGTATACTTGAAAGTTAATGATCTTTCTGATGTGAGCTCTTAAAGGAGTGTCCGTACCTGTCAGGAGGCAGCCCTGTTTACTTATCAGGTGTGTTTGATTTCAGGTGATCATGTTCTTGAAGAAGAAAGACAAGTTCATCAGTCTGATACTGAAGCACATAGGCACCTCAGCTCTCATGGACCTGCTGCTACGCCTGGTCAGCTGCGTGGAACCAGTTGTTCTCCGGCAGGAGGTCCTACATGTGAGTGCCAGGGAGCGAGTATGAATGTGTGGGAAGGTGGACCAGGCCAGGTTGGGTTAGGAATCACCAGATGCCCAGCCTTGGGCTCTTCACCCAGTCCCCAGCACCACTTACGTCTATATTCTTATCATGCTTCAGCCCATTTAGAAGCAAAGAGTGCAGAGGTTCCTTCTCCCCAACATATGGCCCCTTGCTTGCTGCAGTAACAGACATCCCTTTCCTGTCCTTTCCCCACTCACACAGGCCTCAGAGCCAGTGCTTACTGAGCTGAGTGTGGTTCAGGCAGGGGCCCATCTCTTAATCTGGAGTGTGGGTAGGCTGTGCTGCTAGGAAAGGTATTGTAGCTGTCCCTGGGAAGAAGAACAGGATGCCCAACCTAGAGGGTAAGTTTTTTCCTGCTGTGCGAGGCTTTGTTTGTTCCTCATTTTGAAGTAAAACAAAGGAAGCAATTAGACCATTTTCTCACTCTGAGAAACAAGAGTCATTTAGTGGCCATTCTCATTGGGCATGGTGATGATACAAGCCAGTAATCCCAACAATTTGGGAGGGAGAGGTAGGATTGTGAGTTCTAGGCTATGAAGGGCTATGAAGTGAAACCCTGCCTCAAAAATAAATAAAAGATATGATAATAGTTTTTGTTTTGTTATATTTTATGTTTTGTTTTGTTATCTCTTAGAAACCTATTCTTTTTCTAATGAGAGACAGAAAGGAAGTGGATCCAGGTGTGAGGGGAGGTGGGGAGCAGCTGGGAGGAAATAGAGGACGGGGAAACTATAATCAGGATATATTGTATAAGGAAAGAATATTTTCGGTGAAAGGAGAAAATAAATAAAAGATAAAGTGGTAGTTGTTCTCACCCTTAGGTTTATAACAACTTTCCTTATGGCATTGTATAGAGAACGCAGCATGCATCTTAGCTGTTTGCTGACATTAATGTACTTACTTTTCTATTGCTGGTATAAAACTGTATTAGTCAGGTTTCTAGAGTAACAGAATTTACAGAATATGTATATATGGGTTTATTAGAATGACTCACGGGCTGTGCTCCAGCTAATCCAACAGTGGCCGCCTATGAAATGCAAGGCCCAAGAGTCCAGTAGCAGTTCAGTCACAGGCTGGGTGTCTCAGCTGCTCTTCAGCATATGTTGGGATCCTGAAGAAGTCGGCTCTAATGACAGTGAAGGAATGGACTTGCTAGGAAGGAGTGAGCAAGCAGGCAAAGCAAGAGAGCTTCCTGCTCTCATGTCCTTTATATAAGCTTCCAGCAGAAGGTGTGGAGTAAAAGATTAAAGGTGTGCCTTCCCATCTCAAAGATCCAGGTTAGAAGTAGATCTTCCCACTTCAAATTAAGTTAAAAAATTCTCAAAGGTGTGGCCCATTTTTTTGGGATTATATTAACAACCAAGAATAATCATTACAAATACAATGACTAAGGCAATTTCTTCCTTTCCTTTCCTTTTCTTTCCTTTTCTTCCTTCCTTCCTTCTTTCCTTCCTTCCTTCCTTCCTTCCTTCCTTCCTCTTTCCCTCCCTTCTCTTTCTTTCCCCCTTTCTTTCCCCCTCCCCCCCCTTCTACTTGCTGTTTTGAGACAGAGTTTCTCTGTGCAATCCTGGCTGTCTTAGAATTTGCTCTGTGGACCCGACAGGGGTGTACCTATCTCTGCCTCCTAAGTTCTGGGATAAAGGCACGTGACTCCATGCCTGACATGACCATGACAATTTAAAAGAAATTTAAAATTGGGGTTTTGTAGAACAAAGGCATGGTGGCAGGACCAGCTGAGAGCACATCTTGAACCAAAAGTAGGAGGTACTGAGAGAGTACGCTGGAGATGGCAAGAGTATTTTGAAACCTCAAACCCACTTCCAATAATACATCTCCTCCAAAAGGCCACACCTCCTAATCCTTCCCAAACAGGTCCACTAACTGGGGACCAAGTGTTGAAACATAAAATCCTATGGAGGCCGTTCTCATTGAAACTACCACGGAAGACCACACAGCCTTTTGCCCTTTACCTCCCACCGGTGATGCTCACACTGTAAAGCCTCCCTGCTGGGATGTCTCATCCTTGCAGGAGGGTCTGAGAACAGTGTACACGTACTAGTAGAGCAGTCTGCCAGGCGTGCTGTGGCCTGGCATCATCTCACTGAGTCTTCATTGCTTTGACCTTGAAAAGTGTCAGTGTCAGCCGTTACAATGTTCCTGCAGGCACCAGAGAGGTTGTGTTCTTCCATCTCCTCGGAGCCCTGATGCTACAGGGAGCTGAGCACTGTCTCGTTTTCAAGCCCAGCTGGACTCTGGACTGCATTCTGCTCATTCTGTACTCTAGGTTTCATAAACCTGGTGTCCTAAAGCAGAGAGAGTGCGCACTATTAAGACAGCTGGAAATTGTCTTCGGCCATTCCCCAAGTTTATTGTGTCAATTTGGTTCTTTCTGGGCTTGTCAGACAGGCATGCTAGAGTCTATCCCAGGACACCTGGGCACATGAGTTTCTGCTGTACCGAAGGACTTTTTTCCATTTGGTTAGATGAGCAAATACTGAACTGGACTTTTCCCCCCTTTTAGTGGCTTAATGAAGAGAAAGTCATCCAGAGACTTGTGGAATTGATCCATCCCCACCAGGATGAAGATGTGAGTGTGATGCTCACAGAGCCCACCTTCTTACATGGACAGTCCCACACCCAGGCTCTTGGAAAACATGCTGCTGTGTGAAGGGGGCAAGTCACTCCTTTCCTTTGAAAAGGACCATTAGAGTCTTTCTTTAATCAAATGCTAGTGTCTGGGTAATTTCGTTTTTACTAAAAACAAATGTGGTACAGGCATGGTGGTACATGTCTTTATTCTCAACCCTTGAGTAGCACAGGTAGGCAGATCTGTGAATTTAAGGCCAGACTGGTCTATACAGTGAATTCTAGGACTATGTTACATGATTACATAGTGAGACCTGGCCTCTAAAATAATTCTACATACATACATACATACATACATTTATACATACATACATATATTTATACATACATAAAATATAGCATATACATGTATGTATATATGTGTTCATACATATATCTACACACTCATCTACACATATTATTTCATATATGTATATAATTAAATAGTTGTAACAGGGTTGCATTAGTTAACCATGGCTGAATGGCAAATCACCCAGTAGCTGAGTTGATGGTAACAAGTATCTTTTATCAGTTTCTCTGGTCAGGAATCTGCCATGGTCTGTTGGCTTCTCTGTTCAGGGTCTCTCGTAAGATTACAGTCATTTCAGGACTCAACTGAAAGACCCACTTCCATAGTTGCAAGTGACTTAGCATTCAATTCCTCAGAGGCTTCTAGTCCGGGTAACCCTCAGTTCTGTGCAATGTGGGCTTCTGAGTGGACAACAGGGCTCACACTAAGCTAACTAGCTTTGAGAAGTGAGCTGGACCTACACCAGGCTTCTATAAATTCTGCTCAGAAATGATGGCCCTCCCTTTAGAGCAGTTGTTGTTCCCAACCTTCTTAAGGCTGTGACCCTTTAACACAGTTCATGTTCTTCTTGTGGTGACCCCCAGCTATAAAATTACTTCCCTGCTACTTCATAACTGTGATTTTGCTGCTGTTGTGAATTGTGATGTGCAGGATCATGTCATCTCAACCCACAGGTTGAGAACCACTGCTCTAGTGCATTCTGTTCATTAGACTTGAATGTCCAGGTCTAGCCTACATTCAAGGACATGGACTTACAAGGGCATGAATACCAAGAAGGGTTAGTTAGGGTCCTTGTAGACGCTTCCCTAGAAGCATGTATGGCAATCATAGAAAGAAAACCTAACTCCCATTCAGTGTCTCCTACAAACTCACTATACAAGACTATTTCTGTTGTAGGTGGGCAGTCAGGCCTCCCATATACAAGCCATGCATTCAGTTCTCAGAAGCCTCAGCTAGATGACCTGGGATTCAGTTTTCTTCTCACACTTGCTGGGTAGTAGCAGATTGTACAGATTGAAGAGCTTCGGCCCTAGGCTCATCCTAATTGTGCTGCCTTACATCTGTGCTTCTGGCTGACCAGCAGACATTGGATCCTCTGTACACTCTTGGCGATGTCTGAGTGACATGAAGGATGTTATACCTGATACATAGGACGTGAAGAGGTGCACAGAGGGATGGCTGAGGCGCTTCCCTGCCTTTTCTGCAGGAACCTTCACACCTTTGCTGTTCAGAAACTCCCCAGACCCAGACTTTCTGAGGCGGTTCACTTTTTATTTATTTTGAGACTTTATTGCACAGGATTATTACTAATGGACTTTAGGAGGAAAACCCAAGTCTATCTGTTCAGATTTTTTTGGCCTCTATGCAGTATTACCTATTCCAGGTCATGGAGTAGGAGCCCTCTGGGGTGAGGAGGATATTATAATCTACTGTCAGAGTAGACCATGAGCCAAGAACTGTGGACAAAGACCAAAAGATATATGTCAGCATATCACAGGTGACAGCAGTCCTTCTGTTTTCAGCCATCCTCGTCCTTCCTGTAGAAGTAAGTGCTGTGGAGAGTTTGAGTTTCATCCTCATAGGGCTTTGCAATGCAGTCTAAATACTTAGGCACATATACATTGTCCTCAATCCATATTCCGCACATGTCCAAAGTCTTCACTGCTGCCCAACCATCCTGTTTTGGCCTCTGTCTACCCACTGAGCCCACCCAACAGCTGGAAGAGAAATTGTTGAAGTGTAGATTTCCTATAGTAGTATTCCAAAGGGTAGAGCCTACCATGATATGTGTGTCAGAGGGTGACTGGTCTGTCCCTGTCCCTGAAGGCACGATTATGGCCACAGACCAACCTGGCTACCTTCATTTCTCTTGAAAGCCTTGCAATCTTTTTAAATCTGTTTTTCTTACATACATACATATTTCTACTTTTTTCTACTGTGTTTGTATGACAATGCAAAGATCAAGCTGTTTCTTTCTTGTTTACTCTGGTCTCCACCCACAACTGTTCTCAGCAGGCACACGTCTGAGCTGGGGGTGTGGCTCAGTATTCATGTTTCCCTAGGAACATTGAGTTCTCTATTTTTTTCCTTCAGTGACTTAACCTGCTTTCCCAAGCCCACAGGACTCATTGTAAATGACAGCAACTATTTAATATTAAATTTAACATGCAGAATAACATGGTTATATATTCATTACATTTTAGAATATGAATCAAAGGTATGAAATAAACACAAAGTATACAACATACATGGCTATTTTGGGCCTCATTTTTAATGCCTGGGGATGTGTTTAGTAGGTCTTTAAAAAAAATCTAGCTGGTTCCACATCTTGATGCTGGGCAAAGTAGACACAGGCTCCTTTCAAATGAACCATTTCAGGAGTCTTTACAGAAAACTGGCTCAGGAAATACATTAGCAAGATTGATGTGGCTGACGGGTGTCTTTTGCTGAGGGGAGCCTGTTTCCCTTGTCTTTTCAGAGGCAGTCAAATGCTTCTCAGGCACTCTGTGACATCATCAGGCTGGGCAGAGACCAGGGCAGTCAGCTGCAGGAGACTGTGGAGCCGGATCCCCTCCTCACAGCACTGGAGTCGTGAGTGATAGTCGCCATGAGATGGTGGGCCTTACTCTGAATTATGGACATGTTTTGGAGCCTGCTTTGAACACAGGAGATGACAGTGCCATCACTAATTCAGAATTGAGTTAATTCCTTAGGTTCAGAGCCCAGGAAGGTCTATCACTAGAAGCCCTGGTGGGAATTGGAACTCGTGGGCTTGTGTGTTATACAAGCTTGGAGTACCTGGCTTTGAACCTGAACAAAGCCAGAGTGAAGGCCTCACCTGGCTCAGGGTGCTGTGATGGCCTCTGGGGAAGACAGTGTCCTTGCATTATGTTTATGTGTCTGCTCTGCCAGGTAGTGACCTCTGCATGTGCCCACAGGCAGGACTGTGTGGAACAGCTTCTGAAGAACATGTTTGATGGGGATCGGACGGAGAGCTGCCTGGTCAGTGGGATGCAGGTGCTGCTTGCCCTGCTGGAGCCAAGGCGTGTTGGGTGAGCCTTTCCTTTGAAAAGCAGCATGCATTGCTCTTATGCCAGAGGAGATGGGTATCTAGAAGGTCAGGACATGCTGTTTTTAATTTTTGGTTCTACAAGTTATACTGTGGATAGATACCCTGGTTGAAAGATCTCCTTTGTGGCTGTAGCTAGGTCCTCTTTGACCCTTCTTAGCAGGCATAGTTTCGCCCTAGCCCTGAACCCCGCTGCTGCTGTGATGTGTATGATGAGTATGGATTACATGCGGTTTTCTCTAGGGACTGTGTTAGCCAGTATGCACGATGCATGAGTGCGAGTGCATGTGCACCCCCTGTAGGGAGGGCTACTCCAGCATGCAGCTGCGTGCTGTTCATATCTCCCGTGCCAGGGAAGGAAGGGAGGAAGGGAGGGAGGGAGGGAGGGAGGGAGGGAGGGAGGGAGGGAGGGAAGGAAGGAAGCTGAGTGTTCAGTAAGACACTTTGTTTCTGGGATGTCCTTCACTTTTTGGTTTCTGTTGTTGTTTGTGAGACAGGGTTTCTCTGTGTAGCCCTGGCTGTCCTGAAACTCTCTGTAGACCAGGCGGGCCTCAAAAGGCTTGTACTACCATGCCCAGCTATGACCTGTTTATTAGTATGTATGAATGTTTGCCTGTGTGGAATGAATGTCTGTGCACTCTGTGGGTGCAGTGCCTGTGGAGACCAGAAGAGGACAACAGATTCCCGGAACCTGAGTTACAGGTGGTTATGAGCAGCCATGTGGGTGTTGTCAACCACACCTAGTAAAGGTTCTTCACCCACCCTCACTGCCCTTCACCTCCTTTTCATCCATCAGTTGCTATTTGAATACCTCGCTTGAAGTCCTAAGAGACAAAGACAGGCAAAAGATGGCTCCTTACACCCAGTGTTCCTGTCTGTCCTAGAAAACTGTACAGGGACAGGTGATTTAGTGTGAAAAGTATATGATTCATGAGGCAGGCAAGTCTGTGTAGGCCTGGAAGACAGAGGCATGTGGTCAGGGAGGTCTTTTCTGAAAGGCCCTATTTAGTCTAACATAACTCTTGATAAGAAGATCCTAGTATGAGCAAGAGCATAGACCAGTCTGTGGTAAGGAGCTGTGGGGCTTGAAGGCCACCATGCTGCTGTCCTCAGAGATGCCACTGTCCTCAGGGTGCCACTTTCCTCAGGGTGCTACCATCCTCAGGGTTCCACTGTCCTCAGGGTGCTACCGTCTTCTGGGTGGCGGTTGGAAGCTGGTTGAATCAGGGACCATAAATGTCAGTGCTAAGACAGGAGAGAGCAGGAGAAAGGAGTTGGTGTCGAAGGTTAAATTTGTTTGAGAATTCAAGTGACAAGAACCTTTTAGGACTCAAACATAAATTCTGGAAAGTGAAGCTTTCTTTGGGGCTCAGGCTGGCCCTGGGATCTCAGCAGGTTAGGTGTGGTCACAGTTACTTAAAGAAAAGGACTGATCTCACCTGAGAGAGAGCAGGGTGGATGGGTTTACACCAGCCAAGGGCTTCTAAGATCCTCTTTCAATATTTTTTTAAAGAGAGGAAAAAAGACAAAATACTAATAGTCCAACTACGTGTCTTTACATTTGACTTTATTCTCATACATCACATCTGCAACTCATACATCCCTCCCTCCTCTCCTACAGCCCTGCCCACGCCTCTCCTCTCCCCCAAATTCACTCCTATGTTTCCTTTCAAAAAAATAGAGAAAGCTTCCTAGGGATATCAACAAGACATGGCATAACAAGTTATGGTTGTTAAGTAAAGGATAATCTCTCTAGTTTATTGATCCTGTATTATTAATTTTCTGCATTGATTTTGTTTTATTTTTATTAATTGGAATATAAATATATATCAAAAGAATAGTTTTTGAAAAAGCAAAGAAGCTATGTGGCCAGTGTGTCTCGGTCCTCACTTGAGGACTGGCGACCCCTGGTGGGGATTAAGGGGACAGCAAGGCAACAAGTCCTGTGTCCCTTCCTGTTCCCTGTGGTCTTGGATTTCACTCAGGAACGTTTTGGCCAAGGGGCCAAGAGTACACCAGTCAGCAAACAGTGTGTAGAAGTCTTGAGTAATGTCCCTTTTCAGACATGTTTTGGGGAAGATGCTTAATAGAATGTTGACAAGGTGAATGGAGTACGTACGGGACACAGCACGTCTGCCACACCTGTCTGCTGTCTTTATTCACAGAACAGAAGGCTTGGTGGACTCCTTTTCTCAGGGACTGGAAAGGTCATACTCTGTCAGCAGCAGCATCCTGCACGGCATTGAGCCATGGCTGAAGAATTTCCATCAGCTCCTGCTCAACCCACCAAAGGTCAGGCCTGGAGAGATTCCTGGGGCACTGAGAGATGTGGGTGTCATAGTGGAGAGGACAAGACAGAGTACAGAGTAAAGTGTGCTTTGATGTTGCCCTTCGTGGTGCTAACTGGTAAACCACTGGGCAGATGTTAAAATGTATTACTAGCTAGAAATTCCCACATTGCCTCTCCTAGGAGAGGCCTGGGCATGGGACATTTGCAGACTCCTAGCCAAGAGAGGGTAAAGTTCACAGAGGTCCTTGGCTGCTTCCTGCCCACCAGCCTCACATTACAATCCTTTCCCATATACACTTGCAGCCTCTTTTCCTCGTACACCTACCTTACTCACTGACTTACTTAGTGTCTTTTCTCCCCACTAATATGTGAGGATTCACAGAGGCAAGAACTCTGTTTTGCCAAACACAGATGCATTAGAAAATACCTGAATCCAATTTAATGTGCAGACTTGGGGCCATGAGATGGCTGAGGAGGCAGCTGCTTTCTGTGTAAGCCCCATGACCTGACTTGGGTTCCCGGGAATAAGGATAACAGAGAGGACAACTCCATGGAGTTGCCTTCTGACTTCACACATGTACTGTGGTATACATGTGCCCAGGGTGCGCAGACACATGCACAGAGTACACACACAGGCAGATACACACACACACATGATCACTGAGGACAAAGCTACACTGCTAATGTGTCAAGCTTTCCCAGCCTCTGAGAGAGCTCACTTAGCATCTCTTAGCTCAGGATCCTCCAAAGAATTCCTTGGGCACATAGCCAAGCACCATGTCCAGGGCTCCAGCTTGCTTTACTCCATCAGGAACACTGGACACATTTCATATGCCAGAGTACTGGGCCTTTGGCCTAGTAGGCCTGGCTAACAGTCCAAGGAGCCTTAGCCACTCCTTTTGGTCCTAAGGGGACAAAGTGAGTCCTTCATCTTTTGGATTCTGTCACTTCTTCTTGTAGGCAGCCCTGTCTTATCACACCCCACTCTCTTTAGGCCAGGCATATCATAGGTGAGTGCCCCTGTTGGTTTTAAGACTCCAGCTGGCTCTCCTATGTTTGCAGAAGAAAGCAATCCTGACCACTATTGGCGTGCTAGAGGAGCCCCTGGGGAATGCTCGTCTTCATGGTGCACGCCTCATGGCTGCACTGCTGCACACAAATACGCCCAGCATCAACCAGGAGCTCTGCCGGCTCAACACCATGGACTTACTGCTGGTGAGTCGCCCCTGGCTAGCTCTGGTTGTTTGTACATGGCATGCACAGTCTGCAGTTCAACATGGAGAAGAGTCAACCAGGGCAGACACTTCAGCATCTGGTCAGAAAGACATGTGGAGGAGAGGTGCTGGTATCAAGGACTTGCTCTTAGGTCTCTGGTAGAACACACTGAGCAGCACAGTGAGTGATATGCGTCAGGCTCAGGCTCACGTGCTCTGCAGAGGCTCTTCCTGATGCAGAGGACAGGTGTCTGGTCTTGCTTTCTCTTAAGTCAAAGTATCCTGAGAGGCAGATCTCGGTGAGTACTAGGCCAGCCTGGCCTACATAGTGAATACCAGGACAGCTAGAGCTACATAGTGAGATCCTGCCTCAAAAAAAAAAATCAATAAGTTATCAAATGATAGATAGATAGATAGATAGATAGATAGATAGATAGATAGATAGATAGAAAGAAACAGAAGGTTCCTGAGAGAAAAGGTCCTCATCTTCTAAAATAGTCATTCTTGTAGCTCTTGTCAAAACCAGTCAATATATGGTCAAGAAGCTATCCAGTGACTGTAGATTACTGATCTTTCCATGTTCTTTACCACCCTGGAGCAGCTAGTTTGATGAAAAATGAAATGAACTTTGAAGACACAGTTACAGTTAGGTGGCAGCAGCCTTGAGGGCTGGGGAGGAGTCTCCAGAAGGTGGCTTATGCTTGGAGTCAGCGTCCGGTACATCCAGCAGCCAGGATACATGGGTCGTGGAATCAAGGGTGAAAAGGAATAATTTTACTCACTATCACCCCACTAGAACATTTTTTGCTTCCTGTTTCTCCGACCTTAAGTCCTTCTGGCTAGAAATTTTGGTTTCAGAGACGGGAATGCTTCTGCCAAGAGCTATAACAAACATTCCACTGAACTGGAACATCAGACTTGCCCCCGGCCACTTTGAGCTTCAGATTTTAAATCCACAGGCTAAGAAAGGAAATAACAGTGTTAGGAGGGGTGATTGATCCAGACTGCTGTGGGGAAGTTGGATTGCTTCTCTACAGTGGAGGTGAGAAGGAAGGATAATGTCGAGGTCTAGAGAGCCTCTAGAGCGTCTCTTAGTGCTCTAAGTGGGAAACTGCAGCATCCTAATCCAGGCAGGACAAGAAAGGGTATAGCTCCGTCAGGAGAGCTAAGACCTGCTGAGCTGCTTGCTAAGGGTGGAGGAAACACAGGATGGGGGCAGAGGAAGGTTGTAGCTGGACTTTTGGCTACTTTGTGGATACTAGGTAGGACAGAAGGGAAAGATGGGGGCGGGGGAAGTGATAACATTAAACTACTGCCTGCTGTTTAGGGACATAGAATTCCTTGGAGCATGTGTGCTCTTCACCACCAGGACATCTCGTGTCTATCTTTTGAAAAGACCCCAGGATTCCAAATGTTCTACAATCACTGAAATGGGCTGCAGTAGCAAAACCACTTCCCTGCTAGAGCACAAGACACATCATGGTCAGCTGCGGTGGGCAGCCCAAAGCAGCCCGACACCTGGGGTTAAAGTGAAACCTGTCTTCTCATACTTCATGCCTCACCGTAGAACGTAGTTATAAATACCAGCTCAGGCCACACGACCAGGTACAGGAGTCAGGATTATGATTGACAGAAGTATTTCTGCCATCGTTTGTAAGAATGTGTTTGTATAGATATTTGTGTTTTCTCTCCTCTATTTCTTTATCAGACACTGTAACATCAATTGAGAGAATGTCAGTGGTTTTCCACTTGTTTAAGTAGATCTACTTTGGGACTCAGGGTATATATATATAGCTCAGTGACAGAGTACTTAGATAATGTCCAAAGAACCCTGTTCACACTGGAGAGATGACTCAGTGGTTCAGAGCACTGGCTCGTCTTCAGAGGACCTGATATGGTGGCTCACAACCATCTATGACTCCAGGCCCAGAAAGTCTGATAGCCTCTTCTGGCTTCCAAGGACATATGTGTAAGCCTAACACCTGTAGAAATTTAAAAAATAAATAAATAAAAATAAAACAACAACCAAAAACAAAGAAAACAATGAATCTGGTCCTCAGTTCTGTCAGCATGTTTTGTAGTTTTGGGTACACTGGGGTTTTTTGTTTTTTGTTTTGTTTTGTTTTGTTTGTTTGTTTGTTTGCCTCATTAGTTTACTCTCAAGGATTTTTTTTTTTAAAGATTTATTTATTTATTATATATAAGTACACTGTAGCTGTCTTCAGATACACCAGAAGAGGGCATCAGATCTCTTTACAGATGGTTGTGAGCCACCATGTGGTTGCTGGGAATTGAACTCATGACCTCTGGAAGAGCAGTCGGGTGCTCTTAACCGCTGAGCCATCTCTCCAGCCCTACTCTCAAGGATTTTATTATTTTGATTACTTTTATTATTACATGTTATCATAGTCTTGGTTTCCTTTTCCTTAGATAGCCTGCAACTTTCTATGTAGATTATGCTGGCCTCTGCCTCCCAAGAGCTAGGATTAATGGTGTGCAGCGCACATTCAGAAAGAAATTGTGGTTTGTTTTTTTGTTTGTTGGTTGGTTTGTTTTGTTTGGAGAAGTATGTCAGATAACTTCTCTGCTTGATGTAATCTTTGGTATAAAGAAGCGGCCCAGACTTATTCCCCCCACCTCTACCTAGCACGCACCCTTTTGTGTATAGCTGGGTCTGGGCCTGCAGGCTGCTGTGACCCTTCCCACCCCGACACCCGTCTGTGGGACCCAGCAGCAGTGGAAAGGTCAGGCTGTAGCCTCAGGCCTTCCCTCCTCTCCTGCCTTGGTCTGGAAAAGGTTTTGTGGGAGACAGAGTATCTTTAATCCTCTGTGTTGCAGAGGAGGCCCAAGACTGCTCCTTGCCTAGACTTTGTCAGTGGCACTTGAGCTCCAGTCTTTCAGGGGTGCCTGCTATACCGTATTCTCGTGTCCATATGGGGGAGAGGGGTGTCACTCATCCTGGGTGGAGTCCCAAGTTTAACATGCTCTATTTACTCACTGGTTAGAGACAAAATTATGAAGGAAAATTTAAATGCCTAGAGTTGAATAATAATTTAAAAAATACTGTAGTAAAAATTATAAAGGGGTTGGGGATTTAGCTCAGTGGTAGAGCGCTTGCCTAGGAAGCTCAAGGCCCTGGGTTTGGTCCCCAGCTCCGAAAAAAAGAACCAAAAAAAAAAAAATTATAAAGTGTAGAGTTTAAGTTTTATAGGAAAATAAAGATACCATAAAAGAAAAAAAATTCCAAATTAGTTAAGCTTCTAATGTAAAGAACAAAGAATATTCCACAGAACGTTTCCCTTTTACCTTTGTTGTTCAGCTGTTTGGAACAAACTCGCCTAAGACTGTCTTCTGTCGTCTGTTTGTCAGGACCTGTTTTTTAAGTACACCTGGAATAACTTCTTACACTTGCAAGTGGAGCTGTGCATAGCCGCTATTCTCTCCCACGCTGGTCGGGAGGAGCAGGCAGAAGCTGGCAGATCAGATGGCAAAGTGGAACCTGTGCAGGGGAGTGGAGATGGGGGTGGGAAGCCGGAGACCACCCCGACCATCACCAGCCCTCCTGAGAACACAATGGTGACCCATGTAAGTCCAGGCCCCGTGGGGCTATGCCAGCTGCAGCCAGCACTTCCCACGCTCTCCTAACCCTCACACGTGTCAGAGGTGCTGCCACCTTTGACCCACAAGAACATGAAAGTGTAAAGAGACATCCATTTGGTGATGGGGAAGAGAAGGCGTCATTTGCAGTGATGAGCTTGTGCTTGTGGTTTGTATCTAGGTTGACAGTTAACCGGATACAGTGGCTCCTGCTTTGTCCAGTCCATCCTTATAACTAAACACAAAGAAAACACAAGACTTCAATTCTCATGGGAAAGCTTTCTGGAACTTTAGACCCCGAAGCCAGCTGTACCAGTTTTCTCTGTGACTTCCCTTATTCCCAGAGAATGACCATAGTTGTTACCCCACCCCTTCCCCTGTGTGGGTCACCCTAGCATTAGAGCCTGCAGCTCAGTCTCTTTTGACATCAGCATTTAGTACTGCCCCTGGTAGAGAGCAGCCCTACTGAATGTCTGCCAGGGAAGAAAAGGGAAAAACGGCTTGGGGCCATAAGCTGTACCTGAGCTGAACCCCACTGTGACTGCTGCCCAGCTCTAAAGTGAGAACAAACATCTGGACCTTGTGGGCTCACAGGAGGGCAGAGGTGTGAGAGAGGGTTCCTGGGTCTCTGCTCAAAGGCCTCGTAGACACAGTGCTTGACTGGGTTCAGAAGGTCTCAGTGCCGTTTGTTTGGGGTGGGTATCCTGGGAACCTGTGAGCAAACCTATAGGAGCTACTATGGGATAAGGTGCATTTAGTCTGGTCCACAGGCTAGCCCAGCAATGCGACCTGCAGTTACAATGGCAAGAACTACTTGGGGACAGCAAGCACTATTCAGAGGCCAAGTAGACCAGCAGGGACCCTGGATAGTGACATGGAAGCGTGAATTGGCGTCTGTAACAAACATCCAAGAAAATAGTCTGTGTGGGGAAAAAGAAAATGTTGAGGGCCCCAGAGAGCTGGTGGGAGGGTGCTCAGAGGTCTAGGTGGCGGCCCATCGGAGGAGGGGAGGCAGAAGTCGTTGTAGCGTGTTGGAGGAGCACAGACGCCTTCACTGTATTCAGGCCATTCAGTGGCATGGGACTGGAGCCTTGAGCACCAGGGATATTATTGCCACAGGGTCTTCCGTGCTGATTTGCCAGTTCACTACCTGCAGCACCTAGGAGGCAGTGTGGCCCTTGGGCTCTTTCTCACACTGCTTGCCGCTCTGTCTCACAGCTGTTCCAGAAGTGCTGCCTGGTTCAGAGGATCCTGGAAGCCTGGGAAGCCAATGACAACACACAGTAAGAACTCTGAGGAGCCCTCTTGCCAATTAGAGATGCATCTTACTTACCAGGATGTTGGGCACAAGACTCCAAGCTCCATGTCAGGCTCAGCAGTGTCTAATGTAGATATGTGCCTGGGACTATTCTAGAAGGGATCTTGCTACTGGGTATACAGCAGTAAGGGCTGCTCAGGCAGGAGGATGCAGGGAGGCATGGAGAGGAGTGGCATTGAGTGGTAGATGGCTGGGCCACACGGTGGTAGGTAAGTGGGTAAGTGACCCCTTCCCACTTGTCTTGTTTGTACATTGTGCACTTGTGGTGTGTGTGTGTGTGTGTGTGTGTGACAGAGAGAGAGAGAGAGACTCATTATGTAGCCCTGAGAGAGAGAGAGACTCATTATGTAGCCCTGAGAGAGAGAGAGAGAGAGAGAGAGAGAGAGAGAGAGAGAGATGGGGTGGGGCTCATTATGTAGCCCTGACTATCCTGGAATTCACCACATAACCAAACTTAAAACTCAGAGATCCTAAGGAGTCTGCTATTGCTTCCCAAACAAATGCTAGGTTTAAAGGCATGTGCCACTACAACCAGCCAATGTTTTGGCTTTTTGAAATAGTCTTACAATATAGCACAGGCTGGCCTAGAACTTCTGCCTCAGTTTCCCATGTGCTGGCCACAACCATTCTTTAGTTTTCGTTTTAAGTGTATTATTTTATGTGTGAGTGTTTTGCCTCCTGTATGTTTGTGCACCCTGAGTATATGCCTGATACCTTCAGAGGCCAGATGATGGCACTGGGTCCCTAGAACTGGAGTTACTGATGTGAGCTGCCATGCGGGTGCTAGGATTCAAACCCAGATCCTCTGGAAGAGCAGCCAGTGCTTTTAGCTGATAAGCCATTTCTCCAGCCCCAGCTGTAACCACTCTTACTAAACTCGAAGCACACTGTTGGCACTTGCGCATGTTAGCTTTTCCGCAGCATCTGTCTGAGCCTTCCCTGCACTCAGAAGCTCTATGTCTCTTAGGGCTCAGTGGCCACCCTCATTCATTTGTTGCGCTCTGAGAACAGGTGGGCTCTAGGCAGTGTTGGGGAGTGCAGAGGTGGGCACAGTTGTGGGACTATCACCCAGGACCTGTGAGGTGCACAGGTAGAGCCTAGAGCTGCTCACTTGGTGAGGCCCTACACAGCTCCAACAGTGACAGTGTCCCAGAAACAGTGCCCTGCACAAGCAGTGCCACCAGCAGTCCTGACTCAGCTGTTCTGTCGCTCCTGCCTCTGGTGGAGCTGGGCTAGTTCTGAGCTTTCTGCGTCCATCTTTGTCTGTAAGTGGGCCATGGTGTCTCGTTAGTGTTTCTTGGTCTGACGAGGGAGGTGTGGCTGACCTTAATGCACACCAGATGCTCGGTAATCTTCAGTGCCCTAGAGGTGAGGCTGTTGGTCAGGCACGGACTGGTTAGGTTGTCTCCCTAGAATTTACCCTGGAGTGACAACTGCAAAGTAGGCAAAGGCCGGGGCTGGGGATTTAGCTCAGTGGTAGAGCGCTTACCTAGGAAGCGCAAGGCCCTGGGTTCGGTCCCCAGCTCCGAAAAAAAGAACCAAAAAAAAAAAAAAAAGTAGGCAAAGGCCTAGGTTTCAGATGACAGTGGAGATGACCTTCAGAAAGCCTGTCACTTGGCCTTCCCAGCAAGAAGTTGGGCAAAACCTGGACTGAATGACCTCCTTAATAGTTCATTTCACTTTCAGGGCGGCAGGTGGCATGAGACGTGGGAATATGGGCCACCTCACAAGGATCGCCAACGCAGTTGTACAGAACCTGGAGCAGGGCCCGGTGCAGACACACATCAGTGAAGTCATCCGAGGTGTGCCCACTACTGTCCCCTCCCTCTGCCCTCTGTCCTCAGTCGTTACAACTACACTGATATAGGACAAACCATGTAGCCTTCTTTGTCCTCTTCATGGACCAGAGACCTGGAGAGTAGAGGAGACTCAGCCAAGGACAGTTCGTGGCTCCAGTGCTGGGCTAGAGCCATGAACCAGGCTCTCTTGTGCTCACAGGCTTTCCAGAGATGTGCCTGTCCTAGAGGTCCAGAATCACCTTCCTGCTTTGTTTTCAGCTCACACAATTTAGAGGGCCTTGCCTAGTTTTTGTATCAGGAGGCCATGAGTGTGGGTGATATCCTGTCCCCTGGGTTGTGGGCAGCAAGACCTGGAGCCCTGAATCTGCACCCCAAGCAAAATAGCAGAGCTCTTGTCCTCAGACATGGCGCCTACTGCTCTGTGCATAGTCCCTGATGCAACCTCCCCAACAAGTATGAGTTAAGGAAGCTCCAGGTAGTTCTCCCCATGACTGAGGACCAGAGGATTTTTTTTTTCCTTGTGGTATCTTGGAGGCCACTTGCCTGTTCCTCGTCTCCTTAGACTTCAGTGTCTGGTGGAGTTGAGCTTGCTGGTCCGTCATCACACATGAGGAGTGGGCAGCAGGGCAGAGCAGTGAGCAAGCTGGGGTGGCTCTCTCATTGCTAGAAGGGAACAGCAGCAAATGGGAGGTGAGGGTGAGCAGAAGGTTCTAGATCAGGCTCAGGCTATAGTTTCCACACTCCAGGCCTAGAAGGAATGCAGTGGAAAGGTGCTCGCTTCCTCAGATCCTTAGGGTGTGCATATGTACCAGCAAGTAGTTTAGACCAGGCCTGACGGCATAGACTTTTAACCCCACTGCTCTGGAGGCAGAGAAAGGCAGATCTTTAGCAGTTGGAGGCCAGCCTAGTCTACATACTGAGCTGCAGAACAGCCAGAGCTGTATAGTGAAACCATGTCTCACAGCACAAAACAACAGAGTTCTCATGCCCTGAGGTCTCTGTAGGACAAGCTGAGCATTGCGCTACTCAGAGTTGCTGGAGCCTAAGGCCCTGTAGGACATTAGCCCTCCCGCTTTGCTGTATTGGCTTACTTCCTATCAGCAGCCCCTGTTTGTCTTGAGTGGGCTGATCGAAGAAGCATAACTTGTCCTCTCTGGACCAGCCTTTGCCTGCTAGGGCTCCTGAGTGCCCTACCCTTGGGACTCCTAAGTCCCATACTCACGAGGGTACTCATAAGGACTTATGAGTACCACTTACCTTGCAGGGCTCCCTGCAGATTGCCGTGGACGCTGGGAGAGCTTTGTGGAAGAGACACTGATGGAGACCAACCGCAGGAACACTGTGGACCTGGTGAGGAAGCTGGGGCTCCTTCTGTGGCAACATTGCTAGTCCCATATGCAGCACAGGTGGAGGAGGGAAGCGCAGGGCAGGACTGGACACTGAGCTCAGCCCCTGGCCTGCAGTCTGTTCCATGCCGTGCTGTGCTGGCAGCAGAGCTGGCTCCCTGAGGATCTCTTTGCAAAGCTAGTGTTGTCTTTCTTGGTACCCTCCCTCCAGAGCTATGGCTCATTTGTAAAGGACTTTGCTTGTGTCCCAGGGCTTTACGGATCAGGGAGGTTGGGCTGTTTTTCATGAGGCTTTGCCCTCACTTGGCATTTCATTGTAGTAAGCTGCACAGGCCTACAAGTGTCAGGGGATTGTGGTGTGGGAGGGTGCTGGGGAGGGGGAGACCCAGGCTGGGCTGGGTTGGGCCTGGGGCTCTGGCTGGAATGGACTGGGTGGGGTCTGGCTAGCTCACATGCCCACCCCATCTGGCCTGTGTTTTAGGTGAGCACTCACCACCTTCACTCCTCAAGTGAGGACGAGGACATTGAGGGTACTTTCCCTAACGAGCTGTCCCTTCAGCAGGTGAGGGCATGGCCGGCACTCTGCACCCTGCCGGGCCCTTCTGGAGCCTGTGTCCTTGGTAGTGCTTAGTTCCCATGACACTGCATAGCAAAAGAGAAAAGTAACTCATCTTCAAGCACATCTGGGGGAGAGGGGGGCCTGGGAGAATACCCTAAAGTCACATTATCTTGCTGAGAGTCCTGGGGACACTAAGCTTGAAAGCTGACTAAGGAGGTGCTCTTCCGTAAGCGACTGTACAACCGCTGTGAACACTGAACCTCTGGGAAAATCCACTGCCTGCTTCGCCAGAGGCTCCTGAGCAGTGGAGTGGGCTCCAAGGAGCAGCCACTGGCCACAGCCTGGTCCATAGCAGCACCCTCTCCTCCCAGGCCTTCTCTGAGTACCAGATCCAGCAGATGACAGCAAACTTTGTGGATCAGTTTGGCTTCAATGATGAGGAGTTTGCAGACCAGGATGACAACATCAAGTGAGTGCAGCCACCATGAAGGCTCAGGCTCTAGGCTAGCACCTCCTCTTCCTTAAGCCACTCACTGCACCGTAGAAGCGTAGAAGCGGCTCCAAGTGATCTTGCCAGGAGTGAGGCCCGCTGTCCCCAGGAGATAGCCAGTGTCTCACCACTGCTGAGGGCAGCCAGGAGTGAGGCCCGCTGTCCCCAGGAGATAACCAGTGTCCCACCACTGCTGAGGGCAGCCAGGAGTGAGGCCCGCTGTCCCTAGGAGATAGCCAGTGTCCCACCACTGCTGAGGGCAGCCAGGCCCATTGGAGTAGAGGTGGCACTGAGGGACCTTGTTCTTGCAGTGCCCCATTTGACCGGATTGCAGAGATCAACTTCAACATTGAAGCCGATGAGGACAGTGTGAGTGACTGGGGGCAGGGGCTGCTGCAGGGCATAGTGGCATTTCATTACACTTGCAGATAGTTCAGGCTGTGCCCACAACTTGGTCCTTGTCACAGGTGGCTGGAACCATGGGACCCTGGCCAGTATATCTGTGTGTTGGGACTGGGAGGCTCCCCTCCATGGGAGTTGGGAGCAGTTTCCCTCCTTGCCTCCTCCTACATTGTCTGTCAGCCGTGTTTTGTGAGCGAGCCCCCTGGAGTTCTTTGGGACCAGATTCTCCAGAAAACAGCTCCTCATTCTGTCTTACAGCCCAGTGCAGCTCTGTTTGAAGCTTGCTGCAGTGATCGGATCCAGCCCTTCGATGATGACGAGGAGGACATTTGGGAGGATGAGGAGACTCGATGCACGGCCCGGGTGATGGCCAGAGCCAGGTGTGGGGCTCCCTCATTCTCCCAAAGCCTCCGCCCTTGGGGAACCCAGCCACTGTTAAAAGTGCCCCAATTCCTAGAGGGGTAGTGACCCTTCTTGCAGAGACCAGAGCAGAAGCTGGGAGCCAAGCAGTGCTTACTCTGGACGTCCTGTACCCAGCCTGGCCCAGTCCCTGAGCCACCACAGGTTCTCCTGCAGTGGGCATCACCAGGCTCACCAAGTGTCTGTTCCCTTCATGCCTGCCCAGGTTTGGAGCCCCTCACACCTCAGAAAACTACTCAAAGAAGGCCGTGGGACATGGAGGCCAGGGCAGGAAGACTGGCTCCCCCACAGCTAGGAATGTGCCTGGACTGGCCACGCCTTCATCCCCTACACAGAAAGAAGGTCCTCGCTCAGAAAGTGATTCAGCAGGTAGTACCTGAAGAGTATCAAAGGGACGTGGGTACTGAGGACAGGGTGTGGTGACTTGGCTGAGGGATTTTCCCAGCAGTTGGTGACCCGGTTCCCCATCTACACATGGTTTCATGAGGTGTTCTGGGTTCTGCTCTGCACTGAGTCGAGAGCCCAGTGTTCTTACTCCCTGATGTTTTGCTGCCTGCATGCATCTGCACTTGCACAGCTGGCATCCATTGGCCTTGCTAGGGAAGGAAAAGCCCATGATTCCCGTATGTTGCTGTGTGCCTCCTCTCAGATGTACTCAGGAGCACCTACCTATGTACTACCTCAGAGGCCCCTTTTATCTGGTCTGGGTGCCTAGATACTCAGGATACGGGCAAGAAGCCATCTTTCTGTTAGGAGTTGCTAGCACCTTAGCTGGGGCTGACAAGAAGCTGCAAGGGCAGGAACACCCACAGCAGGGGCCACCCATGCCAGCATCAAAGGGAGCAGAGAGCCTGCTATGACCTGGGTTGGGACAGGTGAGATGGTACCTACTTTGTACCATCAGCCTTCCTGGAGGCTAGACGGGGCCTTACAGTTATCTCATGAGGCACTGCCTCAGCAAACACTGACGCCCACACATGCGCTCTGTCCCAGTAGATGATTTACAAGACCCTTTCCAGGTAACTTACAGGGGCCCTTACTCCCAAGTGTTCAGGGTTGGAGGCCATACTACCCTTTGCAAAGCCCCAGTAGGCACTACTGGGGAGTGCTGCCATCCCTGTCACTTGAGACAGGGAGTGCTCTTCTGAGGACTCCTAACTGGGAGCATCTTGCATTCCTGTTCATCTCTGATGATCCTCTCCCTATCTCCGTGAGTGCTGCTTCTCCCGTGTCTGTCACATACTAGGCCTGCCTACTCCTGACTGCTGCATCTCCCTCTGGCAGGTACTACATGGACAGCAGTTTTTGATGAGCCAGTGAACCCGCTGTCTGCAGCCTCAGGAGCTGCGAGGGATGTGGGTTCTAGTGCATGGGCGGCTGGTCCTTCAGTTGCAGAGGAGAAAGGCTGGGCCAAATTCACCGACTTCCAGCCTTTCTGCTGGTAACAAACATCAGAAATGGAGTCATGCCTGTTGGGTGTCAGGACCGGCGTTGCCCAATCGGCTCAGCCTGTCCTCATCTTCTTTTATAGCTCTGAGACAGGGCCCCGGTGCAGCTCTCCTGTGGACATGGACCACAGCAATGCCGAGGGTGGCCAGAGTCCAGGCCCAGAGAAAGCCTGTGAGTAGCAGCAGCTCAGACACCTGCCTTGACTAGTTCCCAGGCCTGACGCAAGGCTAGACCCCATTGAGAAAGTGGGAAGTGGTTAAGGCCCCAGGTGTGGCTGTCTTTGTGGTGTTGGGATCCTTACATACTTGTGGGATTGGAGTTGGCATGTACTGTTCACTGTGCAATACATGAAGAGCTTTAGGGTCCTCCAGCTTTAGGGGTACAGGGCAGGGTAACATACCCACTAGGGTGCCCTCATGGCTCAGGTCTGTACCGTACAACCCACCTGCATCTTTGAGTCACATTAAGTTATGTAGATGTGTCCCTGATGGGAAGCCAACATGGGACTTGATTGAAAAGTCCTTGCTCTCATCTCCTTCCCAGGAAACTGGACTGGGTTAGAGCAGGTGAGAAGATTGACGTCTTTTCTGGGCATTAGGTTTGAAGTGGCATCTCTGACCCCTTGCTTCCTGCTCTGAGAAGAGCACACACATATCCTACTCATCCTGTGGAGCAGTGGGACAGTCCACACGGAAGCCACATACATAGCAGTCCATGTGGTTCCCGAGAGCACGCACATACACACGTCTAACACTCAGGGAGCCAACATCAGCCTCTCATCTTTCACACTGGCTCATGCAAATCCAAGGTCACTGAGGCCATGGTAGCTGTGGTCTCTGGCTCCTCTGCCCTCACAGATACCGCAGGATTTCTTCTTTTATAGTTGGTCCTACCTCGCCTTGTGCCTGGAACGTGTGTGTCACTAGGAAGGCCCCACTGGTAGCCTCTGACAGCAGCTCCTCTGGGGGATCTGACAGTGAAGATGACGAGAAGGCAGCGGGTGCTGTGGAAGCTCTGTGCGCAGGCCATACTGGAAAGGCCTCCCCGCCACCCAGGACAGCAGAGGCTGCTGCTGGCAGGTGCGAAGGGAATGCCAAGTTTTCCTGGGGGCCCTGTGAACACCGTGTGGCTTCTGAGGGCTACAAGTCACTAGCTTTGTAGCCACTGAGAACAGGGCCCAGTGGCCAGATGTCAGCTCCCTGAAAACAGGTGGAGGCCAGACTGGAATTCCTTGCTGCTGCACCATGGCTAATGATCCTGTGAGGCTGTCTCTAGAAAAGACAGTGCCTCTTTACCAAGGGGAAGGCTCAACTGGAGGGCTGGACTTGTATTTTCTGTTTTAAATGATTAAGAGTAGAAGATAGAACTTGGGTGTCCCAAGAGCTCCCCAGGAACTTGGGAGGACAGTCTCCACTAGAGGCCAGTTTCATAGAATACCTGGTTTCCAGGCTCTGGGACTGGCTAACTCTAGGGTTGTCTCAGATAGTGGGAGAAAAGTGGCCCATCACCCTTAACTTTGTATAGGGCAAGCATATGGCTCTGGCTAGCCCTTTCCTGTTGCCCTTCTTGTGCCGGGCCCTTTATGGTCGGGTACTTGTTGATTCCAGTCAGGTGCCCTGCATGCTCACACAGTAGGACGAAGCACACCTCAGGGTTGGGGACTGGGTCTGTAGTCCAAGACCTGGCTGGGAAGTAGAAGCAACTCACAGGTGGACAAGCCAGAGTCCTCCTGAGGTGTCGTCTGAAGGCCTTCCTTCCCTAGGGAAGGAACCAGGAATGTCACTATCCCCCTGCAAAGAGGCCAGCCACTCCAGCAAGCGTTTCTATTTTGAGTGGTCAAGATGAGAAGATACAGGACCGAGGTGTCGAGGAGCTACCCAGTGACTCTCACATAACTAAGCCCATGTTCACCAGGGAGTTCACAGCCCTGACATTCAGGTGCAGAGAGCAGGTGGGGGGGCTCAGGAGCATAAGGCGTAGCCTGTGGATACAGGATACTGGAAATGGCTTGCAGCCCGTACAAACGCTCTGAGGCTCCACATAAGTTCAGGGTGCAATAGAAGTCTCAGGGCTGGACCCTACCAGGAGACAAGGTACTAATTACACTATGCTCTTGACCATAGAACCATGTGAGTTTATTTTGTTTTGGATTTTGCATCCATCTTGAATGAATGTCATCTGTGGGCTTTCTGGTCTTGTCCCTTCCAAGTCTGGGATGTACCTAACACCAGGCTGATCGTGACACAAGTGGGCACCAGCCAGACTGCCTAGCACAAGTTCATCATCATGCATTCAGGCCCTGGGTCCTACCAGCCCTGACTACTCCCCCTCACAAACAGGGTAGGCCTTGCCCACTTGTGTGCTTCTGGAGGGTCCTCTGTGATATTGGGTCTTAAGTGTTTCCCTCAGCTAAGCTGGGAGATCAGCTGGAATCCATGGTTGGTGTAACACAGTGGTTCCCAACCTTCCTATTGCCATGACCCTTTAATACAGTTTCTCATGCTGTGAGAAATTTGCAAATCGCAAATTATTTTTGTTGCTACTTCATGACTGGAACTTTGGTACTATGCTAAACATAACTGTAAAAGGTTACAGCTCACAGCTGAGAACTGCTGTGTACAGCTGGGTCTCATAGTCTCATACTCTGTGCACACAGCCCCTGGCTGCTCATGTCCAAAGCTCATTGAGGCCCTGGCTCAGTGTTCTAGGAACCCTAGGCAGGACATCGCCCCTAAAGCCAACAACACTATGCATCTAAAAGATGTGCAGGAAAGCAAAAGTGTAGAGCCAAGACTTGGAGAAGGGTTCACATGGTTACTCAGATGTGATAAAGCTCACCACGGGAAAAGCCTAGACTGGAGTCCTAGACTGGAGTACACAGGCTTGTTTGAGTCTTGCCGTGTTGCAGAGGATGGTCTCAAGTCACAACCCTCCTGCCTCCATCTCTCTAGTGATCAGATTACTGAGGAAGACCACCACATCCAACTAATAGCCTGCCTTAAAAGTTTAAATCTGTAAAACCATCATCCTGTTTTCCTAAATCCTTCCTTAGAGAAATACTTTAACCCTGCTGCAAAAAAAGACAAAGTAAACCCCATATAAAGCTATTCTCAAAACTTGCTAGATCGCTGCACCACTATCAAGTTTTGCTCAGCCTTTACAACTCCTCCCTCCCTCCCTGCCCTTCCTGGGACAAAGCTAGTATCTTTGTTCTGCAGGACCCATCTGATACTTGTGGGTAGGCTAAATTAGACTAGGCTAGCCTTGGGTATGAAGGCCCTCAGGCCTTATATAATCCCTCCTACTCACCCCTACTTTTTTGTAAAGACAGATCTCACTTTATAGCCCCGGTTGGCCTGGAACTCTCTTAGTAGGTCAGGTTGGCCTCAAACTCAGTGACCTTCCGGCCCATGCCTCTTAAGTGCATGATTATGTGTCACCATGCCTGGCCCTCAGGGACCCTTTAGATAGCATTAAAGGTGGAGTTGAATTTAATCAATGCCAGTGGGACCATCAGTAAATGAAGCTCCACGGTTATTAGGATTTGAGGCTGCTTATAGGAAGGATTGAGGTCACAATAGTCATGCAGCTTGTCCCACTATCTGGGACTCAGGCTACAAAGCTAGACAGAAGCAGAAAGGAGCTGCTCAATCCAGCTGGTTGTGGGTATCTGAAATACGCAGCGGCGAGGTTGGGGCACCCGTAACTGAAGCCTGTCTGCCACACAGGGCCGAGTGTCCTGACAGCACCGTGTTAGCCCCTGCCTGCCCTGCTCCTTCAGAAGTGACCATCAGTCCTGCCGTGGCTACCATAGCACCAAGCAAGGCAGGCTCTCCCACAGCCACCATAGTGGTCTCTTCCTCAGTGGCTACTGCGGTACCCCCAGGACCAATCATGGCAGTAACCACAACAGCTCCAGCCATAGTTGCAACCCTGGGGACAATGACAAAGGACAGGTGAGTAAATTGGCCAAAGAGGGTAAGGTGGACTGGATGAACTCCAGAAGGTCACATGCTGCAACTCTGCCTCTTCTCCACTCATGCAGGAAGACAGATGCCCTGCCAGACGGAGCTGCCTTAAATGGCCCTGTGTAATGGCTGCCGCCCAGCTATGGCCCACCCTGGTCAGGCTGCCTCCTTAATCAAGAAGACTACCTGGTGATGCAATTTTTTTTAATTTAACTTTAAAATAAATGCTGCATTTGGTAAAGCTGGCAGTGGAACCCGTTGGATGACCCAGCTCATGTTTCTCCTGCCTGCCCTTGGTCCTGTTGGAGGACAGGATGCACCTGGCCATTCCCAGGCCCAGGTCTTGGTGTGGCAATGCAGCCCTGACGCGCAGCTTCAACCTGCAGGAGTTGGGGAGGGAACAAGACCCTAAGGGGCCAGCACCATCGGATGGGCAGGAAGGGTGCGGATCTCCAGGCGCTGGTTTCATCTGTATTTTTAACGCATGGAGGAAAAGCCGTTTTTTGCACTTTGTACCCAGCTACAGTACAGGGTCTCTCTAGGCTCAGGGCAGATGTACAGGCCTGAGTTGGAGAGACCTGATCCCCACTAATAATACTACATGGGGGTCTGGCACTAGTTTGGCCACATGAGGTCAAACCCCAGTTCTAGCTGCCCAGGGACTCCTGGGAGCTGGTGTTGAATCAGGCTACACATTTTGACTGCCTTAAAAACAAAGACCCTCTGGACCCGGTGCAGTGGTCTCTGTGCTCAGCAGGGCAGACTGGCACACTCGGGTGGGGGTTGGAGCTGCACCAGACATGTAAGAGTGGACACGGAAGAGCACTGGGAGGCCTAGGGACCGGGCGGGCCCATAGTGTCCAGGAAGAGTCTAAAGTCTATGTTGTCTTTTTTTTTTTTTTTTTTTTTTAAATGTTCTGACCTTCTGACAGGGCATCTAACCCCCAATAAAAAGGATCATTCTTACTGAAAACGTGTTTGTTATTGTTAGGCTGCAGATGCGGAGGCAGCCTGTGGGACACACCTTTGCTACCCTAGGCTCATCTCAGTTGGGACTCCTGTTGAAACAAAAGGAAAAGCTCTACCTGAACAATCAGACCAAAGACACCCATTTTGGGAAAGCTTGTCCCACCCAACCCCAGGGCCCATCCTGGGAAGTGTATAAGGGGTGTATCCCTCTGGAAGTGAGTTAGCCCCAAGGATCATATCCCTCCCTCCCTCCATCCCTCCCTCCTCACAGCTGCTCTGCTTCCTTCACTGGGTCCCGTGGTTCTGCCCTTGGCCTCTGCCGTATTCACCTTTTTTCCAGGTCAGGAGCCTCAGCTGCTTCCCCAGCTCTTGACTCAGCACCTGAAGTGTGGTGAGCAAGGCTCTTCCCAGAATCCGTCCTGATGGGTTTCCTGATCATAGCTCCAGGAAAGATCTAAGCCTATCCCATGTCCAGTTTTGGGGACCAGAAGTTGTGATGATAGAGCAGCAGAGCTGATAAGTTCACAGCCACCTCCCACCACACAAGGGTCACCCCTCTGCCATCTTCATTGGGTCTGCCCCTTTTGTACCTGCTCTGCTCACCTTTCACCTGAGCCAGGCAGGGCTCAGGTGTCCAGTGGCTAGCCCTCAACACCAACAGTCCCCTGGGCCATTCCTCCAATGTTTGCAGCACTCACTCAGACCCCTGACTACAAATACATAGCCAAGGAAGTCTAGGCCTGGTGAGGGTCACAGGCAAGGAGAACAGTAACAAGTCCAGCAACAAAAATCACAACACCCGAGATGGGATGATCAGGGGTCTCCAAAGTAACCCGAGGGAAGGAGGAGGAATAGGTGTAGACAGCCTAAGACCCGGGACCACTAAGGGTATTGCCCCTTCACTAGCTGCATTTCCCCCGTCCTAGCTGCCTTGCGTGAGAACCTTTTTTTCCTAAGAGCCCATGCTCCTTTCTGTCCTTTGCCTTCAGGGTTCCCAAGGTCTTTCCCTCCCTCTGCAACACCCTGCACCTCCTTGATCTGAACGGAATACACCAGAGCTATCTGGGTAGGAGAGATGGGGCTTTCTCTGGCATGGAGGCCTGGGGAAATTGGGTGGCCGAGTGCTAAGCAGGGACTTAAAAAGTCCTTTCTTTTCCTCAGGAAGTTCCCTTCCCATAGCAGAGCTGCTCGTGGCCAGGGATCTTGGAGGAAGATGGGCTCAGGCTCCAGAAGAGGCACACAAGAAAGATAGCAACCTGCTACCCACTCAGAAGACCCCCACGGTTGAGACAGAGGTGCCTCTCTGGGCAGACCCACAACTCACATAGCTGATGCAGTCGCACAAGTGTGTCGTTAGTTCTCTCTTTATATAGACTCTGGTTCTAGAAACAACTTAGCACAGCCAGCCGGCCAGGGCCAGCACACTGATGGGCCGGGTAGGGTGGACTATTTACAAGCCCAGGGCAGGGCTGTACCATGGCCGCGTCCCTAAACGGCTCAGCCATGACACCACAATAAGTTAGAGCTGGCCAGGTGGGGCGGGGCGGGGGCTGTACACACAAGTGCTGGGGGGCTCAGGGCCTCAAATACTGTCGAGGGCCGGGGCTGTAAACATGGCCGGGGCGGCCCTGCCCACCCCTAGTGGTCTGTAACGACTGGAAGCAGAGCAGCCCGGGCAGGGCCGGGAGGGGTCAGGCATCCGACAGGCAGCTCTGGATCCGGTCCACCCACTGCTGGGCTGAGGGCACATCCTGGGCACAGAAGTTGTAAACACGACGTGTTGTCTTCACCTGGGAAGAGCAGGTTACTGACTCTATGCCCCACAGCTCCAAGCCCCTGGCCCCAGTGTTCCCCACCCCTGACAAAGGCTCACATCGAAGAAGGCCTTCTCATCCACAGTCTTAGGGGCACCTATGGTGGGTGTGCCAGGTGCCACAGCTTCCACCTCTGCCAGGTCAATGACACCCTTGCATTCTGTGTCCACTCGGTGGTCATAGTAACGCAGCTGGGTGAGGATGAGAAGACAGATGCGCAGAGTCAAGACAGGCCTGCCTTCTGTTTCCCTTGTCCCTCTACCACCACTCACCTGGTGCTTGGTCTTGTCCAGGACAAACCAACGGGCTTTCCAGGGCTTCATGAAGGCTCCCTTCTTGTACAGGGTGCCCTCATAGGACCTGCATTTGTACAGAATCGAGGCCAGGTTAGCTATTAGGTGGAAGACCGCCTCTAGAAATTAGATGATGGGTCAGTCCCTCTATAGTCATTATGTGACAGACACTGGGTTCCAAACCCCAGGCCTTAAGGGTGTCTAGGAGGTAGTCCCATGTGACACAGACACCTTAAAGAGGAAGGGGAACTTAGCAGTCAAATCTGTGGAAGCAACCAGAGTAAAATGGCCCCTCGAGGCCCAGGGAGGACGGATCCTGTGTGGCCCGTTTCATCTAGTAGCTGTCCTACACATACCTCTTGATTCCATTCCAGATCAGCCATAGTCACTGGGTCTACAACAGAAACCTCTTTTGATGCTGACCTAAGCTTAGGTAATTGTTATAGCTTCTCCTACAAGTCCTTTTACCTACAGAAAAAACTAAACTCCTCAAAGACCCTAAACCCATCTGCAAGTCATCCCAGTGCAGAAGTAGCAGTAGGCTGCATCCCTCACACCTGTTCTCACTCTCCGCTGTCTGGAATTGGCTATACAGCGTGCTGGTGCTCCGTCGGGCAGCCTGACGAGAGCTGGATGTGGTTGAGCCACTGCTCTGGTCACTGTCCAGGCTGAGGCTAAGAGTAGAGCCCACAGGCCCCTCCTGTAGATAGACCCCTAGCGAGCGGCGGTGGTGGGGCACAGCTGACACCAGTAATGAGCTAGGGGTACCCTGCAAAAAGCAGAATGGAATTTATATCAAGGCTGATCAGCCTCCATCTCCTGGCAACGCACACACCAGGTCCTCCTCAGCCCAGCCTCCCACCCATCCACTCACACGTCCATCTTGCCGGCCTTCAAGGCGCTGAGCAGCTTTCACTCGGTCCCAGGTCTCTTTCCAGCGTTCAGAAGGCCGTCCCAGCTCTGTCTCCAATCGCTGCAGCTCCTGGGGAGAATTGATAAACAAAAGAACATCCAGCGGCTGGGGAGACGGCTCAGCAGTTACACAGCTCAGCAGTTACCCACTCGTTCTTGCAATGGAGTAGGTTCAATGCCCAGCAGCCATATGCTGGTCACATCTACCTGTAGTTCCTGGGGATCCAATGCCCTTTTCTGACTCTGTAGGTCCCAGGCATGTGTGCAGTACACATACATACATGCAGGAAAAGCATTCACACACACAAAGATTTTTTTAATTTAAAAATATTTAAAAATGGAGTTGGGGATTTAGCTCAGTGGTAGAGCGCTTGCCTAGCAAGCGCAAGGCCCTGGGTTCGGTCCTCAGCTTCGAAAAAAAAATTTTAAAAACAAAAACAAGAAAACAAAAATCCAGATGAGCGGGCACACTGGTTCCCAAGTTGGCGCTGGCCCTGCCAACTGAAGTGCAGTCCTATGTGTACTGTGTGAGGAAGGACAGTCCTATGTGTACTGTGTGAGGGAGGACAGTCCTATGTGTGCTGTGTGAGGGAGGACAGTCCTATGTGTACTGTGTGAGGAGGACAGTCCTATGTGTGCTGTGTGAGGAGGACAGACCTATGTGTATTGTGTGAGGGAGGACAGACCTATGTGTACTGTGTGAGGGAGGACAGACCTATGTGTACTGTGTGAGGGAGGACAGTCCTATGTGTGCTGTGTGAGGAAGACAGTCCTATGTGTGCTGTGTGAGGAAGACAGTCCTATGTGTGCTGTGTGAGGAGGACAGAATGGCTCCTCAAAGTTGACCTCTAATCTTCTACCCTCACACATGCACAGACACACTAAGTAAGTAAATATAATTTCAAAATTTTTTAAAGTATATCTAATTTCAAAAACTTTCTTAAAGTATGTCTAGGGGTGGTCCACTTCTTTAATCCCAGCACTCAGGAGGCAGATGCAGGCCAACGAGGATTATATCGAAAGATAAAAATAAAAGATGGCGTTCCATGGTCTATAAGGATATGAATGAGCACTGACTTTGGTGAGCACACTGCAAGCCAGAAAACAACGTAATGACGCCTCCACTATTCTATCAGTGGGGCTTGAGTGTAAAAACTGACCACATCTGAATCCTGCATTCAAAGAAAATACTTTTAAAAGTAATGACGCGTGGGCTAAGTGTAGACTAGCTCAGTGTTGGAGAAAGCACTTGTTTCCATGCACAAAGCTGGAGTTAATATTCACCACTAAACAAGTCAAAAGAAAGGTGGAAAGAGACAGGTAGGCAAAACCAGGCATTGCGTTTCCCACATAATTCTACCTAACTGGAAGGCTAAAATAGAAGGATCATTTAGGATTAGAGGTTCAAGGCCAGCCTAGGGAAACACAGCAACACCCTATCTCTTAAAAATAAGTGAGAGTTGGGCATGGCAGTTTATAAATGTAATCCTAAAACTTGGAAGGTTGAAGCAAAAATATCAGGAAGGAGCTCAAGTCCTTCCTTAGCTACGTTAAGACGTGTCTCAGAGTTAGCATTAGCTGGGCACAACAGCATGCGCTGTTAACTAGAAAGCTAAGATATAAAGGTTACTGAGCTTGAAGCCAGCCCGAGAAAGAAAAATACATTAGTTCCAGGTTAACTTGGGCTAGAGTGAGACCCTGACAGACAGACACAGACACAGACACACAGACACACACACACACCCTTAAAGATACTGCAGGTAGTCGGGCGGGCAGAGGTCATGGTTCAGTGGCAGAACACTTCATGTACACACAAGGTCCTGGGACTGACTCACTCAATAGACTGCACTACCACAAAGGGTGGGGACATGTCAGATGTAATAAAACTGACTAGCAAATCTGTATTACAAGAAATACTAAAAATTTTTCAGTCTGAAAGGAACTGGTATTGGACTAGATATACAAAGAAAAAAGGAATTAGAGGCCAGACCTAGAGTATGCCTGTACTTGTAAATAATGGGGAGGCTGAGGCAGGAGGATCTTAAATTGTAGTCAGCTAGGACAACATAGATCTTGGATGATGGTGGTGGTGGTGATGATGATGGTGATGATGGTGAGGGTGGTGGTGGTGATGATGATGGTGATGGTGGTGATGATGATGACCAAGTTTCAGCTGTAGCTCAGTGGTAGAGCATTTGCCTGGCCATATATAAGGCCCTGAGTTCAATCCTTAGTATTGAATTCCCTTCAAGAGTATATGAGCATTACCTGGCTTCTTCATGTACAAAGTAGGATGCTGATTTGTGCCTCCCAAGGGAGGGAGTAAACACCTTCCTTTCTTTTGACTTGTTTAGTGGTGAATATTAACTCCAGCTTTGTGCATGGAAACAAGTGCTTTCTCCAACACTGAGCTAGTCTACACTTAGCCCACGCGTCATTACTTTTAAAAGTATTTTCTTTGAATGTAGGATTCAGATGTGGAAGTTTTTACATTCAAGCTCCACTGATAGAAAGCCAAGCAAAGCAAAGATACTGGAGATGGCAGAAATAGAAAGCCTTTCTCTCATTGTGTAACTTCTTTAAAAACAAAAATAAAATACTATGCGTATTTATGCCGTAGGAAAGCTAAGAGGCCCAGTAAAATCAGATCAAGACAACTCTTCTGATTTCCACACTATCATTCCCTGTACAAAACTACCCGCCCACAGGTGCCCACAGGTGCACACAGGCGCACTCGAGGAATAAACCCTTCCGATCAGGCCCTATACTGGCTCATCCAAACATATTTCACATTTACTCCCTCCCTTGGGAGGCACAGATCAACATACTTTGCACAAGAAGAAGTCAGGGGATGCTCACTTAATCTTGAAGGGAACACAGTCAGCACAGAGGAGTGCAAACCTCTTCTTACTTAGGACTTGGGGCTAAGTCCTTCTTAGGACTTCTGACTGCTCAACCCCTTTAATGAGCCACTAAGGGAGGCCATGCCACAGACAGAGTCTGTCACTGTACATTGCCTCAGCTACCACAGAGCATCTAGCACAGCTCACTTGACCATTTTTTCTTTCAAGGGATCTGTGCCTTGAGTCTGATTCCTGAACAGATAGAGCCAGAAAAGATGGCAAATTGAAGGCAAAAGTGATTCCCTAAACTCCAGGGCTGGATCCCAGGAGAGCTACTGCTCACTTTCAGGCATGCCAGACAGACAGCCGAGCAGACAGAGAGTGAGTAACTCCTGGGACAACTCTGCCTGCACTGACACCCAGGTACTGAAGTGTGCATGTGGTTTGACCTCAAGGTACATGTGTGAAAGTAAGACTAGTCCCCGAGTAGCAGATTAGGTAGGAAGTGATGAATCTGTAAGAGGTGGGGTCTGGTGGAAGGTCTCTGGTCATAGGGAAGGTCTTGGAAAGGGTGAGAAAATTTCTTGGGAGACCGCCATGATGTGGCCCAGCCCAGACACTTCCTAGAACTGAGTACATTCCCTTGAGCCTCCAGAACTGCAAGCTAAATGAATTTCTCTACCTTGTAAACTAACATATCTCAGTATTTCCTCACAGCGACAAAAAGTGATTAATATACCAGGTAAAGGGATACACATATGCCAAGAGCAAAACCCAAGTCTTGAGTCTTGAGAGTTTCTGACAGATGCTTTCGCATCACTATCTGTAAATTTCTATTAGCACGAGACAAAGACCTAAGACCCACAGCTATCTGAAGTATGTAAGCAGTTCACACAGTGAGTGAAGTGAGAGCCACCCCCAGCTCTCAAGGGGAGCTGCTCACACACACACACATGCACAGGCCTTCTCCTGCTGTCTGGGACAGCACACACCTCCAGCAGACGTGAGATGGCATCAGGCTGGACTCGAGGGCGGCTGTCATAGCACGGCCAAACCACACGGCGCCTGCTCTGGGGAGCACCTCCATCAGGACGCTCCTCTTCTGGAGGCTCAGGAGGCCCCTGGGCCAGCTCCCAGTCATAAGGGGGCCCCTCAGCCAGCGTCTCCTCAGTGTAGAAATCCCACACCTTCAGGTTGGACACATTGCTGTAGGGCCGCAGCACCTGGGGAAAGTAAGCCTCCATCAGAAGCCCGGCCACGTGGGAGCCGCCGCCCCAGCCAGGCCCCACTCACCTCTGTGTCCTCAGGTGCATATGTGTAGTTGTAGAACATGGGGGTCCTCTTGCTTAGCCGGTCTACATATTCCCACACAGACTTGCAAGCCAACTGGCCTCTGCGCTCACCCTTCTCCTCATACAGCAGTCCTACACAAGAGCAGCGCTGAGCCCAGGCCCCTCTGGCCCAGACGGCTGCCCCAGATTCCCTTCTTCCCTACATACCCAGCTCAATACGCTCATAATCAGAGTCCAGCAAGAAGGTCCGGAAACGGCGGGATGTGTGGTGATAACCAAGGAACTTGAGGTAGAACTGACTGAACTCAAACTCCATGGGGAACTGCAAATGGACCTGTGTGATGTAGGGGTCAGAGGTCAGGTTGGGGAGCACAGCTCAGCCTACCTACATGGAAATCTACCCACCTGGTGTACACAGTCCAGGAACTGCAGGAAGACGGGTGTGAAGCCACTGCTCTGCCCAGCTAGGGTGTGGGCCCCACGGTGGCTGAAACGATGGCCAAAGGACAGCCACTCCTTTTCCACTAGCAGGCGGAAGCCTTCCAGAGTGCGGTAGAAGGGGTCTGAGAGGAGCTGCACCAAGGATACCACCTGCCAGCACCACAGATGTCAGAAAGGCATCTGAGGACCCTCCCCCACCCCTTCCCTGAACCCGCCACATACCTGAGTGGTGATGTCCCAGCCATCCTCCAGGCTCACAAGGACAGAGGAGCCTGAGTCTAGCAGCTCCACCACCAGCACCGATATCTGCAGCAGCTTGTGTATCTGCATGGACAGGCAAGCCTTGGACACCAAAGCCAACCAGGACACAGAGGCTCACACGTCCACAGTCCTGGAAAGGCCGGCAGTATCTACAGCACTGGGCGGACCCGTGCTGCTCTGCCTTGGTCATGCTTGCACTCCTCCTCCAGCCTGCCCACCCCTCCCAGAACACCCATGACAGGGAAGGCAGATTCAGAAGTCCCTGTCCTTTGCTGGGTGTGGCAGTAGATGTCTGTAATCTCAGCACTAGGTCTGCCACAAGTTATAGCAGTGCTAGGCTGTGAGACTATGTCTCACAATGAGAGTTAAGTCTTGCCTTTCAGATGCCAGAAGCCCCATCCCTCAGCCTCTAGTTTTCACTGAGCACACAACAAACAACCCATTTCCATTCTCTAAAAAGGGCAAAGCAGCAGAGGGCCCGGTAGCACAGGCCAGTGTGATCCACACTGGACACCACACTCCTGTGCACAGCAGACTGGCCCCTCACACCACTACACTACATAGCCAGCGCCTATCGCCCCCCCCCCCCCCCTCGTGCTCCAGATGTCAAACAAGCCCAGACTAGAGAGAGACCTAGCACCCAGGTGGGCAGAGGCAGAGGCAGAGGCAATGCAGAGACCTGGATCAGCCACTCTGAGTCCTCCAGTGACCGCAGAAAGGAGGCTGGGCTGGGCTCAGTGGCAGGGCAACCAGGCACACAGGCCTTCAACAATTTCTTGAAGCTGGCTTTCACCTGCCTTGCCTCAAATACTTCAATAGGAACCAGCTCCCACTGTTGCAAAGGGTCTGGGCGCACACCCTGGAGGAAGACCAATGACAAACAGTGAGCCATGCCTAGCCCTGTGCCCCCGCCTGGCCCTGCACTTCTATTCAGTTACCTTGAGCTGAGCTTTGTCACCAATGATGTAGAGGGCTGCACGCTGCGGCCGCAGAAAACCAGAATCAGGTGGCGCTCCGTTGGTGTGGGGAGTACTGAGGAGGTCTCTGCCAGCCAGCCGAGAGCCCACATCAGCACCAAGCCCACTGCTTCGACCACTGGCTCGGACACTGCTCCACTTACCTGCAAAGGAGACACCCAGTAAGCACTAGATTGAGGTCAGAGCACCACTTACCTGGGGCTGGCTGGGCCTGGCCTCCAGGGAGGGGACTGAGTTTCCAGGCAGGGCAGAGTGGTCGGCAGGCCACAAGAGGGAGGAGGGCTGGAACACACAAATGCCTCAGCACGTGGGGGGTGGCCTGTGTTAGTGCCTGGGTTGGGATCAAGTGCTAGGCAGGCAAGTAACTGGGGCTAGGAGGAGTCAATTGTGCTAGTCTGTCACAAAGGGGCAGTTAGTACTGGGTGTGGAAGAAGATATTAGTGCCCAAGACAGCTTGACTCATACTAAGGGGCCATCAGTTCCAGTTAAGGGGAGAGCCCCAGTACGGTACCTCGGGACGCAGTCCATCTGGAGGCCGAGGCCGCCAAAGGGTTGGACAGCGTGGTGACCCTGGCTCGGGGACTGGGCACTGAGGGCACAGCAGAGAGAAGGCTCAGGTTTGGTTCCAGGCCTGGGTTTTCAGAGGCCCCCACCAAGCCCCACTCCCAGGGATCAGAAGCAGGATCCCTTATCTGGTCCAGGCATGGGTCCTCCCTACCAGGGGCAACTAGGTACAGAGGTTCTATGATACTGGGAGGGGTCAGGCTTTGGAATACTGGACTCTTCTTCAAAAAGCTCAGAGAAACCTGTCTTCAAGTCTCTCCTAGACCCTCTTCCTTAAGATTAAGCCCAGTTCTGACTGATAGACAAGACAATTCCATGAAGTAGTCAACACACAACCATGTAGTAGCCTTGCCCAGAACAAAATGAGGTTCCTGACAGTCTCAGTTTGGTGGAGACCTAGAGGCAACTGGAAAAGGGAGAAAGAAGAGGCAGAGGGGTGGGGAGACAGTTTAATCCAGGACATGAGCAGAGCTGAGTCCAGGACTGCACTAGGCAGAGTTACAGGCTGGGACAACGTTAGCAGTATCTGGGAGAAGCCTGAGTCACACCTCAGGTTTACCTGACTATACAGAGGCCTCATACAGGACACAGAAAGAGGCATGGGGAAAAACATCACCCCACCCAATGCCGAGATCACTATGGCCAAGCTCAAGGCCAGTCTTCCACACCCTGACTTTTCTGACAACCCGACATTATGGAGACGGCAGTGAGCCAACCTACAGTACAAACAGTATCCGCCTACTTAGGTTGCTGGCTGAAATCCAAATAGAGACGAAGGAAGCCAGACTCCTGGTCAGCAGTGGACAGTCAGGGAGGGTGGTCCACACCCTGAATGTCTAACACCAGGGGCAGCGACATTCGCATTGGAGAAGGCTATAGAGATGTAGAAGACACTAAGGAGAGTGAAAGCTCACACATGCTGAAGGGAGGACGCTGCCTGAAGGTGCCACTCAGAATTTCTGGCAGAAAGAACAGACTACAAAACACATTTAATCACACAAGAAGCAGGCATTCTCAGGGAACAATGACAGTGGGTCAGTCTGGCCTGTCCATCAGACTGGTGTCACTTGGTGATCGTGAGAACAGACCTGCTGCCCTGTCCTCAGCACCAGTGGTTAGCAAGTGTTAACAAGCGATGAGGATGAAGCACTGCTGAATACAGATGAGAACCACAGTTCAACAGGGAGTGAAGAAGCCTGGGTAGAGTAGGTACAGAAAAAAAGGAAGGGCAGACAGCTCCATGCAAGAACAGATCTGGCTTGGTGGGGTGGTGCACGCCTTTCATCCCAGCACCCAGAGGGCAGAGGCAGATGGACTTATGTGAGTTTGAGGCCAGCCTGGGCTATAAAGCAATTTCCAAAGCAGCCAGGGCTACAGGGAAAAACTCCATTTTGGGGGAAAAACAATAAAAAAGAATAATCAACCACAGGATTGAGATAGACAGATAGACAGACAGACTTAAAATCCTGGCCTACAAGATAGACAGACACACTTAAAAACCCTGGTACAAGACGGCTCTGTTCATGGGAACTCTACCAGCTGAAAGCCACAGGGGCCACTATGCTTTCAGGATTTGAGCCCAGAAGAGAAAATGTAGCCTACAACTTTGAGAGGAGGATGGAGGACTGGAGGTTAAGGCCTGGCATACTGCTAACATCTTTTGAGCACACAAGATGGACGGGGGCAACTTACTCCCACCTGACAAGTGTCACACCAGCTTGGTAAAATGGGCTCTGTAGTCTTTGGCAGATGCCACACCTAATGCTCAGACAGATTTCCAAGTACAAGGACCTCGACTGACACACATTGGGCTCGGTATGCAAGTGAGTGGCTGAAGTTGTAAGTCGAAGAATCAACTGCTAAAGATCCCAGCACCAACCAGTCAGGCCATGAGAATGAGGCAGACAAGAGCAGTGCCCATACCCCACTTCATTTGCTAGCCAGGCAGTTTGCCTCACAGCTAGACAGTGTCCAGAGCATACACAAGGCACCCCTCCGTTAGTACTGCCATCTAGACCAACTGTGAAAACAGTCCAGCCCACAGCTAGAACTGGGCAGCGGGTGCCAGGCAGCAAGAGAGGGGGCTAACCTCATAGCCAGAGGCACACACCTGATCTCTGGGCCTCCTTCAGACACAACGCCCAGTGCGTAAGGACAGGAGATACTGCACACAATTATGATGACAGCAGTTCTCTCTACGCCTCACAGGCAGAAGTCAGCATGGGAAGGAAGCAGGTTGGTGCTATGGAGGTGTGCGTAGGGGGTGACAAGGACAGCAAGAACAGTGCAGACAAAACCCAGAGAGCCAGGACAGAAGAAGATGAAGGTCACTGTGGGAAAAGTGGCAGCTGAAGTAGACAGCATAAAGGAAGTGGGAAAATGAGTTTAAGGATGTTCCAGGGGCTTTAGGCATCAGCAAACAGAGGGATGGAGCATCTGTTGGACCTAGAGGCTTCTCTGGTGGATGTGCTGGGTTAAGGAAGGTGAGGAAATGGTCAGGGTTATGGTCAGAGGAGACAGGGCCTCAGGACACTCACCTGGTCCGAGCAGTACTCCTGCTCTGTCCCAGAACTCAGAAAAGTCCCCCTCTTTGTCCCAAACCCAACACCACAGTCAAGCTACTTCTGCCCCCTGCTGGCCGACCCAGCATAAATTCTGCCATAGCCCCACAAAGACCTCTTTGCTCTATGTCCACCATTTACCCAAAAGCACCCTCTCACCGTGACCACCCATGTGGGCTGAGGAGAAGCTACTAAGTGTGTTTCGTCCTGATGAGTCAGCATAACGTGGCATGGAGCTAACCACAGCCTGCAGGTACTTCTCTTGCTCCAGGCTGCTGGAGTCAGCCTGGGCCTGGCCTGAGAAAGGAAAATCTGGAGCTGAAAGAGGTAGACAGTGGACAGGCAGGGCAGGCAGACATAGGAAGAACAAAGGAGGAGTACCTGGAGAAGGTGTATTCTGGGCCTTGAAGAGACCAACAACACCTTTGCCATGCAGGCCCCCAGAGCGTAGCAACACAGCCTTGGAGCGCCCACTGCGCCAGCAGACCACAGGGAAACGGTTCTGGCGGTAGCAACGGGACACGCGTTGCAGGGCATTGTCCTGGATGCTCTGGGGAACAATCAGCAATCCTGGATAGCTGTAGGAATTGGAGGTATCATGAGGGCAGCTCTACGGCCTTCCCCCATGCCTACCCACAGAGCCTTACACAGAGGAGGCAAAAAGAGCTAACAGGGTTAGCACAATAGAGCAAGTCAGGCTCCCAGATTCTAAAGGCCAAAGGCACTTTATGCTTCTCTGGAAGCCTCTACCAAACCTGCAGCCCAACTCTGTTTCTCCAGGATCCATGGCAAGCAGGGAAGGTGTCCAAGCACTGCCTACCACCCTAGTAAGTCCTGGCAAAATCTTCCTGGCGTGTTCTAGCCAGCCCTCACCTGCGACATATGGCATACATGCGATTAACAGGAGAGATGCGAAAGGGCTCAGACTTGGCCCGGCTCAGGCTGCTGCTCAGGGTACCTAGTCCAAGACGCTGGTAGTCACGGCAACATGCCCGTTCCACCAGACTGCTCATGGTCATGCGGTCAGAGGGCTTCAGGGCTGAGGACGGGGTCAGTGTGCTGGGCTCCAGCTCCTCTAACACTGCAAACAGTACAGTTGGAGGTCATCGCCCAAAGCCCCCGTCCCAGTCTCCATAGGGTCATTTCTCATCGAGAGCACAGAGATCTCCCTGACCCTGCTCCCACCTGATATCTCGTCCTCCTGGTCCTCAGGGGGTGGCTGGCCCCGATGTTCCCAGCCAGGGGGGTTATATTTCTTACGAGTAACATACTGCCGCCCAATGGTCTTTTTAGCATTCTTCACCAGGTTCCTGGACAGGGTTCTGGGGGTGTAAAAGTTCAACAGAGATGAGAGGACAGGGAAGTCCAGGAAGACTACTCAAGGGTCAAGCAAGGAATTCGATGCCTGGGCTCTGGGATCCAGTTCTGTACCTGAATGAAGGACCCTTGTCCTTGGTAACTCGTGGCGGCCTGCCAGGTGTGAGAGCTGAGCCAAGTGTGAATGCAAAGGTGGCCCTGATGTCTGGTGGGTACCGAAGCTTGTGGAGCTGCTTTCGGAAGAGCTCAGCACTGTCAGATCCCACCTCCTCATCAAAGGCCATTTTCAGCAGCTGGGTCAGAAAAAAATAAACCCTCAGGGCTCTAAGTGGCCCTCCAGCTCCTCCCCAGTCAGAGGACTCAGTTCAGGGGCTCCCTTTTTTTTTTCTTTTCTTTTTTCGGAGCTGGGGACCGAACCCAGGCCTAGCAAGCGCTCTACCACTGCGCTAAATCCCCAACCCTCAGGGGCTCCCTTCTTATGGCCTGCACACCACAGCAGCAGGCAAACTCGGAGGACAGGCATCATGTCTGTGTGACTGAAGGTCCAATGTGTACGAATTGTAAATCTCAGTGCCAACTGAGGAGATCTCAGTGCACGAGTAACTTGGACTCAAAGGTCAATGCCCCAAGGATACTGACAAAGACAGGCCACTATTTCAGAAGGTCAAATAATAGTAATCTGAGAACTGCTGGAGTAGCCTTTTCTTTACATGTGTGAAGGTGTGTCTCTGTATTTCCAATTGTTAATTCTGTTCTGGCAAAGAGCTAAATGTTGAAGGATGCTGGTATTTATTTCTATGGCCCCTCGATAGCCTTATATTTATAAATACTGGTTCTTCCACACCTGCTCAGGTTCTTGGAGGCCAGTCACCCTCCTCTATGCCTAGAGGCAATCTAGAATTGTATCAGAGATTGTCTTGCTGCTACTGGTTGTAATCAAGAGCTGACAGCCAATAGCTGGGCAGGAGGTGGAGGGGACCTTCTAGGGAGAAAGAATGAAGCAGGAGAAGAAAGCAGATGTTAGGGACACTAACATGGGACTGCAGCAGAGCAGAGAAAGGTTTAGAGCCACATGACAAGTGGTAGACTAGTTAGTTGGGTTAAGTTGGGAGATTGCCCAAGCTAAAGGCCTAAGCTTTAAACAATATTAAGTCTCCATGTCTCACATACTGCTGGTGGGTCCAAGAAAGTCCCATGAGAGAGACAATGTGACACCCCCAAGTCAACAGCACCCTGGCAGAAAACCACTTATAGGGCTCGACCTAGCTGTAGTGGACAAGAGTTCACGCACCTGGAATGTGCAGGAACGAAGCTGCAGCCCGTCCTGCAGAAGCTGGTCCACAGGGGTCTGCACACTAATGCGCTTCTCCTTGGTCAACGCAGCCACGGGGAAGGAGCGGACAACCACCTGCTCCCCCACTTAAACAGGCCAAGAAGAGTCATGCGGCGAAGGGAGAAGAAACAGATAATATCTCAAGGTATCAAATACAGAAGTTTTGGGTGGGTATGAAAGGACATACGTGGGCCTATTTCCCATCAGGTTTCGACTCTTTGAGAAAAGGGAAGAGAAAGGGAAGTCTTATCTCCTCTAAAGAGCTGGGGAGGCACAGAAAAGGTCCACCGGCTTACCCAGGGGGTCAGTAGGCATCCCCGTGAAGATGACGCGGTATGTGGTAAGGAAGACAGCACCCTCAGCTGGAAGTAGAGCAGGGCCCCCTCCACTGCCTCCTACACCCTCCTCACGCCCATCTGGCAGCAGGTACACCCGAAGGCCATCGAGGACACACTCTTCACCAGGCAATAGGCGTGGCCTCAGCAGCTTGGGCTACCCAGGAAACAGAACAGAAACTTAGAATATGGCCCAGATTTTGTATGCACAGCTGCTCAGCCTCTGCTTACCTTCTGTATTGGGGGCAGCCTCTTGCTCTCACGGTGTACAGCCTCCAGGGTCTCAATGTGCATCTGGACAATGTCTAGGGGAGAGCAGGTCTTATACCCTGGGCCCCTACAGCCACTCGTCTAAGGAATGCTCCCATACCAGTATCGCCATACCTGGCACCATGACATGCAGTCCTTTGAGGTGGTCGCTGGTGACCCCACTCTCTGTGCAGACCTTGTCCACAAAGCGGTTTATGAAGCGGACCACAGCCCCAGCCACATCGCATGTCTCTGCGTCTTCAAAGCCGCTCTCTGTGTCATAGCTCTCAGCCACACTGCCTGCCATGCTGGGCCAAGAGGGGGTGTGTGTGGGTACCAGCACCCCCGCAACCCCTCCATAAGCCTTATCCCTGCCCCAGGCCTCAGCACTGGCTCCACCTCACCTGTTGGTGACCAGGCTGTTGCTGGCACTCTCCAGGTCTCCCAACCCTGCCCGCTCCCGCAGCAGCCGGCTCTTGCTGCTGTCCAGAGGCAGCAGAAGGTAGCTCATGCGGTTGGCATAGTGGATGGCCTGGCTGAACACAGTGCTTTCCTCCTTCTGTACCAGTTCCTGCTGCTTCTCACGGCTCAGGGTTGGCCATAGGCGCCTCTGCTCTGAAGCCACATCCAGGGCAGATCGTTCATCATCCTGAGACTGTGCCTCCCCAGTCTCCTGTCATGGCACAAGAGTAAGGCAAGGCCAAGGTGCTGCCCAGACAGCCCAGGCCCAAAAAGTCCTGCATACCTGGGTGGGGCTCACGCCATCAGAAGGCTCCAGGTAGAGGGCCCGGATATGGGTCTGCACATCCCCATAGAACATGGCCTCCCAGAACTGTGGTGTGCTCCACACTACATGCTCCTGAACACAGCTATATGCAAACTGCGTTACCCCTGGGCTCAGCTTCTATAGAAATGAAGGTGGGAAGGTCATGAGCACACAGACAGCAGACCGAGCTCATAGAGAGGACAGCTCGCGCCACCTCACTCCCTACACTTACCCTGCAGAAGGCTGTGACCAAAGGCAGCAGTGCAGCCGCAATGCCGTGCTCATCCAGAGAAGTGCAATCCTGTGGACAGAGCCATGGGTGATCCATACCCAACCCCACCTCTCTGGCCATCACAGACCAGCAACTCTCACCACCGCCACCTGAACTGTTGCCTCAGGTTTCAGAGTCATTTCCAACGAGACCTCTCTCTGACTCCCCACCCTATCACACGGGAGAGACCCTGCACCCCCTCTTCCATTGCGTGGGGATATCACTGCTAAGATGAGGGCCAGCTTCACCTGCAGGCAGCAATTCATCATGCGGACGACAAAGTCAAACTGCTGATGATCCAGAACTGCACGGTTCTGCTGTACGTGCAGGTGAAGCTCATGGGCGAGGCAGCGGCGGGCAGCTCGCCCCTTCAGGGCCCTGAGAACAGCTGGAAGCAACTGAAAGCAGAGACAAGAGGAAATGTAGAACAGAAAGCAGCACAGGGAGATGCTCACCTAGAGTCAGTGTGGAGGCAGCCAAGCTCAGGCTCCAAGCAGAGGAAATACCAAAGCCAGTGTAACTCAGAAAGGACCAGGCTCTGGGTTTCATTGACCAATACAGACTAAACCTTCCAACAGACCCAGCAATTCCACAAATGACAGTTCAAGAGGACACAAGGTATGTGCATAGTGTGGGCTCCCAAGCATGGACATGCGCTCTGGAGAGAGACTCCACAGGAACACCGCACAAATGTTATTAAGACTCAAACGTATTCGTGAACACAATAAAGGGCAGAATAGCACACAAGATTATTATTAAAGCAACATAAAGTCAGGCATGGTGACTATGTCTGTAATCCCAGCACTCAAAGAGGTTGGGGCAGGTAAGAGCAAAGCCAGCTTTGCTTATACATTGAGTTGCAGGTTAGCCTGGGCTATAAAGATCCTGTCTTGAAAAACTCTTCCCCCAGACAAAAACCAAAAAACCCGAACCAACTAACCAAACACTCCGGAAACTTTTGATGTGTAGAAATCTACCCTGTGCGTGTACAGTGCATACACTACACTGCTGCTCACCCAAATACAAGAGCATCCTCCTGTCCACCCAGGCACTGCACAAACTCAGCATTCGCCACACTGGAGGAAAGAACTAAGTCTCCTGAGACCTGCTGCCCAAAGCCAGACTAGAGGTCACCTGACAGGCCTCACCTTCTTTGCCTCAAGCATTTTCCCTTCAAACACGTAGGAGATGCAGTTGCGCACCACCTCCAGGCGACGGGCACTGTTGATGTGAGGCCCACTGCACCGCTCTAGGATGGCCGCTAAAGAGAAAGGCGTGTTCACTTTCACTCCTGGCCCTGCCCCCACCCTAAAGCAGTCTGCCTTCCTCTTCACGCCACATACTCATGGGGGGCCCTGAAGGGACAGTGGTCCTCCTTTCAGCCTTCACAGCTGGAGGTGCACCCTGCATCTTGGCTGCAGCCTGGTCCACAATCCACTGAACTGTGCCCTCATCTAGCCGGGGGAATGGCCGATGGGTCCGCCGCAGGTGGCTGGCCTCTCCTGGCCTCTGCACTTTATGCATTGCCACAGCTGGGTACGGGTTTTCCTGAGGGAACATAGGCAGACATTAGCTAGTGGGCCAGGACCAAGGTGGTGGCATGCCCCCCATGTCACCCAGCATACATTCTTATAAAGTTGCTCTGCTAGTTCTTGGACGTGACGCAGGACGCGGTGGGGATGGTTCTCATCTGCTCGCATCCGTGCTACCTCATGAGCCACCAACTAAGGGCAAAGGAGGGAGAGTGATGAGGTCAGTTAGGTGGGTTGGGGGCGGGACAGGTAGACAGGCAAAGGCAGGGCTGTACCTCATCAAACAGGTCTGTAGAACGGTAGGGGACCCCACGCTCTGACACAAAGCCTGCAAAGGCCATGCCCTCCAACACTTTCATCAGGAAATCATCCTCCACCAGTCCACGCTGGCCTAAGAACGCTGCCTGGGAAAAACACCAGGAAGTCAGCTCCTCACGGACTCATGGAGCCAGCTGCAGCCCCGACCCCACAGCCTACCTTATGGAAGCGAATGACAGGCTCGGGGTGGATGCGCACGATGTGCAGGCACCAGCGGTAACCCTGCAGGAGCTGAGCAAAGAGCCGCAGAAAGACAGCGCGGAGCTCCTTGTCCTGGGAGAGCAGGTCAGAGTGGGTGAGTGTCAGGTCCCAGGAAGCATCCAAGGGCCCTGGGCACTCCTCTCCACTCCCCGTCACAGCCAGACACAGGCTTCCCAGGCACCTCTGCCACCCTCTTTGCCTCTCCCAGCAGTGCTTCTCAGCCAAGTGAGTCCTGCAAGTGCTGAGCAAATGGTTCCTGTCCAGAGCCCCTTGACTGTTCTGTACTGACTCAGGCACAGTCACCACACCTATCTGTATAGCTCCTTTGCTCTAGACTTCTTCCTGCCTAGGCCAGAGAAGCCTGAGGTCAGCTTCGAGGTAGGCTGAGTGACACCATCAGCTTGGCCATTAGAGGCAATGCAATCTCTATACCAGAGCAGAGTGACCCCACCTGCATTTTCAGTGAGGAAGCAGATGTTGTAGGTGGTGGAAAGGCAAGGTCAGCCAACTCCAGCTCTGGATCCAGGACCTGTGGAAGCAGAGGGGAGCAAGGACAACTGCATGGTGACCTTAGGGTTCCCTGGCTGTCCGGTGATAGCTCCCACAAGCCCCAGGTTCCAGCCCCACCCTGACTTCAACCCTCACCATGCTCAGAACATTGTGAGTCTGGCTTTGTAGTGGCTCTGGCAGGGGTGGAATGTGCACACACTCAGGGACAGTCACTGTCCCTCCATCAAGATCGGCAACAATCACGTCCAGCTGTGCACCAAAGGGAACAAACAGTGAGAGACCAGCAAGCCCAGGCAGTGATGCAGACACAAGGCACAGCCCTTACCAGCTCCTGAGTCTCTGCCTGGAAGGCTGCATTGACCCCAATGATGAAAGGTGTAGGTGTACTAAGGACTTCGAGCAGCTGTGCCGGCAGGATGGGCACATATGTGAAGCTGTAACAGGCCCAGAAGACACTGTCAGCCCCAGACATAGGACACAGGGAGAAGGACCTGGAGGAGGCAGGAGGAGGGGACAGGCAGAAAAGCACCTGTATCTGAGAGGAAACAGCAGTGCCAAGAGGCCCCTGCAAGCATCGGCTAGACGTTGGTAGCTCCTGGACAAGAAGAGGACTTTGTGCTCAGTGAGGGCAGCACAGAACAAAGACAGCACATTGGTGATGCCTAAAGAAAGAAGAAAGCCTGGTGAAGGCCAGTGTCCCTACTCCAGAACGCAGGGGGCAGCCAACACCTCTGACCACCAGCCCCAGGACAGGAAATTGGGGGAGGGGTATAACAGGCAATCTCACCCAGCTGGCGGAAGAGCAGGGCTACACTACAGCGGCTGACAGGCAGTGAGTCTACCAGTGGGGTCTGAATGACCTGCCGGTCACCAGCCCCCAAAGAGATGGTTCTCTGTGGAAAGAAAATGGCCAGAGCTTAGCAGTATAGTGAGCCGGATCAGGTCTGAGCACTTGGCTCCAGGTGAGCTGACAGATCTTGAGATGGGACTGGTTTAGATGACCTGAGGGATAGGTCACACTCAGCCTCTGTTGGCTGAGCAGCGCTGCAGAGAAAACTCAAGGTAAAGGGGGATGTCTGTGCTCTGGGTCGGGGCAGGGCCTGAGTGGGCAGAAGAAACAAAGAATCCATACCGCTCCTTCCTCAACAGAGTCCAGCTGCACAGGACAGACAGACAGAGAGACACCATTAGACACAGGACACAGAATAGGAAGCAGACAGATACATGGATAACAACAGCCAGTGACAGGAACATACGCAATGATCAAGAGGACAGAGACGGAAAATGCAGGCCCAAAGGTACAGGTACGAAGCCAAATAAGTAGACAGGGCTAAGAGCAGATGGCAAAGGCTGGCACTGAAAGCAGAAGGCCTTGACTCAGCTAGCAAGACTATCAGTACCCACAGGTACCCCAACCCCTGCCTCCTGTGACTGCACCAGGAAGGCCTGTGGCCACCCACCTGAGACCCGCCTGCCAAGGGGACGGTGCACGTGAGCAGATTCCCAATCACATTCTCCAGGTTCACGTTCAGGCCTTCCACATGGATGGTATAGATGAGACCAAGGCTATTCTGCAGCGACCAGATAGGGAACAGTGGTACAACTGACAGGGACCCCGTGCCCTGCCTTGCTGCTATGGTGGCCCTCCTCACCCTGAACACGTCAGCATGGTCCAGTCGAGACACCAGAACCAGAGTCTTTGGAGCAAAAAGCTGGCCAGGTTGGGCTGGGGCTGTGGATGACAGCTGTGCTTGGCCTCCTCCATGTGCCTCTTCCTCCTTCTCTGTGGCATCTTCAGTGCACATCACTTCCTGCAGACAGAAAGCCACTCTCCTGGCTCTAATCAGAGTCATCCCATGAGACCAAGTGGAAGACAGAGGTGACTCAGACCCAGCCTTCCCCAAAAGGAACATACCCCCAGAGGCAGAGCAAGCTGGCCGTGGCCCAAGGCTCAGCTTCACATGTTGCACACCAGAGCTTACGCTGACCTGTGTGGACTCCACTGGCTCCCAGAAGGTCAAGCAGGCGCAGTAGTGCCTCTCAGAGTTGATGTCAGTAAGGACAGCCACAAAGAAAGTTGGTGGATTCCTCTCGGGACATAGCTGCCACCCACTGGGCTGGCAAAACTGAAGAGAGGGATCAGCAGTTAGTGCCCGAGGGCACTCACACCTATAACAAAAACTCCCCCTACTCCTACCACCTATCCTCAAGCATCTGCACCACCAGGGCCTGAAGCTGTAGGGTATATGAAGCACCCACTCGTTTACCTAGGGAACACCTTAACCTCCTAGCCTCAGCCCTCTTGGTGAAAAGAGTAGCACAGCTCTTGCCTCACCATCTTGGGTGAAGCCCATGAGGGACTCAGTGACATGAGCAAGACACCCTGCCTGTCAGGCCAGCTACCCCCAGTAGTGGACCTGCCTTCCTCTTAAAGCTCCATCTCCACACTCACCAGCTCAATGCCCTGGGGGAAAGGGTTGTCCTCCCAGTCCTTCTCCGGGAAGCGCTGCAGGATCTGGCCCTGGCCTTCCCCACTCCCTGAGAACAAGAGTAGGTGGTCATCAGAGCACTCTCCCCCACACACCCCAACCCTCACATTGTTGGGATTGGCCAGGATGGAAACAGTCCCTTCTCATCTGGCACCAGACCAACCTAAGCTCACAGCTCTGTCATTTGTCTCAATACACTTCTGGGTAGATAAGACATTGGATAGGTACAGACCCCAAGGCCACCATAAGGAAGAGAGAGGAGACCCCAGATCCCTCCTCTCACCTACCAGTCCAACCTAACTTTTCAGAGAGGAGGAGTTTCAGTTTACTCAACATCTTCCCTGGCTGCCAACCTGCAGCTTTAGCCTCAAGCCGTACCAGACGACGAGCACCATGCAGACAGTGGGCACGTCTGGATACACAGGATGCACTCGGGTATCTTGGTGATCCCTGTCACCTGTCTGCACTGGGCCCATGTGTACAATTCAAGCCTTAGCTCCTCTTATGATGGGGGTGGAAACACCAACATGGACCCAAATTGCTACCTATGCACAGTACCTCAGAGATAGTTCCTCCCAGAACACAAGTCTCCAAAAACAAAGAGTTTAGCAAGTATATGCTGCCCCTTTGCACCCTGAAGCTCCCAGGCTCCCTCAGTATGTACGAGCAAAGGAAATACTTCTAAGTGCAGTCTATGTAGGTGGAGTGAAAGTCCTTGCCTAGGGCTCACCTCGCACCACCAAATCAGGCAGCAAAGGAGGGCAGCAGCAATGAGAATGTGTGATGACTTCTTTTGCCTCATATACACACACATGACGGTGGAGCATGGTATGGCAGGCAGGCCGTGTTCTCAACCTTCCCAATGCTGAGACCCTTTAATACAGTTCCTCATTTTGTGGAGACCCCAACCATAAGGTTATTTTGTTGCTACTTTGTAACTGTAATTTTGCTACTGTTATGAATTGCAAAGTAAATACCTAATATGCAGGATGTCTGATATATGGCCCCCAAAGGGGTTCCAACCCACAGGTTGAGAACCACTGTGTTACGGAAAGAAAGACAGGCCTCTTCACTTAGGCCTCTCACACATACAGCTTCAAGATCCTCAGGGCACAGTGCTTTCCATAGACCAGCCTCAATGCAGAGTCTCCCACCAGTGGAAGCAGCAGAAGCAGACAGTGAGTAGAGGGAGCTCTACATAAAGTCTTTTCATGGATCCTCCTGCTTAGTTCCAGAAAACTTCTGTGTGCAGTGGGCCTGCTTGCTAGGCTATGGCCTCACCTCCTCCCAGCCTGGTCCACTAAGTAAGCCCAACACAACAATCCACAATTCCCAGGTCCCTAAAAACAAAGAAACTCAGCTGCAACCGTGATAGAGCATGCATCCCTCCAGAACCATGGATAAAGCACCAAGACCATCAGCACTAGGAAGGTTGCTTCTAAGCAGGAGGTAGAGGGGTGCAGCGGCCTATTATGACTCACAAAACCTCAGCTTCCTGCTCCCCTCCTCCCACCACCAAAACCCTGCAGGCGACAGGCAACAGACAAGGAAGGGACAGGTGTCTGCTGGTGTCATGCCTACCTACACACACCCACACACCTGTCCTACCAAGATAAAACCCCCAGGGGTTCCTCGGGTCCCACTCTCAACAGGACTGGGAAGTGCATGTACTGTGAACACACACACACACACACACACACACACACACACACACACACACACACACCCCAACCCCAGTCGTGGCTCCTCCCCCCACCCACTCAGGCAAGAGCCTCCTTGTGCTCGGCCCTAAACCACCATCTGGGCCTAGCCCTGGCTGGCACCCAGGGCTCACCCAGTTCTTGCCACGAGGCAGCATGCAGAGGAAAGCGGGGGGAGTATATAGACAGGGACTGCAGCCTCTGCTCTGCAGCCTTCCCACAAAGCCAGGAGGGCTAGTAGCCTTCTGAGGGTCGTTTTTAGTAGCCTCTCTACCCAGGGGAGTTGGCACAGAGAGGATGGACACCTTCCACTGCCAGTATCCCTCATCCTGTGCAATGTTAATTCCCACTTCCCAGTAGCTTTAAAACCTTCTGAGGATTCTACACTCTAAAGAGCTCCTTTCCTGAGACTCCCAACTAACTGTCCCATAAAGGTAGGCAGGTAGACACCCAGTGGGCATCTCTCCTAAGGCCCTTCTCTGTACTATAACAGCCCAGGATTTGACTTTCAGATTTCCGTCTAGTGCCTCCTCTAAGAAGTTTGCTATCTACTTTCTATCTAAATCTGGGGCCTGTAGCAAGACCCTGAGGTCCTCCCCCCAACAAGTATAAGCCTCTCACTAGGCAACTGGTACACCTGTAGGAGCCTGAGCATATACAAGTTCCCGTGCATGGCACAGGTTACAGCCTAATTAGGGCTTGTTGAATGCATGTAGTCAGCTATATGACCATCTTCCCCACACCCTGCCCAACTCACACCTCACAAACAAACAGGTTCTTCAGTCAGAAGGGCAGAACAACTTCCGGAGCCCTAAGGCACAGCAGGCCCTCTCAGTAAGACCATGAGGAAGCCTTGTTAACTCTCTCTGGCTTCTCTGAGACCCCAGACTGCAGGCTTGCATTTGTGAGGAGTTTTGCCATGTTCCTCTGTGTCTGTCACCACTGAAGCCTTTTGGCAATGACTGTACTTAGCCCAACAAAGTACTGCCCACTTTGGGTAGACAAGAGCAGGCACAGCCTCCCTCCCTAACCCAAGCCTGTTAGAATGAACGAATCCCAATAGCATAGCCATATATTACAAGGCAGTGCTCTTCGGGCAGCCTATGGAGGACACCAAGGTCCACTAAAGTAGAGATGGGAAGTCCCTGACAGGCCCACCCTAGGAAGATACCCTGGGATTCCTATACTCAAAGCACCTCAGTGAGAGCTTCCTCCAGCAGCCAGGCCCATGCAGACTGCGACCCAAATGGCAGACGGGGTGGCAGAATACAGAGCATGTATTCTGTCATCTGCTGGCAGCACATCATCACCAGTGCCAGGCTCTGATGCCTGGAGGGCCAGCCATGGACAGTGTACACTGTGGGAAGGCCTAGAACGAATACAGTTCCCCTGACTAACCCACCACATACCTCACCACACATGCTGGACAGCACCAGGTAGCTGCTGCCTCTTAGGAGCCTAGCTATAGAGAAAGGGAGAGGAAACAAAAGAATACGGCCTTCCTGCTTTTCTACCTATCAGACCTGAACACGAAGACACAATGCCCCAGGCAAGCTACAGCTGCCGACAAGAGCAGTGGAAGCCTACAGCTCTTTCAGATGTTATCTTTGACCTACCCCAAATCTATAAGCGGACCACAGAAACTTTAATTCAAGATCTTGGACCCTTAAGCTCTCAGGGTGTGGGGGGAGCTGGGAGGGAACTGCAGCCATCACAAACAGCCCCAACCTGATCTAGAGGGAGGGCAGGGCCATGGGTGGGAACAGTAGATGGGCCCAAGAATGTGGCCACCTCATTACCATCAAGGCTGAAGGAGGCCAGGTCATAGAGATGTAGTTCTTCCTCCCCAGCGGTGGTAAAAGGGAAACTGTCAGGTTTAAGTCAGGTAAAGTGTCTGATAACTGCTGTTCCCAGAAAACTGACAACTGGCCAAGCTATAAGCAATTAAGTGACCATATCTGGGAACTGGGCAGGGGTCTCAAGCTATGCTGTCTGGTCCCTCAAGCTAAAAAAGGTGTCCAGTTCGGTGACAAGACAAAGCACACACACTGACTAACCAGGTGCGGGGTCTATGCTGTCCCATCTAGCACCCTTTAAACTTTAGAGTCTAAAGAGAAAGGGTTACACACAGTCCAGGCATTTACTGTCTTCAGCCTTGCCCACAGGTCACCAACTGTAACTATTAGCAACCAGGATGCTACCTCTGGTAGCACTCTGGGCCCAACTGCAACAGCTTAAAAAGGCACTCGGCACCAAGGTTCTATTCCTAGCAGCTCCCAAGAAAAAGTTCTGATCCGGACAAAGTTAAGTCATCCTCTCACTCACACCCCTTAATCTGAAAGGCCGTGCACCCCAGGGCAGTCAGCACAGCGCACAGCGGGCCTTCACCTGCTTTAGAGACACCTACCTAGCAGTATTCATACTTGGACTTTAGATATAAACTATCTCCTTTTTACACACAAGTGTTTCTGACAGCCTCAGAGCAGCTCTGTGAGACTCATTCCATATGAAGATGAGGAAACTGAGGCAGGAGTGCACAGTGACTGGCACAAGCCAAGGGTGAAGAGTGACAAAGGAAGGACAACTAATTTTCAGTGCATTCTTCAGTTTGGGGTCTTTTGCTCTTGGTACTAATATCTTTTGGCTTATAATCTTGCCTTCGGTCCACACCCAGAAACCCAATTCCCGGCTGGTTCCTCAAAGAAATGCCTTGAGGCTGAGTGGCTAGCCAGCAACTAGTCAACTCTGACCCCAGAAGTCAATGCTCAGAGAGCTCATTGGCCTTCTATTTCCACAGTGATGGGTAATTTGAGAATTACTCCATCATATCATTCAGGAAAAGTAGCCACCTCTGGCCTCAACCTTCTATTCTGTTCTGTACAGAGGTCAGAGGTCCATGCTTCTTGAATGGCTGGCTCTATCAGAAAGTCCACGTGTCACAGCAACTTCTCACGGAGCTCCTAACACCTCATGTCACCCTCAACTTTTACTCCACTCCCAGTAGACCTCCCTGATCTGGCCTCTATACAGTCTGCCTCACAGGATCTTCTTCATGCCACTGTCACCACCATCCAAGCCCACTCTGTTCCTTCAGCCCTGGCCCAGCACCCAGCAGCACTCCTGTTCCAGGAAGAGGAGGAGCCTCACTGGCCTTCACGTGTGCCTTGGAGCACAGGTTCTCCCTCTGTGCGCCAGTACAACACTGGTGGCGAGCCTCCTGCTCAAAAGGACAGGGGGATGAAAACAATGTGGTCTCTGCCTTTGAGAACTCCCTCTCTGGAGGGAGAGACAGATGCTCGTGACTGAGTGACAAAAGATAGACTTGAATACATGAGAGCAGAGAGAAGTGGGTGCTTGGTGAGAGGGTACAGAATGGAATTTGGGAGACAGAGGTGATGATGATGGTGATTATGGTGGTTGTGATGATGATGATTATGTTTTCCAGTGTATATATAGGGTCCTAGTGGAGACTTAGCAAGAAGAAAAGCAAAGAAGAAAGTTTGGGTCGTGAAGGGTGATGGTGACAGCTGGTCTGAGAAGCAGCAGTAAACTGTGTGGAAGAGATAACTGGAACAAGGTAGGAGATGCTACAGTTAGGAAGTAGGGGCTGCCTCATCTGGCCACAGCTATCCCTAAGATACTGCCCCTCTGTAGGTGGACTCTGATAACCAGAGTACAAATCCCAGCCTCCATTCCAAACCCACAACTCAATTTCTCTGTGCCAGATTCTATGCTGAAGATAGGGCAACAGCAAAGGCAATCTCAGTGGGCTACTGGGAGAAATGAGATCATACACACAAAGGGTTGTGCAGGGCCTGGCACACTGAGGACTCTAGCCAACACCCCAACACTGTTGTCTCCATGGCTGTTACTGATGTCACTGTCAGGCTCCGTTTTCTCCTACCCCCTGGACTGAAGGGTTCTCAGACACAGGCGCTAACTCCAGATCAGGGCCTCCTAGACACGAGTAGCAATCACCACACTGATCCCCCACTGAGGGCCTGGCTTACAGGATTGGATGGCAGGGCGAGCACCAGGAATGCTCTTTTCCAAAGTCTGATACTCTCTTCTGAAGTCCGGCTCAATACCACCAATGAACTCCTCCCCCTCCACTGCACCCCATCAAGCGTGCTTGAGGCTTCAGACCTAGCTTTGGGTAGGAGAAGCTGGGAAACCAACGTTCCGCCCCCCTCTCTGAAATTCCCAGACACAGCCACCGGCAGTCGGCCAAGACGGGGTGAGCCCATCCTACCCAACTTGGAATCGGGGAGACTGAACTGTAGCAGGGACCTCCAACTTCCCACGCCTGGGCTACCCGCCCCGGTCCACCTCGGAACACGGCAGGTGCCCAGGTGTAGGAGGACGGATCTTACACAGGCCAAGTATTCTGGGGTCCTCGCGGGTTGCCCGGACGCCACCGTGGCCAATAACTACGGAGGGCTCTTTCGCAGGCCCCGAGAATTCGGCCCCAAGTCCTGACCCTGCCTCCGGCCGGGTCTCCTTAGTTTCGAGTCCTCAGTCCCAGTCCCTTAGCCCCAAGCTCGTCCCTCGGCGCTCAGACTCGGCACTCACCGCGCGGGTGCGGCCCGAACGCCACCAGCACGAAGTAGTCCGCGAGCCGCGCCATGGCAAGGGGCGCAGGCGGGCTCCACGGCTCGAGGATTCGATGGCGGCGCGCTCATGGCCCGACGCTGGCCCTAAGCTGCACACTTGGGACACCCCCGGCCCGCTCCTCTGCGGCGCCGCTGACCAGGGCTTCCGCCGCCATCTTCCCAGCCAGCCGGCCCGCCCGGGCGCCTCGGGAGCCTGCGCAGTTCTGCCCCTCCCGTGTAGGCGGGACCTGACACAGTGCACTTCCATTGGTCCACTCCACGTGGGGCGTGTCCAGAGAGAGCTGCCCCGCCTACAACCTCACGCTCAAGGACCAGCTCAACCCTTTGGGCGGGTGAAGCTTACGGCGGCCGGGGCGGGTCAGCTACCCTGGTCCCGCGGCCGGCATTTCGACCTGAAACACCGGTCAGGTCTAGGGCATACTTCCCCGTCGAAACTGAAGCCCCAGAAGGAAGGGAGACCTGGACCTCACCCTGGGAGAGCCTAACTCCGAGGGTCAGGGGTGTGGTCCAGCTCAATCTGGCTGAAGCAAGTCAGTGGAGCTCAGGCCCTGTCCAGCCAGCCTCCCAAATTAGAGGACCAAACTAGGGGATTGGGGAGTGTCAGGTCTTCACAACAAACCCTGTCAACCTTACGATGGCCAAGGGAGAGACTTTCAGGCCTTTTTTTTTTTTTTTTAAGTTCCCAGTGCAAAAAAGAACAGCTAGAGATATCCCACCACTTGGATGGGTGGGAAATCCAACACCTGCATTATAAAAAAAAAAAAAAAAAAAAAAAAAAAAGTCCCAGCTTGGATCACCTTCCTGGGAAGTCGGAACCTCTTGGGAGGTCAGGGGATTGGCCAGGCCTCTTGCAGTGACACAGGAATGGACACTGTAGGAGAGGCAAGGTCCTTGACTAGGGGAATTAAAGAGGGAGGAGTAGGCTTGTTTGTAGATGAATTTAGTTTCCGTGAGAACCGAAAGACAAGCTACCTACTAGATCTTGTTCCCTCAACCTGCGGGATCTGGAGAAAGAATGAAACCAAACTCAAGACTGAGAGAAAAGTCCAGTCGGTGGCGTACGTGTATAAGTAATCTCAGCACTTGGGACGCTGAAGCGGGTGAAACATGAATTCCAGTCCAGTCCCCTACGCTTTATTGGGAAACCGTGTGTTCAAAAAAACAGGAGGCGTGAGGGCCTTTCTGGAGAGATAGCTTAGGGGTTACAGGCACTTGTTCTTTCTGAGAACCTGCGTTGGATTTGCAGCGCCCTCCTCTGTAATTCTGGTTCCGGAGGATCTGTCGCCCTCTTCTGGCCGTCGGGGGCACTGCTTGTGTGTGGGGCGTGGACATACATGCAGGGAAAACACCCATACACATAAAATAAAAATGTTTTTTTTAAAAGAGGGGGATGAGCTCAGTGGTGGTGGTGGTGGCGGCGGTGGCGCACACCTTTAATTCAAGCACGTGGGAGTCGGAGGCAGGTGGAGTTCGAAGCCAGCCTGGTCTACGGAGCTAGTTCCAGACCAGCCAAGAAGCCCTGTCTTGGAAAACTAAGATAAAATAAAAATAAAAAAGAGGGGGGAAGGGCTGGAGAGATGGCTCAGTGGTTAAGAGCATTGACTGCTCTTCCAAATGACCTGAGTTCAATTCCCAGCAACCACATGGTGACTCACAACCATCTATAATGGGATCTGATGCCCTCTTCTGGTGTGTCTGAAGACAGCTACAGTATACTCACATACATGGAATAAATAAATAAATCTTTAAAAAAAAAATAAAAAGAGAGGGGAAGAGGGAAAGACTCTCCCAGAAATACTCTGTGCACGGAGACATAACCCTATCTCTCTTTTGCCATTGCCAGGTGGGCTGTGAAATCTTCCTTTCTGCTTAAAACCTTTGTTTGAACTTGATTGAGTTGGTTTCTGTCAATCAATTAAAACTCCTCTCTATACCACTAAGTAAGAAATGGTGGCAGGCAAGTTTAACTTGGTGCCTGAACCCTGGAGTGGCCTCTCCTAGAAACTATAAGGATCCTGTACCCCATTCCTCCCATGACCACTGGGGCCCAGTGTTCTTGCCTAAAAGAACCCTGATCCTCGTGGTGGGCCCTTTCGAACTAAGTGTCTCGCCTCTAAATTGAGTATCCTAACCACTGCATTTCCCAGGTCACCTGCTGGTGGCCTCTTCTCCTCAAGGACCCGTAGTCTCTTCAGATGTTCCTTTCTTCAACTAGTTTAGGCCCTCCTCCAAGAATAAACTCTCCCCTCCCACCACTACGCATATGCGCATCTCCAAATGCCTGTCCCTGTGCAGACTGCTGCCTCACTTTTTCACAGCTCATGTACTATCTTAACCATCTGTATCCTGCAGACCTAAGAAGGTAGGGTGACCCATGATGACTCAACTTGAGATGGATGGATTCCCCTAAAGAGCAGAGTGGTCCTCGGTGATAGTGAGCCTAGCTTGCGATGGATGGATACCCCCAAAACATACTGCCTAGCCTGTTGGCTAATAGGCAGTTGTCTTTTAGTCTTCACTCTCCAGCATCTTCTGATAGTACGTCCTGTGTTTCTGGGATGGCCAGCTGAGTTTGCTTTTCCTAAGGGGAAAAAAACATACCCATCATATGGTAAACCCCCAAACTGTCTCGTCTACACTACCCTCCTTTCAGAGACACCTGCCTTTCCCACCCACCTACACACTTCCCACTGCTCCGTATCAGTTCCCCCACTGCACCCAGTCTTTCACTTTCAAAATCCTCACCATCAGGATCAAACCTCAAATGTATACCTTAAAACAGTATCTCGGGTTGGAGAGATGGCTCACTGGTTAAGAGCACTGACTGCTCTTCCAAAGGTCCTGAGTTCAATTCCCAGCAACCACATGACGGCTCACGACCATCTGTAATGGGATCTGATGCCCTCTTCTGGTGTGTCTGAAGACAGCGACAGTGGACTCACATATATAAAATAAATTTTAAAAAAATCTCATGTAGCTCTGTGCATTGGTGCATTCCTGGAATCCTGCACTTGGGAGACTGAGGCAGAAGGATTTCCCACTCAAGCCAGTTTGGGATACATAACATACTAAGACCCTGTCTCAAAAGAAAAAGGGAAAAAGGAAAGAAAATCTGGGGCGAGTGAGATGGCTCAGTAGACAAAGGTACTTGCTGCCAACCATGGTGCCCTGCGTTCTCTTAAGCTTGATTTATGGGACCTTCAAGCCGAAGGTTCTCTGACTTTTGGATACTCGTACCCACATACTAGCCCATAAATATAAATTTAAAGATAAGTAAAAACTGACACAGGCACAGGGAGATGATTCAATGTTTAGGACATTGGCCACTCCTTCACAGGCCCCAGGTCCGATTCCTAGTATCTACAAAGGATACCCTTCTGTATCTCAAGTTCCCGGGGTCACTGATGCTCTCTTCTGTCCTCAGAGGGCAGCAGTATACATGCACTGCACTGATACACAGATAGGCAGACCATCTACACACATAAAATAATTTTTAAAAACTGACAAAGGGCTTGTGAGATGGCTCAGCAGGTCAAAGTGCTTGCCACCAAGTCTTATAACCGGAGTTCGATCCCCAGGCCCTACACTGCAGAAGGAGAGCACTGATTCCTATCAGCTGTCTCCTGACCTCCACATGTGTACTGGGGCTCACCACATACACACACACAAATAAGGGTAATAAAATAAACTTCTTAAAAATATGTATTTATTTTATGTATATAAGTACAATGTAGCCATCTTCAGACACACCAGAAGAGGGCATCTGATCACTTTACAGATGGCTGTGAGCTACCATGTGGTTGCTGGGAATTGAACTCAGAACCTCTGGAAGAGCAGCCAGTGCTCATAACCACTGAGCCACCTCTCCAGCCCAATAAAATAAACTTTAAGTAGTAAAAATAAAAACCTGAGAAGACAGGCTGGACGTAATGGGACACTCCCAGCATATGGGAGGCAGGGGCAGGTGGATCTCTATTAATTTGAGGCCATCTTGATCTACATCAGGAGTTCCAGGCCATTCAGGGCTACATAGTAAGATTCTGTCTTAAAACAACAACAACAGGGCTGGAGAGATGGCTCAGCGGTTAAGAGCACTGACTGCTCTTCCTGAGGTCCTGAGTTCAATTCCCAGCAACCACACGGTGGCTCACAACCATCTGTAATGGGATCTGATGCCCTCTTCTGGTGTGTTTGACGTACTAAATAAATAAATAAATAAATAAATCTAAAAAAAAAAAAAAAAACCAACAACAACAAAATCCCAACAAGATAGAGGTGCTGGGGCCCCTTCTGGCTGGCCTGCATGTTACTCCCAAAGGCAGCTTCTGCCACTAAAGGTAAGAGGTGCTAGGGTTTCCCTGGGAGGCCACATGGGCAGCTATATCCAATACCACTCAGATGATGTACTATGTAGGTGACTGGGACCAAGGAGGCCAGGAAAGGAGCAGACTAGACAGACAGGCCGAAACTCGAACATTGATAAAGGCAGATTCAAACTCCTTTTTTTTCCTTTTTTAAAATGTGTTAAGGAACGAAAACACAGACTTCCCCTTGAATTAGTTTGACCAAAAGTAAACTTAGATTTGAATTCCCCACTTCTCTTCCTATGTCTTCCATATGTCTACTGACCGGCATGGGGAAGGTACGAGGGGACTCTACAGAAATCATGAAGAGTTTTTACTACACATAACTGCTCCCAGCAAGCCCAGAATAGTAAACAAAATCTACAAAGAAATGCTTTCAACCTATATCCACACATTTGCAATATTTGTACTAGGCATTCACTGGGTTGTAGAAGGTTGCTTTTAACTGTTTTCAGCAAATGATCACAACACATACATTACTCTGGGTCAGATGTGTGGAAGAAAATATAAGATTAAAGCTATGTGTATGTGATAGCTTGATTGGTAAGAGCTGCTTACATGGGAAACCCAAGGCCGTTTGTTACATCCTTCTTGAAGGGCACGTTAAACTCAAACAGGGCCTTTAATCCCAGCACTTAGGAGAGTTCCAGGCCAGAAAGCAAATAGGGCTACATAGTGAGACCCTGCCTCAAATTAAGAAAAAAAATGCTGAATGCCCAGTAGGATAGCAGGTTAAGTCTCAAGTGATCTTGGGGTTGGGGATTTAGCTCAGTGGTAGAGCTAGGCAAGGGTAAGGCCCTGGGTTCGGTCTTCAGCTCCAGCGCGCGGGGGAGGGGGGGTCTCAAGTGATCTCAAGCTATATTATTAACTTCGTTGTGAGGTCCAACAAAAGCTCGGTCTCTTTGATTGCGAGAGATATTTTCCAAAAATCATCTTACCACAAAAAATTTTTATTTTGCATTCCATGCACGTGTGTATTGGTCAGAGGACAGCTTCTAAGAGTCAGTTCTTGGGGGTGGGAAGCTATCCCAAAGCTGTTAACATATGTGGGATATGTTCTTCTAACTAGGCTGTCTTTTCTGGCCTCAGTGGGAGAGGAAGCTCGCAGAGACCTGAAGGGCCAGGGTATGGGGGGGGGCGGGGAGGGGATACCCAGGGGGCCCCCACCAGTTCAGAAGAGAAGTGGACGGGAAATGGGGAAGGATTGTGGGTGGGGTGGCTGGGGGAGGGGAGGGCAGTGAGCAAGAAGTCAAGTAAGTAAAAAAAACTCAAAAAAAAAAAAAAAAAGTCAGATCTCTCCACTATGTGGGTTCTATCGGATCAAACTCAAGTTATCAGGTTTGGTGGCAAGCGCCTTTACCCACTGAGTCATTTTGCCAGCCCATCGAGTGTATTTCGCGCTTATTGATGAGTGAATGACATGATGGCGTTCGTAGTTTGGATGGTAGTGCCAGCGGCCGTGTGAAGAGACCCTGAAGGTGGAGGTAGGCTAGAGAAAGGAGGCTCAGTCGAAGAACCGGGGACAGGGACATCACAGCACCCTCTGCTCGCCCCTCCCCACTGTCCCTTTAGAGCTGGCACATGGCTTCTGTACTCAGCTGCAGGATCTCTTCATTCTCTTGGATGACGCTTAAAACAGTCCTCAGAGCCTAACCACACCTGGAAAATCCAGGGTTTTTGTCCCCCCACCCCCAAACTCTCCCCCAACCTCCCCCCACCCCCAAACTCTCCCCCAACTTCCCCCCCACCCCCAACCCTGCAATCTCAGCTTAGGCCCTCAGCAATGGAAGCCTCCTAGACAGACACCTTGATCCAGAATTAGCCTGGGCATGTCCACACTGTAGCTCAACGACTTCCTGCACCATCAAATAGAAGGGCTGTGCATGGATCTTCGACCTTCTTGTCCTTCCCCTTCCCTGCCTCATTGTTTCCCTGACCTGTCTGTCCTGTTACCTCGGAATCCCTTCCTCCTAACCTCTCTAACACCTGCCTCAGCCCCAGGTTAGCCTACTTTCGGGGTCACATTTTATCAATTTAAAAAAAAAAAAAAGACTTACTTATTTAATGTATATGGATACACTGTAGTTGTCTTCAGACACACCAGAAGAGGGTATCAGACTTTATTTCAGATGGTTGCAAGCCACCATGTGATTGCTGGGAATTGAACTCAGGACCTCTGGAAGAGCAGTCAGTGGTCTTAATCACTGAGCCATCTCTCCAGCCCCCCTATTTTATCCATTCTTGGAGGAGTTGTGGATACAACTTAGGGACTTGCAGGCATAGGAAAGCACTCTACCACAAAGGTACATTTCCCAGCCTTGGCTTGTGTCTCTTTTAGTGGGGGGGGGGGGGGGGAAGGGCAGGGTTTTGCTATGTAGCCCAGGCTGGTCTTAAAATGAACGATCCCACCTCTGTTTCCTGATGCTGGTTTACAAGTGCACACCACCATGCTTATCGCACCGCTCTTCTGTAACTCAGACGAAACCACAACCAGGAAGAGTAAGCACGTAGGTGACGCTCCGCTAATATTTTCCTCAGAGGGTAATGAAGCAACACATTCAGCGTGGCTTGCATTTAAGACTTCTGTATACTCATCTGGCAAATGTTTACCACGGAGCACCCGTGTACGTTCAGCAGGAGGGACAGAGTGACCAAGTCCTGGGGAAGCCCCACAGAGGGGCAGAGTGAGATAAGAGGAAACACAGAGGGTGCAGAGATGTTCCTGCAGTCAGAAAAAATGCTTCTGATAGGGTTTGTGTGGTTTTTCTTTTTTCTTTTTCAAGTAGTTCCATCTGGCTGACAAGGATGTTAAGAACCATTGGTAGATGGTGGGTTGACACAAGCATTGGTGAAGAATAATTTGGCACATACCGAATATATATGAGCTCCCAATGGTAGGGATTTTTAGTTGTGGAAAGCCTGAAAAAAAAACATTACTGAAATAAAGGTTCATGAAGGACTGATGACATGAGAGTACAATAATGTGTTTATGAACATGTCAAAAATAAGATCCATAATTTTAGACACTAAAGATTAGTAAAAAAAAATAATAAGGAAAAGGGAGACATATGGAAGCATTAAAAACAAAAAAAATTAAAATTAAAAAAGACTGAGGGCTGGGACTATGGTTCAGGCTTGTATTCAAGAGGCAGAGCTAGGGGTTGGGGATTTGGATCAGTGGTAGAGCGCTTGCCTAGGAAGCGCAAGGTTCTGGGTTCGGTCCCCAGCCGGTCCCCAGCCGAAAAGAGGCAGAGATAGGAAGACTTCAAGTTGAACTCCTCCCTTGGTTACTAAGTGAGTTCAAGGCTGGCCTGAGCATTTTAGGGAGATCCTACCTCAACAACGGTGGCAAATAAAGTGACTGGGGATATAGCTCAGTGGTATGTGCTTACCTGGTTCGCTCCAGAAAAAGGCTGATTAAAAAAAAAAAACAAAAAAACAAATGAACGTACAAAACAGCTGCATAATCAAGTATGCCCAACCGTAAGAGCACCTTTATGCTTACCCACACAGACACACACACACACAGACACACACACACACTACTTGCTTTGCACGTGTGTGCTCTGTGTAACTCATGCAAGAGGATACCGTGTGCAGAAAAGAGCATCGCGACTGTCACCCAGAATACTGCTGTGGTGTGGGGTCTCTCTTTGTACTTGTATTACAGTATTTGGTAACAAGGAACTAACTGACCATCTGGGAAACAAGCTGGTAGACCTCAGGAATCTGCCATTATCCCCTGGGGATGCTGGGCAACCACAGGTGGATGCCCTCAGGGCCAGAGCACGAGTCCCTACCCTAGCACTCACCTGCCTGGTCGACCATTGGGCTCCACTAATCCCTGAGACTCTGTCGCGCACCAGAGGGTGCCAGAAGTGAGGGTAGTAGCCCCACAGGGTTTCTGGTCAGCTGTTGAGCATTTCTCAGCGGGGATGGGCCCCTTGAAGTGACCCCCTGTGGCTCTACTGCTTCCTGCTGGGCAGGAGTAGCTACCAGGAGAGCGTGGCTACCGCAGCCCACCCGGGTGGAGGACGCCCCGCCCCATCAGCGCCTGGGCCCCGCCTTCAGCTCCAAAGACTACTTAGTGCTGGAAGTGCTTCCCAAACTAGTTTTCCGCTGAACCCTAGAAGGCTATCTCTCCTAGGAGACCACGACCTGACCCACAAGTTCCGCTGTGTGCTCTGGGAACTGCCAGCAGATCCAAGTCTTGCCAGCTGTCTCCAGATCCTGAGACCTGTGCCCCGACAGACAACAGACGCAGGTACCAACCAATCTTCCTACGTTCCGAACCCCGGGGCAAAGAAGGGCTCCCTTAACTGGTGGGCAAAGAGGGTTGGCTCCAGGCCAAAGTTGCCCTCCTCCTCCCCATTTGCTGGCTTCACTGCATTCTTCCTCCACAGCCCAGCCCGCCATGGCCCAGTTGCTGATGGTCACGGTAACCTTCGGTTGCATCAGCCTCCTCTACCTGCTCCCGGGCACGCTGTCTGGCAGCCTGGGTAAGGGACTGAGACCCAGGTGAGTACAAGGATTGGATTGGACTCCTCACAAGGACCTAACATTTCTAGAGCTCATCTCCCAGATCAAGGGCCTCCCTCCACCTTTAGTGTTGCCTGAACCAGGCAGGAGGGCTTTTTTCTTCCTTTGCCTTCTTCTACTTGGTGTACTTATTTCCCCACCCCCACTGATACAATAGACCTTTAACAAAAGTCTGCAGGAGGATGGGAGGCTAGAGCTTCTCAAGCTTGCTGGCCTCTGACCACATAAGGAAAGAACCTGGGGCCAGGGTGGGGATGAGGGTCTTTCTTGGGGTCCTTTGCCCAGAGAATGGTGCTGTTAATTGGTACATGTGACTTGTGCTACTGAGGTGGCCAAACTGTCAGTAAGCCCAGAAGGAGGGTGGGCTCCCCCTCCCAGCCTTCAGGTTGGAGACCAAGCTTTTGGGCTTCCCCTGGTCTTGGGCCAGGCTTTTAGGGAAGCTATGGGCTTCCCCGGCTAGTGCCTTCAGACTGTGGAGAAGAGAAGTTGGTGGGTTTAAGGGCTTTTGGAAGGCTGTACTAAGCCACTTAGTTTACTACATCTTCCTTCCCACTTCTGCAGAGAACCCCCAGCCAAGATTCCTTCCAGCGGCCCACAGCCTGGACACCCCTCACTTCGGCCTGTAGTCTGGAAGCCTCCACATGCTCTCCAGCCACAGGGAAGGGGCAACCCGGCCCTTGCTACGGTTCATCTGCCTCAGGGTGGTGGCTCACGACACCCAGGTCCCCAGCGTCACGTGGGATCCCGAAGACCCCATGCCCAGCTCCTTCGGGTTGGCTGTGTCCTGGGAACGTGTCAAGTCCAGAATCTCAGCCATCGCCTGTGGCAACTTGTCCGGCCAAGTGGCCGGCGGGACTCAGCTCCTGTGGATCCCAGCAGCCCCCACAGTTATGGCTGAGGTGGGTCCTAGGTATCCCGCCTAGAGTGCTGTACTCTGAGCCCAGAGATTGCAGCTGAGCTCCACACCCTGGCCCAATCCTCTGGAGCTCCTGCTTACAGCAATTCCTCATGGCTTTGGATATCATAAACCTATGAGGATATGAGGATCTAGGCTGTAGATTCAGCACCAACAGGGGCCTGTGCATCCCAGAACTGTGTACACACAGGGTACAGGTGCTCGGAAGAAGTGTTCTCAGCATCACAGACCACAGAGTACTCGAGGAGGCCTGTGCCTAAAGAAAATCGGCAAAAGCCTGAGTCTTAAACAGGGCTCCACTTGTGAGCAAGCAGGAGAAAGGCTGGAGTGGCCCCTGTGACCCCACCCTACCCCGACCCCACTAGGAATTAAAGCCTGACTGTGGTCAAAAGCTGTAGCCACTCTCTTGTGCAGTTTACCCTTCTGGACCTGATCAGGAACAATGACTTTTTCCTTTGGTGACCTGAAACAGGAGGGGCAGAAAGAAGGGCCATATGGTGTGGTCCCAGAGACCTCCAGTGGCTGTTGCGAACTGGAACCCTAACCAGAGTGGTGATGGAGACTCCTAGGACACTCTGGGATAAAGTACAGCAGAGACAACCCTGTTTACCCTCAGACCAAGGCAGGAGATAGGACAAAGGGGCCCATCTCTAAAAGGTTGAGTATGACCTACCCCTGAGCGAGACATGGTGACAGCAACCTCTGCGCTCAGGAGACTGAGGTGGGAAGATGAGAAGTTCATGACCAGCTTATGTTATAGCAAGATCCTTTCTCAAAAAAACCCAATCAAACAACAAAACTACTCCAAATCAGGGAAAACCAAACAAACAAACAAAAAACATACAGACCCAAACCTACATCCATCTCTGCAGCCTGCCTACCCCCATCCGGTGAGGACATCCGGCACACGCAGCAGGGGTTGTAGAATCTGACAGGCTTACTCCTTTGTTCCCAGCTAAGAGTTCAAGAAGGGGAGATGGACCACAAATGGCAATCAAGGGGAGACCCAAACCATCCAGAGTCACATGTTCAAGAGCAGCCTTTGCTACAAAGACTCTGTTTGGGGAAAACAAAAAAAAAAGCCAAGTCGGGAGGGTTGAGGTGGGTGGGTGTGGGAGGGGGTGACGACACCAATCACAGCCTGAAATAGTTTCTTGGTACAAGGCACATGTTGTTTCACTCAAACCTTGCCATTGTCCTGTCAGAGAACACAGGCTCCGAGAGCGTTGTTCCTCAGCCAGTACTCACAGAGCTGGCCTGTGCGTTCCAGCGCCACCTAGATGCCTCCTTGGTAGGAGGAGGACTTCCTTACTCCAGATCTATAGGCAGCCTCACTGAGGTCAGCCATCTGCGCCAGTGGCTGCATTCTTCCCCCTCAGAGTCAGGCTTACCTTTCAGTGACCAGAGATGCTCCCCACTTAGGAGCATCCTGAAGTACCTGCCTGGGTCTCTATCCTTGTGCTTACTAAGTTTGTATGAGTCAGGAAACTCACCTTCCTTCCACAATAAGGCACAGTTTAGCTTGGTCCCTGCATTGGTAGAATAGAAGAAACCTCGGTGTAGGGCTGGAGAGATGGCTCGGTGGTTAAGAGCATTGCCTGCTCTTCCAGAGGTCCTGAGTTCAAATCCCAGCAACCACATGGTGGCTCACAACCATCTGGGATCCGATGCCCCCCTTCTGGTGTGTCTGAAGACAGCTACAGTGTACTCAAACACACACAATAATACAATAATAAATAAAAAATCTTAAAAAAAAAAAAAGAAAAGAAAAAGAAACCTCTGTGCACAGAGAGACCAGAACAGAAACCGTAATGGGAGTGGTAACTGAGGAACCTCTAGATCCTGGAGTAAAGGTGAGGAATCAAGAGCAAGCTGAGGACAGACAAACTGAGTCTCCAAGACCCAGATTTCCCAGAATCCTCTTAGGGACTCTGGATCCTGGGCAAGGTCCAACCTCGTACTTCTCTTCAGTACAAGCCATCTTCTGTTTTAGGAGCACCTTTGGTTGTCCCCATACCTCTCTTCATGGATATCCTGCATCCTCCCAGCCTGGACTCCCAGGCCTGCTGCACGTGGATGTCTCTAGAATCTCATGAGTGGTCAAGGCCCCTGAGCCTCAGAGCTTCACTGTGAAGGGGGAGGGCTACTGGCCTCTTGTGCAGCGTCAGGAGGTTGCCAGTTATGACCCTTGTATCTGGTCTGATGCCAGCCTCACACTGCGCTTGGCTACACTTGACTGCCTCTCGATGGCCCCATGCAGAGAGCTTCAGTGGAAGTGCAGCCCTCCCCAGCCTACCCCCTGGGCCACTTTCTAGCTGTTTTCACACTTAAAAGTTGAACCCTCCTCAAGAACCTATTCAGATACCGGGCGCTCACCCTTGATTGCTTTGAAGGTCATGACTCCAGCCTTCTCCAAGAACGCCTCACCCCGATCCTGGCATGTAGCCCACAGGACACACTGGAGAGTCCAGCCCTGTCCTCCTAGGGATGACTTTTAACTAGGAAGAGACAGAGGGGAGCCTATCAAAAAGCTAGGTGAGAAAAGGCTGGTTGCAGTTAACCTTCTGGTAGTGAAGGGGATGCGGGAGGCTTAGCACTGATGCCTGGGGAAACCATTCAATGTAGGGTCCACTCAGTTGGCTTCTAACCTAGGACTGTCACGCTCGCTGTACTTCTTCCCTGCTCCAAGCGTGTCACTGCCCAGGCAGGCTGTTTTTGTCTGCTGGGTCCCCACTGCACCTTCACTACAATAACAGTATCCATGTAGCCTAACTCCTAGTCTGTGTGAGCTCCTTGGCCAGAAGCCCACCACCCATCTTGTCCGGACCTCAGACAAGCCGCACTGAAGTGTTGATAGATCACCTGCCTCACTTCTCTGAGGCCTTCGGTTTAATGCCCACCGCTGCGAAACAAAATCCCTAAGTCAACTTGTCAGGAAGCCTGTCTTTCACCCATGATATCCGGCCATCTACCTGCCTCCAGCAAGAACCCAGTGAAGGCAAAACGGGGCAGTGGTGGCACTGGCCTTTAACTCCAGCACTCGGGAGCAGAGGCAGGTGGCTCTCTGAGTTAATTGACAGTTGATGCCTCCACACAATACACAAGATGTTCTCTCCACAATTAACGTCCCTAGTTCTCTTAGGGATTCTCTGTGAATACAAGGACCTCTGTTCCCTTAACATCTCTTCCCTTGTAGTTTTTCTTTTTTTAAAGAAAAAAGAGGGGCTGGGGATTTAGCTCAGTGGTAGAGCGCTTGCCTAGGAAGCGCAAGGCCCTGGGTTCGGTCCCCAGCTCCGAAAAAAAAAAAAAGAACCAAAAAAAAAAAAAAAAGAAAAAAGAATAGTGGCTATCATAGAGGCCAAGGTTGAAGGCACAGCCTTTTTAGTTAGTTTAACTAATATATCCGAGCATAGGAGAATTATAAGGTTAGCTAACAGAGGGCCGAGGTTTACCCATCTCTTGATTGATTTCTGCTAATATTTTTTGCTGCGAGCAAAATGGACGTGACACAGCCCATTCCGTACGAAGCACTCTAACAATGCTCGGCATGACAAAACAATCTCATATCTCAGCTGTGAGGTCTCCTGTCACAGCTGTGTCTTTTATCCCCCCCTGACAAAAGACGTTTGAACCCCGCCTTGGCAAGAATCGTCATGACCCACGGTCATCACCACGTAACAGCATCGTTTTGGGTTGGCCCTTGTTTCCCCCGAGTCTCAGCCTGATGAGCTGAGGTCCTGATGTCTCTCCCAAGTTATCAGTTCACTCTTCCCCGCCTGGGACATCTCCTCCTGAAGGATTTGTCATCTGCTTGCAGACGTCTCATTGGCCTGGTGGTCTCTGGATGTCCTGGGCAGATCCAGCAGATCGGAAGCCATCAGAGATTTTGTGTTCTGAAATGACACAACTATAACCTCACCTTGGTGTTAGAGCGGGGCTAGCTCTTTCCATGTAGCGTTTACTTCAGGTTGCGTTTCCTTTAGGGCAAATGCTTTTGGGCGGCAGAAAAAGCATTATCCCTTTAAAGTTTAAAAAAAGGGGGGGGGGGGCTGGAGAGATTGCTCAGTGGTTAGCACTGCCTGCTCTTCCAGAGGTCCTGAGTTCAAATCCCAGCAACCACATGGCAGCTCACAACTATCTGTAATGGGGTCTGATGCCCTCTTCAGGCACGCAGGTGTACATGCAGATAGAGCACTCACATAGATAAAATAAGTTTAAAAAGTTTAAGTTAGGACCAGGTGGTGGTGACATGTACCTTTAATCCTAGCACGCAGGAGGCAGAGGCAGGTGAACCTCTGAGTTCAAGACCAGCCTGGTTTACACAGTGAATTCCAGAACAGCCAGGACTATACAGAAAAAGCCTGTTTGAAAAACAAAAAAATAACAAAAAAATTAAAGTTAGTGTAGCTAAAAATAGTATGTGAGGATTTAGGTGGGTGTGAATACCCCCTATCTGTCTGTCTATTATTTATCTATTTTTTTAATTTGCCAATTAAGTATCTGATGGATAATCAATACCTTGACCTTGTGGGATTTTTAGTAAGGGATTTTTAGCAGCATAATTAATGTTAAAATTTCTCAAATAATTTGCTAGCACAAGCAGGACCATTACTATGACTTAACTGTGATGAGAGCCCTAGAAAGGAAATTTATAAAGAGCTATTTGACAGTTAAGTTTCAGATATGATACAGTGGTTTTCCCCTGGAGTTTCCAGAACCCTGTGCTAGAGGGAAGCACTGGGCCTGCCAATAGTGTGCTTTGAGCACAGATCTTTACATATCTGACAGCATAGAATGTCTAAGATACAGACAGCCATCTTTTCAGATGTCAAGATGATATCCAAACAATGCCTTTCACCCCAGCACTTGGGAGGCAGAGGCCTTGTGAGATTGAGACCAGGCTGGTCTAGAACAAATTCCAGGATAGTCATGGCTCTGTTACACAGAGAAACCCAGTGTGGAAAAAAACAACCCTCCCCTTCTGAAAAAAAACAAACAAGTAACAAACAAAAAACCCAAACAAACAAACAAATGTTTCAAATAGTGTATAAAATGTATCTTTAATAGAGGATAGGCTGTCACGAGCTTCCTTTTACTTTCTCCCTTGCCAGAGTTTGATCATTAATCGGATTAAGGGCAAGGATAAAACTAAAGAGAGGGAGAGAGGGAGAGAGGGAGAGAGGGAGAGAGAGAGAGAGAGAGAGAGAGGGAGGGGGGAAGAGGGAGAGGGGGAGGGGGAGGGAGGGGGAGGGAGGGGGAGGGGGAAAACAATTTAATTAATAATGGTCGTTAACTTTTAAAGATTTAAACTTTTAACTTACATTTTAATTTTAAGGCTTTTGATTTAAGATTTGATATCTTCAGCCAAGCAACAATGGCACATACCTTTCATTCCAGCACTGGGGAGGCAGAGGTGTGTCTTGTGAGTTTGAGGCCAACCTGGTCTACAGAGTGAGTTCCAGGACAGCCAGGGTTCTGTTACACAAGGAAACTCTGTCTCCAGGAAAACAAACAAACAAACAAAAAAGTTGCTATGTTTAAAATTCAGGGCACTCTGAAAAAGCAGAGAATCATCCTTGGTCAAATGTTAGGTAGAGCTTGGGGAGTCCTACAGAGAGCGGGGGTGGGAGATCGGGGGATAGGGAGATGAGGAAGAATTGGAGGAACCAAAAAGGTTAGGGACACCACAAGAACAGGACCCATAGAGTCGACTGACCAGGACTCATGGGCTTCGCAGAGATTAGAGAGTCTGTAGGGGTCTGTGCTAGTATATATGTCATGGCCGAATAGCTTGGTGTTCTTAGAGGAATCCTAACTGTGGGAAGGAGGGCTGTTCGTCCCTGACTTTTCTGCCTGCTTGTGAGGAGACTTTTCCCTCCTACTGGGTTGCCTCATCTAGCTTTGATGTGATGGTATGTGCCTGGTCCTATTGTAGCTGGTTATGCCACATTTGGTGGATGTCCAGGGAGGCCTGCTCTTTTAGGAGGGGAAGCAGAGGAGGGTGGATCTGGGAGAGAGGGTAGGTGGAGAGAGGCTTGGGGGAGGGGAGGGAGGGGAAACAGCAGTTGAGCAGTAACAGATGAGAGAAGAATAGAAAAAGAAAGACAAAAAAAAAAAAAAAAAACCCGCAGGATAATTAAGAGTTTAAGACAACTTTCTTACTAGGTTACGGAATATTTAGAAATATCTAAGAAGTAATCAGAAAATCCTGAAGGAGGAAATAACTGGGCTTTCCCACATAAACGTGAAAAGCAGTTATTCAGCTCACACTGTAAATAAAACTGAGGACACTATCCAGCATAACAGCCTCGCAGAGGAAGAACTCGCTGGAAGGCCTTAGTTTCACTACATTCTGTGGACATTTTTTTCCTTTTTTTTTGGTTCTTTTTTTCGGGGCTGGGGACCGAACCCAGGGCCTTGCGCTTCCTAAGTAAGCGCTCTACCACTGAGCTAAATCCCCAGCCCCTCCTTTTTTTTTTTTTAAAGATTTATTTATTTTATGTATGTGAGTACACTGTTGCTGTCTTCAGACACACCAGAAGAGAGCATCCTATCCCATTACAGATGGTTGGGAGCCACCATATGGTTGCTGGGAATTGAACTTAGGACCTCAGGAAAAGCAGTCAATGTTCTTAACCACTGAGCCATCTCTGCAACCCCCAGTCTAACGTTCACGTCTCATCTTTTAACAATTTATAATAGTTTAGTAGCTTTTATAGAATTAGGATTTTACAGTTTTTGACATATATATCTCTAAGTTAATTTTTGCTAACCTGAGTATACCTTTATAACCTTAGGAATTTATCCTCATACAAGAATCCACCTAATTCAAAACATCTTGCAGTTGCCCCCTTAGTCTACAAGGAAAAAGATAAACAATAAACTGAGGGCACAGTGGGACTAAGAAATTTCGTAGGTATTGCCTTGACCAATAATAGTCACAGCTGTTCTTAGTGTTCCTCCCAGGCAGGCTTCCCCTGCTCGTGTTTTCTAGAGACAGAGGTGCCAGCCGTTTGGCATTACTGTCACGTTTCAATAAAAATGGGTTTGTTTGTTTGTTTGTTTTTAAATGCAAGGAAACTGAGCTAAAGGAGCACATTAAGCCCGTTTTCCATTTTTTGCTTCCTTTCCATGTCTATCTCCAAACTACTCATGTTCCCCTATTCCTTCTGACTCTCTGTTAACAGATTCCACTCTCAAGTCCCTCAGCCCTAAGGCTTCTTTCCATCCACTGTATCCTTTCTACATTCACATTCTGTCTGCAACATTGTTTCCTCTCAAGTCAGGTCACTTTCTATTCTCTGTGAGCCTCTGTCCTTCATGTGCTAACTCACATATGAGACCAGTTGATTTTGGGCCTCCATCTTCCTTCAGAATACCCATTTTGAAAGAGGATGTGCAAACTGGGGTTCCTAAAGCTACCCATGTAACTGGAAGACTCTGATTCTTTTTTAGTCCATCCAATAAACTGTCATGTGAGTTTAAATAAATAGCGAAGTCAGTTACAGTAGACAATGGTTAAGAAACATGTAATGAAAGCTGGTTGATTACAGTGAGTTTAGATGATTGAGTTGTAAAACAGGGCATACAATTATTATTATTGTTGTTATTGTTGGTGTGTGTGTGTGTGTGTGTGTGTGTGTGTGTGTAGTGCGATGGCTATTCCTGGATGTCAACTTGATTACATCTGGAATGAACTACAATCCAGAAATGGAGGACACACCTGTAATCTAGATTCCTGTAAGACAGGAAGTTTCTGACCTGGATCTTGACCTGGAGACCTTGAGGCATAGTGGCCATGAAAACATGAAAAGCTTAGGCTCAGGCAAGATAGTACACATCTTTAATTCCAGAAGACTGAGGCTAGCAGATCTCTGAGTTCAAGGTCAGCCTGGGACAAAGCAAGTTTTAGATCCAGGCTTGGTGGTACGTACCTTTAATCTGGGCCACACTTTCTGCTGGAGGCCTAAGTAAGGACACCGGAAGAAGGAAGACACATTTTTCTTTACCTGCTTGCACTTACTAGCCAGCACATCTGTTGGAACCTCCTTCTGCAGAAGACCTGCTGAAACAACTAGTCTCGTGGGACTGAGCAACTAATGTCTCTTAGCACATAGAGATAAGTCCTGTGACTCTTAGAGAACCCTGAGAGAGACAGCAGAGCATGGAGAACTTGTATATAAAACATAAGCTCCTTGCCTTTTGAAGAGCCATCTGTGAAAGCATTAAAAGCAATCTCCATAAAAATTCTTAAATGTCATTTTAGGCAGAACCCATGAGGCATTTTCAAAAATTCTAAAACTAGGAAATATTTTGGATAATTAGCTATAGATCCCAAGTAACATGTTAATACAACCTACCAATAATTAACAGTGTGGGGCTGGAGATGGCTCAGTGGTTAAGAGCACTGACTGCTCTTCCAAAGATCCTCAGTTCAATTCCCAGCAACCACATGGTGGCTCACAGCCATCTGTAGTGGGGTCTGATGCCCTCTTCTGGTATGTCTGAAGACAGCAATAGTGTACTCACATACATAAAATAAAATCTTTTTAAAAAAGTAATTAACAGTGTGGAACACATAATTTATCAGCATTTTACTTAGTGGGAAAAGAATTTTTGTAGGTTCTTCATCGATAAGAGATTATTTCTATGAGGGACTGTCGTAGCAGCCATGTTAGTTAATAAGCTAATAACCTGCTCTGGTTCAGGTGTTATGTTTTTATAAAATTTAATCAAGAGTTTCCAGAAAGCAACTTAAGGAGCAGAGGGAAATTTTCAGTATTGATAAACAAGAGTGTATCCGATGATATAGTTCAAAATATAGCTCTTTTCGTTTACTGTGGAATTTTTTTTTTTTTTTTTGGTTCTTTTTTTCGGAGCTGGGGACCAAACCCAGGGCCTTGCGCTTCCTAGGCAAGCGCTCTACCACTGAGCTAAATCCCCAACCCTACTGTGGAATTTAAGCACTCATTTAAACAATTTATTGGATGATCAGAGGGAGCAGCCTCTAAATAATGAATGGCTAATACCTCTGGAAAGGTAAACAGTGTTGGCTTAGTGTTTTATGTCCTAATTGTCACTGTTTCAATACTAGAAGTCTGGTTTGTTTTGATTTTTTTTTTCTCCCACGAAGGAGCCATTGATACTGGGTTATTCCTGCTATTGGGGGTGGAATTTCTCATGAAGAGACATTTAATTTTTAGTTATTCCCTCTCTAAGGAAAGAACAAAAAAACCCCAACTCTGTCTTTTTAAAATAATTGACAGAGACTTTCTTACCTCCCTTTTCATGAGCTCTCTTTACTTTAGCTCCTCTGTGTACAAAGTTGCACAGCCACAGCGAAAGCTCTGAACATTTTCTTCTTTTAGATCTTGTTTATTTTTGTTTTTTTAGACAGGTGTTATTTGTATATCCCTGGCTATCCTGAAACTAGCTCTGTAGACCAAGCTGCCCTTGAACTCACAGAGATCTGCCTGCTTCTGCCTCTTTAGTCCTGGGATTAAACCAAAGCCTGACTGTTCCTTTGGGTCTAAAATATTTTAATAATTGTACAAAACGCTTTGTCTCAGAGAACTGAGAAGAGCCCATATTTAGTTCCACTCTCTTCCCTTAAGGTTGAGGCTCTTTTTCAGTGAGAGGAGCAAGTTTCCCTAACCCTTAATTTAATTTTTTTAATTTAATTTTACTTGTTTTTGTATTTTGCATTTATTGGCATTTATGAAGCTAGTTGAGTGAGACCCTATAGCTAAAAAGGTCTAGAATCTAGTGTGGTCTCTGGCCGATTGCATAAAGGTCAGCAGGCTATAAAATACATGTGACATCTCTCCTAAGGATGGGTAACGGTATAGGGAGGGAAGATTCTGGGATGATCATCCTGGAGAACTCGAACGCAATCTGCTTCTGTAGCAAAAGGTAGATGAGGGCTGCCTCTACAGATTGCAATAAGGCCAAGGTCCTTAACGAGAGCTATTCTCAGCTTTCTGGATAGAATACAGACCTCCTCCTCCATTGATAAGACACCCTTGTGTGATTAACACCCCTGGTTCTCTGATGGTTCTCTGTGAGCACAAGGACCTCTGTTCCCCCAACAAGAGAGAGTTGGAGTGGTCCAGTTTATCCGAGGGATAGAGGAGGCGGGTATTAAGGCCAAGGGGGCTGGGCTAACGGGTTTTGCTTCTGTACTGATAGATTAACTTGCTGAGGCCAGGAGGAAGGTACACGGTCACTTATTACTAAATGTCAAGGCCAAGGAGATAGGCATTGTCTGGTCAGTTACATAACCTTCGAGCATATAAAGAACACCTTGGCCTAGGACTTCACTTTCCTGCAAGCGCCCTCTCAGGATGAAGGTCGACTTGGTGAGTACCTTATTATGATCTGAACAGGAATGGCTTCACCAATCCCTTGCCATGGGCTTAACTGCCCTCCCTCAACGGAAGAAGCAGTGGCAGTACTACCTTTCACCTGGTTCCTGCTAGCCCTGCCCTCAAGGTCACAGAGCTAATTCCTTCCTGTTGCGGTCCAGCCCAGGTAGAGGTTAGAAAGTCCCCCACCCCCACTCTACAGATACACTCCTTGCTGCGGCAACCAACCTCCTAACATTACCTTCTAACTGCAAGGAGATCAAGCAGGTGGGGGCTGCTTTCTCTTACTTAATATCCTTACGTTGGAAGTAGGCATCAGCTGGCTCTGGCTGGCTGGCGCATGGTTAAGCTGACATGGGCGCACGGGATGAGGTGTTGTAGTATTTAGTCCCCTGGGAATGTAATTTCCTCACTTCCTGTGGACCTGCCTAGTGGTGAAACGGGTCAAACTCCTATTTAACCAGGGCCCGGACCCTTCCCTGGTCTATCGACCTGATGTGGACCCAGAGATGGCCAAAAGCAAGGGCAGCTTCCGAAACTACACTGTGAGTCACTCCCTGGCTGATCCCTCTCACCTTCTCTGCCTTCTCAAGTCTCTGGTCCAGCCTTGTGGAGAGCAGCCCTTCCTCTTCCTGCAGCTCTAAAGGGGGAGGGGTGTTGGAAGCCCCATTCCACTTCATACCTATGGAGGTATAGCCTACAGCAGGGGAGGCTATGGCCTCTAGTGTGCTGGGCTTCTAGTGTTAGGCACATAGTTTATGTTGATTGTCTGGTTTTTAGTCAGGCCCGCTGCTGGATCGCGTCTTTACCACCTATAAGCTGATGCACACTCACCAGACCGTGGACTTCGTCATGCGGAAGGTAAAAGTTTCCTGCTCCTTAATGCCGATTCTGAGGGTGGGCGCCTCCTTGCCTTTGGCCCAATGTACTCGGAGAATGACCCTGCTCTGTAGCCCTCTCTGTGGGACATGAAGAATGGCTGACGTCTCCCTTCTCTCCAGCGCATCCAGTTTGGAAGCTTCTCTTACAAGAAGATGACGGTCATGGAGGCTGTAGATATGCTGGATGATCTGGTGGACGAATCTGACCCAGACGTAGACTTCCCCAACTCCTTTCACGCGTTCCAGACCGCGGAGGGCATCCGAAAAGCCCACCCAGACAAGGGTGTGCCCCTACTGCTGTAGTGGGGGAGGTGCTACCATTGCCCTAGGAGACCAGAGAGGCCCTGCCCTCTCCCACAGGCCCCACCTTGAGGGAAGCAGACCCCTGGGCTCCTTGCTTTCTGGCCTACCGTTATGCCTGCGGTTTCTAGGTCATGTGTCCCTTTTCCACAGACTGGTTCCATCTGGTTGGACTTTTGCATGATCTGGGGAAAATCCTGGCCCTGTGGGGGGAACCTCAGGTAAAGGCCAGGTGTGGAGAGTGGGGCAGCTTCAGCACTGGGTTTGGGGCACTGAGGGGAGGAGACTTATTCACCACCACCCCCACCCATAGCTGCCTGTCCTTTCCTAGTGGGCTGTTGTTGGAGACACTTTCCCCGTGGGCTGCCGTCCCCAGGCCTCCGTGGTGTTCTGCGACTCTACTTTCCAGGACAATCCTGACCTCCAGGACCCTCGATACAGGTACATTGAAATCGTGCCTCGCTTTACCTCAATACAGGGACCCTATACCCTTCAGTTCCTTCTAGGCTCATCTCTTGATCATTGCAGCACAGAACTTGGCATGTACCAGCCCCACTGTGGACTTGAGAATGTCCTTATGTCCTGGGGCCATGATGGTGAGGACCGCTAGAGACAAGCGAGGGGACGGTGCAGGGATGGTGTCGAGGGCTGCCCGTCTGGGCGCCTGACTCTAACGACTCCCTCTTCTGTAGAGTACCTATACCAGATGATGAAGTTCAACAAGTTCTCCCTACCTTCAGAGGTAGGTGTGGAGAGGGGCCCAGTCAGGAGCCTCATTCAGTCCAGCTAGTCTAGCAGAGCTGAGCATGCTGTCTGTGGTGTCCCCAGGCCTTCTACATGGTCCGATTCCATTCCTTCTATCCGTGGCACACCGGCGGTGACTACCGGCAGCTGTGCAGTCAGCAAGACCTGGATATGCTGCCTTGGGTGCAAGAGTTCAAGTGTGTAGTTCCCCAAGTGGTGCGGGCAGTGAAGGGGACTTGGGGTGAAGGAGTTTTATGACTGGTGTTGTCCCTCCCCTTGTCTGCAGCAAGTTTGACCTCTATACCAAGTGCCCTGACCTACCGGAAGTGAAGAGCCTGCGGCCCTACTATCAGGGGCTGATTGACAAGTACTGCCCGGGCATCCTGAGCTGGTGAATGGTTTCTAATACCTTCTCTCTCACTGCTGAGGGGCACCAAGGCTGGACAACTTCAGGGACAATAATAGCCCATGCCACCTGGCCACAGTCCCCACCCATCACAGTTGAGGTCACTTTTGCCTGGCTATCAATAAAGCATAAAAGAGATTACAAACCTGACTCATGACTGGGGTCCAGACATGTGCAGGATGGGGGAGGGGGTGGCCCCAGCTCTGGGATGAAGCACCATGGACGTGTTGTTTTTCCTTCTGGTTCCATGTTAGAGCCCCGCCCCAGCCCCCGCTCCCGCCCCGCCCCCGCCCCGCCCCCGCCCCCGCCCCCGCCCCCGCCCCCGCCCCCGCCCCAGCCCATTCTAGAAATAGTCATTAAATTTTCCAGACTTAGCTTCCTACAACACAACAGAAAAGGGGGTGGGGGAGCCCAGTGGTAGTGGAGTATGCTTTTAATCTCAGCACTTGGGAGGCAGAGGCAGGTGGATCTCTGAGTTTGAGGCCAGCCTGGTCTACAGAGCAAGTTCCAGGACAGCCAGGGCTTATTACACAGAGAAACCCTGTCAAGACAGACAGACAGGAAGACAGAGTCAGTGTAGGACTCCTCAGTGCCTAGGACACCATCCCTTCTGGACTTGCCAGTGACCACCATGTCATTCCAACGTTCATCCCTCACCCTGACACACAACCAGGTTTGTTTTTTCTCTCAGTTCAAAGTCTTCCCTCATTCCTCTAGGAGGTGCCTCTGAGGCAAATGAATCCCCTGCTCTGAGGGTATTTTCTTCAGCAAGGCTTTTCTGGTTGCTTCCCCCTGTGTCTTAATATTTCCCTGCATTTCTTGTTAACTGGTGGGTCGATCTGGGGAATTAATCAGACACATGGGGGT